>NC_068935.1:64585396-64899020 GCF_023091745.1 Budorcas taxicolor | reverse complement strand
TACCAACTAGGTTCAACAAAGAGGATTAAAATAGTTGCATGTACAGAAACACCTCAACTTTTATACCACTATGGTTAGTCTCTTAGAAAATGTAGTGTTCAAGATTGAATTATATTTTGTTCTACTTAATAAAGAATGAGTACATAAGAATATAAAATCTCCAAATTTAAAATTCACTTTTTCAAAACATTAAGTTTAATTGAGGAAAACATTAAGGATTAAAAAAATACATAATCCTTGTCAAGAAAATGAGAATCTAGTTCCCACCAAGGAGAGAATGTTGGTTAAAGAAATGTTCTCAAGTAAAGCTTGAGATAAATTATACACTTGTCTTCAGCCTCTAAAAACTTATTCATTTTGGATTTTGAGATTTGTTCAGTAGTGAATTAGTACCTCAAAATCCTATTCTCATTAATGTTTTTCTCACCACTATACATATCTACAATTTTTAACAATCCCATCCCACTCTAACCACAAAATAAAGTGAAAGTGAAAGTGAAGTCGCCCAGTCATGTCCATCTCTTGCAACCCCATGGACTGTAGCCTACCAGGCTTCTCCGTCCATGGCATTTTCCAGGCAAGAATACTGGAGTGGGTTGCCATTTCCTTCTCCAGGAGATCTTCCCGAACCTGGGTCTCCCGCATTGTAGGAAAGTGCTTTACCGTCTGAGCCACCAGGGAAGAAAGTGAAAGTGAAGTCGCTCAGTCGTGTCCGACTTTTGCGACCCCATGGACTGTAGCCTACTAGGCTCCACTGTCTATGGGATTGTCCAGGCAATAGTACTAGAGTGGATTGCCATTTCCTTCTCCAGGGGATCTTCCCGGCCCAGGGATCAAACCCAGGTCTTCCACCTTGTAGACAGATGCTTTACCGTCTGAGCCACCAGGGAATTCCTTGCCTTAAATTGGGATCATGGGAAGTTTTTAAGAATTCAGAGTTTAGAAATCTATTTGTCTTTATTGCTTTTGTGTTCCAAGCCTTGATATATCATAACCATTTAAAAATGGTCTTATTGATTTCTGTCCTATGTAATTTATAAATCAAACTATAAATATACATTGAATGTCAACTGTGTGTATGGCAAAATGGTAGCATCTACAGAGGAAAAAGTGAAAACTAAGTAGGCAAAGAGTGTCCCTGGTGGCACACTGGTAACAATCTGCGTGAAATGCAGGATGCACAGGAAACATGAGTTCAATTCCTGAGTCAGGAAAATTCTCTGGAAAAGGAAATGGCAAACCACTCCAGTACTCTTGCCTGGAAAATCCCATGGAGAGAGGAACCTGGCAGGTTATGGTCTATGGAGTTCCAAAAGAATCAAACACGACTTAGCAGCTAAACAACAAGAACAAGCAGGCAATACCTCTGATACCCATACACATATAATTTAATGTATGACTAGGGATTAAAGTAATAATTGAATATTTCAGTTCAGTCGCTCAGTCGTGTCTGACTCTTTGTGACCCCATGAATCACAGCACGCCAGGCCTCCCTGTTCATCACCAACTCCCAGAGTTCACTCAGACTCATGTCCATTGAGTCAGTAATGCCATCCAGCCATCTCATCCTATGTCATCCCATTCTCCTCCTGACCCCAATCCCTCCCAACATCAGAGTCTTTTCCAATGAGTCAACTCTTCACATGAAGTGGCCAAAGTACTGGAGTTT
Source organism: Budorcas taxicolor (assembly GCF_023091745.1). Lineage (NCBI taxonomy): Eukaryota > Metazoa > Chordata > Mammalia > Artiodactyla > Bovidae > Budorcas > Budorcas taxicolor. The sequence goes on along the minus strand of NC_068935.1, from coordinate 64,897,351 downwards.
CAGCTTTAGCATCATTCCTTCCAAAGAAATCCCAGGGTTGATCTCCTTCAGAATGGAATGGTTGGATCTCCTTGCAGTCCAAGGGACTCTCAAGAGTCTTCTCCAACACCACAGTTCAAACGCATCAATTCTTTGGCACTCAGCCTTCTTCACAGTCCAACTCTCACATCCATACATGACCACTGGAAAAACCATAGCCTTGACTAGACGGACCTTAGTCGGCAAAGTAATGTCTCTGCTTTTGAATATGCTATCTAGGTTGGTCATAACTTTTCTTCCAAGGAGTAAGTGTCTTTTAATTTCATGGCTGCAATCACCATCTGCAGTGATTTTGGAGCCCCAAAAAATAAAGTCTGACACTGTTTCCACTGTTTCCCCATTTATTTCCCATGAAGTGATGGGACTGGATGCCATGATCTTCATTTCCTGAATGTTGAGCTTTAAGCCAACTTTTTCACTCTCCTCTTTCACTTTCATCAAGAGGCTTTTTAGTTCCTCTTCACTTTCTGCCATAAGGCTGGTGTCATCTGCATATCTGAGGTTATTGATATTTCTCTTGGCAACCTTGATTCCAGTTTGTGTTTCCTCCAGTCCAGCGTTTCTCATGATGTACTCTGCATATAAGTTAAATAAGCAGGGTGACAATATACAGCCTTGACGTACTCCTTTTCCTATTTGGAACCAGTCTGTTGTTCCATGTCCAGTTCTAACTGTTGCTTCCTGACCCGCATACAAATTTCTCAAGAGGCAGGTGAGGTGATCTGGTATTCCCATCTCTTTCAGAGTTTTCCACAGTTTATTGTGATTCACACAGTCAAAGGCTTTGGCATAGTCAATCAAGCAGAAATAGATGTTTTCCTGGAACTCTCTTGCTTTTTCCATGATCCAGCAGATGTTGGCAATTTGATCCCTGGTTCCTCTGCCTGTTCTAAAACCAGTTTGAACATCTGGAAGTTCCCATATTGCTGAAGCTTGGCTTGGAGAATTTTGAGCATTACTTTACTAGCATGTGAGATGAGTGTAAATGTGCAGTAGTTTGAGCATTCTTTGTCATTGCCTTTCTTTGGAATTGGAATGAAAACTGACCTTTTTCAGTCCTGTGGCCACTGCTGAGTTTTCCAAATTTGCTGGCATATTGAGTGCAGCACTTTCACAGCATCATCTTTCAAGACTTGAAGTAGCTCACCTGGAATTCCATCACCTCCACTAGCTTTGTTCGTAGTGATGCTTCCTAAGGCCCACTTGACTTCACATTCCAGGATGTCTGGCTCTAGATGGGTGATCACACCACCGTGATTATCTGGGTCGTGAAGATCTTTTTTATACAGTTCTTCTGTGTATTTTTGCCACTTCTTCTAAATATCTTCTGTTTCTGTTAGGTCCAGACCATTTCTGTCTTTTATTAAGCCCATCTTCACATGAAATGTTCCCTTGGTATCTCTAATTTTCTTGACGCGATCTCTAGTCTTTCCCATTTTGTTCTTTGCCTCTATTTCTTTGCATTGATCACTGAAGAAGGCTTTCTTATCTCTTCTTGCTATTCTCTGGAATTCTGCATTCAGATGCTTGTATTTTTCCTTTTCTCCTTTGCTTTTCGCCTCTCTTCTTTTCACAGCTATTTGTAAGGCCTCCCCAGACAGCCATTTTGCTTTTTTGCATTTCTTTTCCATGGGGATGGTCTTGATCCCTGTCTCCTGTACAATCTCACGAACCTCATTCCAAAGTTCATCAGGCACTCTATCTATCAGATCTCGGCCCTAAAATCTATTTCTCACTTCCACTGTTTAATCATAAGGGATTTTATTTAGGTCATACGTGAATGGTCTAGCAGTTATCCCTACTTTCTTCAACTTGAGTCTGAATTGGTAATAAGGAGTTCATGATCTGAACCACAGTCAGCTCCTGGTCTTGTTTTTGTTGACTGTATAGAGCTTCTCCATCTTTGGCTTCAAAGAATATAATAAATCTGATTTCAGTGAATCATGAATATTTAATCACAGATAAAAGCTGTAAATAACATTATGGGAGACATATATTAGTAGATAGCACAGGTTTCTGTATATGTGCTTCAGAAAATAAACTCAGAACTCAGGAAACGTTTTAATGGAGAACATTAATTTAAGACCTTGAAGATAGATGACACTGAGAAATGTGGAATGGATGGGGTAATATTTTAGATATATCTATTGGAGAAAAAATAAGAAATTAGAAATTTTTGTGAGTAGTAGGTAACAGGGAGATAGGTTGATTACAGCTGAGAATTGTGATTGTATTTGTATAATTGTATTTTACAATTTTGTAAAATACAATTGTATTCGATTGTATTTGAAAAAGTACAGATTGTAATTGTATTTGATTACTTAAAGGAATATTTGGGGATGAAGCATAAAAGATAATGTAAATGAGATCCTTGAGAGCCTATTAGTTTGTTCTCAGGAGATTAAACTATATGGGGCAATTTAATCTGCTGGCAGTGTCCAAAATGGAATAAGTTAAGGCAAAACTAAGGAAAACTAAAACTTCGAGCTCCAGTTAAGGAAACTGTTTTAACTACCCAAGTGTGAAGTGGTTGCAAGAGGAGATAGCTTAAAGGTAGTACCAAAAGTCTCCGTTTAGACAGAAAAGCTATGAGAGAGCTAAAAGAGAGGAAAAGAGTCAAAGCAATTAGGAAGATTCAAGCCTCTGTAAGAGATAGTGAAAAGTGCCCCAAAAAATGACAATATAAGAATAATAATATGAAGTCATATTTGATTGATGATTACAGTTGGATGATCAGTTCAGTTCACTTCAGTCGCTCAATAGTGTCCATCTCTTTATGACTCCATGGACAGCAGCATGCCAGGCCTCCCTGTCCATCACCAACTCCCGGAGTTTACCCAAGCTCATGTCCATTGAGTCAATGATGCCATCCAACCATCAAATCCTCTGTTGTCCCTTTCTCTTCCTGTGCTCAATCTTTCCAGGCATCAGAGTACCTTACAATGATTCAGTTCTTCACATCAGATGGCCAAAGTATTGGAGTTTTAGCTTTAACATCAGTCCTTCCAATAAATATTCAGAACTGATTTCTTTAGGATTGCCTAGTTGGATTTCCTTGCAGTCCAAGGGACTCTCAAGAGTCTTCTGCAATATCATAGTTCAAAAGCACCAATTCTTCAGTGCTCAGCTTTCTTTATAGTCCAAATCTCACATCCACACATGACTTCTGGAAAAACCATAGCCTTGACTACACGGACCTTAGTCGGCAAAGTAATGTCTCTGCTTTTGAATATGCTATCTAGTTTGGTCATAACTTTTCTCCCAAAGAGTAAGCATCCTTTATTTTCATGGCTGTAGTCACCATCTGCAGTGATTTTGGAGCCCCCCAAAATAAAGTCTGACACTGTTTCCACTGTTTCACCATCTATTTCCAATGAAGTGATGGGACCAGATGCCATGATCTTCATTTTCTGAATGTTGAGCTTTAAGTCAACGTTTTCACTTTCCTCTTTCACTTTCATCAAGAGGCTTTCTAGTTCCTCTTCACTTTCTGCGATAATGCTGGTGTCATCTGCATATCTGAGGTTATTGGTATTTCTCCCAGCAATCTTGATTCCAACTTGTGCTTCTTCCAGTCCAGTGTTTCTCATGATGTACTCTGCATAGAAGTTAAATAAGCAGGGTGACAATATACAGCCTTGACATACTCCTTTTCCTATTAGGAACCAGTCTGTTGTTTCATGTCCAGTTCTAACTTGCTTCCTGACCTGCATATAGATTTCTCAAGAGGCAGGTCAGGTGGTCTAGTATTTCCATCTTTTTCAGAATGTTCCACAGTTTATTGTGATCCACTCAGTCTAAGGCATTGGCATAATCAATAAAGAAGAAATAGATTTTTTTCTGGAACTCTTTTGCTTTTTTGCTGATGCAATGGATGTTGACAATTTGATCTCTGGTTCCTCTGGCTTTTCTAAAACCAGCTTGAACATCTGGAAGTTCATGGTTCACATATTGCAGAAACCTGGCTTGGAGATTTTTGAGCATTACTTTACTAGCATGTGAGATGAGTGCAACTGTGTGGTAGTTTGAGCATTCTTTGGCATTGCCTTTATTCGGAATTGGAATGAAAACTGATTTTTTCCAGTCCTGTGGCCACTGCTGAGTTTTCCAAATTTGCTTGCATATTGAGTGCTGCACTTTCATAGCATCATCTTTTAGGATTTGAAATAGCTCAACTGGAATTCCATCATCTCCACTAGCTTTGTTCCTAGTGATGTTTCTTAAGGTCCATTTGACTTCCCATTCCAGGATGTCTGGCTCTAGGTGAGTGATCACACCATCGTGATTATCTGGGTCATGAAAATCTTTTTTATACAGTTCTTCTGTGTAGTCTTGCCACTTCTTAATATCTTCTGCTTCTGTTAGGTCCATACCATTTCTGTCCTTTATCGAGCCCATCTTTGCTTGAAATTTTCCCTTGTTATCTCTAATTTTCTTGAAGATATCTCTAGCCTTTCCCATTCTATTCTTTTCCTCTATTTCTTTGCATTGATCATCGAGGAAGGCTTTCTTATCTCTCTTTGCTATTCTTTGGATCTCTGAATTCAAATGGGTATATCTTTCATTTTCTCCTTTGCTTTTTGCTTCTCTTATTTTCTCAGCTGTTTGTAATGCCTCTTCAGACAGCTATTTTCCTCTTTGCATTTCTTTTTCTTGGAAATAGTCTTGCTCCCTGTCTCCTGTACAATGTCATGAACCTCTGTCCATTGTTCATCAGGCATTCTGTCTATCAGATCTAGTCACTTAAATCTGTTTCTCATTTCCACTGTATAATCATAAGGGATTTGATTTAGGTCATACTTGAATGGTCTATTCGTTTACCCTACCTTCTTCAATTTAATTGTGAATTTGGCAATAAGAAATTCATGATCTGTGCTACAGTTAGCTCCAGGTCTTGTTTTTGTTGACTCTATAGAGCTTCTCCTTCTTTGGCTGCAAGGGATATAGTCAATCTGATTTCAGTGTTGACCATCTGGTGATGTCCATGTGTAGAGTATTTTCTTGTGTTGTTGAAAGAGGGAGTTTACTATGACCAGTGCATTCTCTTGGCAAAACTCTATTAGCCTTCATCCTGCTTCATTCTGTACTCCAAGCCCAATTTGACTGTTACTCCAGGTGTTTCTTGGGCTTCCCTGGTGGCTCAGAGGTTAAAGCGTCTGCCTGCAAGGCGGGAGACCCGGGTTCAATCCCTGGGTCGGGAAGATCCCCTGGAGAAGGAAATGGCAACCCACTCCAGTATTCTTGCCTGGAGAATCCCATGGACGGAGGAGCCTGTTAGATTACAGTCCACGATACTCAGTAGTTTCTTGACTCCCTACATTTGCATTCTAGTCCCCTCTAATGAAAAGGACATCTTTTTTGAGTGTTAGTTCTAGAAGCTCTTGTAGGTCTTCATAGAACCGTTCAACTTCAGCTTCTTCAATGTTACTGGTCGGGACATAGACTTCGCTTACCATGATATTGAATGGTTTCTCTTGGAAATGAACAGAGATCATTCTGTCATTTTTGAGATTGCATCCGAGTACTGCATTTCAGACTCTTTTCTTTACTATGATGGCTACTCCATTTCTACTAAGGGATTCTTGCTCACAGTAGTAGATATAATGGTCATCTTAGTTAAATTCACCCATTCCAGTCCATTTTAATTTGCTGATTCCTAAAATGGTGACATTCACTCTTGCCATCTCCTGTTTGACTACTTCCAGTTTGCCTTGATTCATGGACCTAACATTCCAGGTTCCTATGCAATATTACAGTTTATAACGTCGGGCCATGCATCATGATAATAAATCAATAGACTTGCTGTCTCAATATTTTCATGTAATAATTGAATATTCCAGTGAAAGTGTCCAGTAGGAATTTGAAAGTAGAAATCATTGCTGAAATAGATAGATACTTATTAATTCTTTCAATTTCATTCACCATTGCAACGAAAAGAATAAAATACTTAGGAATATATCTACCTAAAGAAACTAAAGACCTATATATAGAAAACTATAAAACACTGGTGAAAAAAATCAAAGAGGACACTAATAGATGGAGAAATATACCATGTTCATGTATTGGAAGAAACAATATAGTGAAAATCAGTGTACTACCCAAAGCAACCTACAGATTCAATGCAATCCCTGTCAAGCTACCAGCGGTATTTTTCACAGAGCTAGAACAAATAATTTCACAATTTGTATGGAAATACAAAAAACCTCGAATAGCCAAAGCAATCTTGAGAAAGCAGAATGGAACTGGAGGAATCAACCTGCCTGACTTCAGGCTCTACTACAAAGCCACAGTCATCAAGACAGTATGGTACTGGCACAAAGACAGAAATATAGATCAATGGAACAAAATAGAAAGCCCAGAGATAAATCCACACACATATGGACACCTTATCTTTGACAAAGGAGGCAAGAATACACAATGGATTAAAGACAATCTCTTTAACAAGTGGTGCTGGGAAAACTGGTCAACCACTTGTAAATGTATGAAACTAGAACACTTTCTAACACCGTACACAAAAATAAACTCAAAATGGATTAAAGATCTACATGTAAGACCAGAAACTATAAAACTCCTAGAGGAGAACATAGGCAAAACACTCTCCAATGTAAATCACAGCAGGATCCTCTCTGACCCACCTCCCAGAATACTGGAAATAAAAGCAAAAATAAACAAATGGGACCTAATTAAACTTAAAAGCTTCTGCACAACAAAGGAAAGTATAAATAAGGTGAAAAGACAGCCTTCAGAATGGGAGAAAATAATAGCAAATGAAGTAACTGACAAACAACTAATCTCAAAAATATACAAGCAACTCCTGCAGCTCAATTCCATAAAAATAAACGACCAAATCAAAAAATGGGTCAAAGAACTAAATAGACACTTCTCCAAAGAAGACATACAGATGGCTAACAAACACATGAAAAAATGTTCAACATCACTCATTGTCAGAGAAATGCAAATCAAAACCACAATGAGGTACCATTTCACGCCAGTCAGAATGGCTGCTATCCAAAAGTCTACAAGCAAGAAATGCTGGAGAGGGTGAGGAGAAAAGGGAACCGTCTTACACTGTTGGTGGGAATGCAAACTAGTACAGCCACTATGGAGAACAGTGTGGAGATTCCTCAAAAAACTGGAACTAGAAATGCCTTTTGACCCAGCAATCCCACCACTGGGCACACACACCGAAAAACCAGAATTTAAAGAGACACATGTACCCCAATGTTCATCACAGCACTGTTTATAATAGCCAGGACATGGAAGCAACCTAGATGTCCATCAGCAGATGAATGGATAAGAAAGATCTGGTACATATACAGAATGGAGTATTACTCAGCCATTAAAAAGAATACATTTGAATCTGTTCTAATGAGGTAGATGAAACTGGAGACTATTATACAGAGTGAAGTAAGCCAGAAAGAAAAACACCAATACAGTATACTAATGCATATATATAGAATTTAGAAAGATGGTAACGATAACCCTGTATGCAAGACAGCAAAAGAGAGACAGATGAGACACAGATGCAAAAACAATCTTTTGGGCTCTGTGGGAGAGGGAGAGGGTGGGATGATTTGGGAGAATGGCATTGAAACCTGTATAATATCGTATAAGAAACGAATTGCCAGTCTAGGTTAGATGCAAGATACAGGATGCTTGGGGCTGGTGCCCTGGGATGACCCAGAGCGATGGTATGGGGAGGGAAGTGGGAGGGGAATTCAGGATTGGGAACACGTATACACCCGTGGCAGATTCATGTTGATGTATGGCAAAACCAATACAATATTGTAAAGTAAAAAAATAATAATAATAATAATAAATGAAATTAAAAAACAAAGAATAATAAAAACAAAACTATACCTTTGCCATCTTCATTGATCTGGATAACTTTAGGAGACAAGAAAGAATCATTAATACTTATGACATGTTTAAGAAATTTCAGTATTTTGGCAGACAGATAATTGATTTAAAAAAGACAGCTGGATAAGTAGTTGGTGAAGGTGTGACATTTCATAATAATAAATATATTCTTTTGGATAAGCAATTGGGAACCAGTAGTAAATTTTGAAGAAAGGAGGTAATTTATATATTTAAAAAAGTGATTGTTGAAATGCATAAAGAGAATAAACTCTTTGTGGAAAAAACAAGCATGTGGAAAGAACCCTTTTACCATATTCTTTCTGTGGTTCAGTATTTTTATAGATTATATTCCATTTAAAATTAAAATAAAACAATTTCTATATTTCCTAGTGTGCTGTACAGTATATATTTGTTACCTACTTTTTATTTTTGATGATAATTATTAAATTTTAAAGTTATGTAGCTGTCCATTTATTTAGCTTTTATTTTGTATTTTTCTAGTTTTAATTATTATTTTTTTTAATTGGTGGAAAATTGTTTTACATTTTTCTGTTGGTTTATGCTGTACAATAGCGTGAATCACTCATAATTTTGCACTGATATATCCCTTCCCTCAAGTCTCCCTCCCCTCCCCCCATCCCACCTCTCTAGGCCATCACAGAGCACCAGTCTGGGCTCCCTGTGTTATTTAGCAACTTCCCACTCTGTTACACATAGTAGCGTATATATGTCAATGTTACTTTCTCAGTTCATCCCACCCTCACCTTCATCCACTATGTCCAGAAGTATATTCTCTACTAAGTTCATCAGTACCACTTTTTTAGATTCCATGCTACTGCTAAGTCACTTCAGTTGTGTCTGACTCTGTGTGACCCCATAGATGGCAGCCCACCAGGCTCCCCTGTCCCTGGGATTCTCCAAGCAAGAAAACTGGAGTGGGCTGCAATTTCCTTCTCCAAAGTATGAAACTAAAGAGTGAAAGTGAAGTCGCTCAGTCGTGTCTGACTCTTGGTGACCCCATGGACTGCAGCCTACCAGGCTCCTCCGTCCACGGGATTTTCCAGGCAAGAGTACTGGAGTGGGGTGCCATTGCCTTCTCCATATATATGTGTTAATATATGATACTTGTTTTTCCCTTTCTGACCTACTGCACTTTGTATAAAGGCTCTCTGTTCATCTACCTCACTACCACTGACTCAAATTCATTCTTTTTTTTTAATGGCTGAGTAACTTTTTCTGGGCTCCAAAATCACTGCAGATGATGATTGCAGCCATGAAATTAAAAGACACATACTCCTTGGAAGAAAAGTTATGACCAACCTAGATAGTATATTCAAAAGCAGAGACATTACTTTGCTGACTAAGGTCCGTCTAGTCAAGGCTATGGTTTTTCCAGTAGTCATGTATGGATATGAGAGTTAGACTGTGAAGAAGGCTGAGCGCTGAACTGTGGTGTTGGAGAAGACTCTTGAGAGTCCCTTGGACTGCAAGGAGATCCAACCAGTCCATTCTGAAGGAGATCAGCCCTGGGATTTCTTTGGAAGGAATGATGCTAAAGCTGAAACTCCAGTACTTTGGCCACCTCATGTGAAGAGTTGACTCATTGGAAAAGACTCTGATGCTAGGAGGGATTGGGGGCAGGAAGAGAAGGGGACGACAGAGGATGAGATGGCTGGATGGCATCACTGACTCAATGGTCGTGAGTCTGAGTGAACTCCGGGAGTTGGTGATGGACAGGGAGGCCTGGCCTGCTGCGATTCATGGGGTCGCAAAGAGTTGGACACGACTGAGCGACTGAACTGAACTGAGCATTCCATTGTATAAATGTACCACAACTTCTTTATTCATTCATCTTTTGTGAACATCTAATTTGCTTCCATGTTATGACTACTATAAATATTTCTTCAATGAATATTTGGGCACATGTGTCTTTTTAAATTGTGGTTTTCTCAACACAGTATATGCCCAGTAGTGGGATTGCTCATCATATGGTAGATTTAATACTAGTTGTTTTTTTTGTTTTTTGTTTTTTTTTTAGAATCTCCATTCCATTTTCCATAATGGCTGTATCAATTTACATTCCCACCAATGGTGTAATGGGGTTTCCTTTTCTCCACATCCTCTCCAACATTTATTATTTGTAGATATTTGATGATGGCCATTCTGACTGGTGTCAGGTGATATTTCATTGTAGTTTTGATATGCATTTCTTTAATAATGAGTGCTGTTGAGCATCTTTTCAAATGTTTATTGGCTAATGTATTTCTCCTTTAGAGAAATGTATGTATAATTTTTCTGGCCATTTTTTGGGGGGGGGGGATTGGGTTCCTTGTTTTTATGATTTTGAGCTATATGAGCTGCTTATATATTTTGGAGATTAATTCTCTGTCAGTTGCTTAGTTTGCAATTTTTTCTCCTATTTTGAGGGTTGTCTTTTAATCATGTTTATAGTTTGATGTGTAAAAGCTTTTGAGTTTAATTAGGTCCAAATATTTGTTTTCATTTCCATTACTTTAGGAGGCAGGTCAAAGAGGATATTGCGGTGATTTATGTCAAAGAGTGTTGTCCCTATGTTTTTCTCTAAGAATTTTATAGTGTTTGGCCTTACATTTATGTCTTTATTTCATTTTGAGTTTATTTTTGTGTATGGTGTTAGAAGGTATTCTAATTTCATTGTTTTATTAAAGCAACTGAAGTTTGATTTGTGACTCAAGATGTGATTTATCCTGGAGAATGTTCCATGTGAACCTGAGAAAAGTGTAATTCTGCTGTTTTTTGAATGAAAATTCCTGAAGATATCAATTAGGTCCATCTTGTCTAATGTAGATTTAAGGCTTGTTCTTAATTTCCTGTCTGGATGATCTGTCCATTGGTGTAAGTATGATTATTGTGTTACTGCGGATTTCCCCTTTTATTATTGTTAGCATTTGCCTTATTTACTGAGGTGCTTTATGTTGGGTGCATAAATAATTATAATTGTTTTATCTTCTTCTTGATCATTATATAGTGTCTTTCCTTGTCTCTTTGTAATAGTCTTTATTTTAAAGTCCATTTGTCTGATATGAGTATTGCTATTCCTGCTTTTTAAAATTTTCATTTGTATAAAGATCTTTTTTCATGCCCTCAATTTCAGGCTTTATGTGTACATAGGTATGGAGTGAGTTTCTTTTTAGACAGCATATACACAAATCTTGTTTTTGTATTCATTCAGCCAATCTCTGTCTTTTGGTTGGAGCACTTAGTCTATTTACATTAAGGTAATTATTGAAATGTATGTATGTTCCAATTGCCATTTTCTGAATTGTTTTAGGTTTGTTTGTGTAGGTCTTTTTTTTTTTTTTTTCCTTCTTCTTTTGTTCCCTTCTCATGTGGTTTAAATACCATTTTAGTGTTGTGTTTAGATTATTTTTCCTATTTGGTGTGTATCTATTTTAGTTTTTTGGTTTGCATTTCCATTGAGGTTTTGATAAAGTGGTCTGTATATGTAAAGGTTGTTCCAAGTTGTTACTCTCTTAGTGTTGCATACAATTCCCATTTCCTGCATTTGTACTCTTCTCATGGTTTCTGGTTTTGATATCATATTTGTGTATGAATGACTTCCAGCTTTTATTGTATGTTTGCCTTTAACAGTGAGCTTTCCCATGTGTGATATTCTTATTTGTAGTTGTTGCCCTCTTTTATTTTTCTTCTTCCCCTGGCTATAGTATCTCCTTTAGCATTTATTCTGAAGCAGGTTTCATGGTGATGAATTCTCTTAGTTTTCTCTTGTCTTTAAAGCTTTTAACTTATTCAATGAATCTGAATGAGAGCCTTTCTTTGTAGAGTATTCTTGGTTGTAGGTTTTTCCCTTTCATCACATTAAATATATCTCGCCACTCCTTTCTGACCTGCAGAGTTTCTGCTGAAAAATCAGCTTATGGAATCACCTTATAGAAATTCCTTTGTATGTTATTTATTGGTTTCCCCTTGTTGCTTTTAATATTTTATATTTGTCTTTACTTTTTGTCAGTTTGATTGCTATGTGTCCTCCTTGAGTTTATTCTGCCTGGCTCTCTCTGTTCTTCCTGGACTTGGTTGATTATTTCCTTCCCCAAGTTAGGAAGTTTACAACTATTACCTCTTCAAGTATTTTTTCAGGTATTCTGTCTCTCTTTTCTTCTTCTGGGATCCATATAATGCGAATATTTATCTGTTTAATGTTGTCCTAGAGGTCTCTTAGGCTGTCTTAATTTCTTTTCAGTCTTTTTCCTATATTCTGTATTGTGGCAGTGATTTCCACCATTTTGTCTACCAGGTCACTTATTCTTTATTCTGCCTTGGTTATTCTGCTGTTAATTCCTCCTAATGATTTTTTCATATCAGTTATGGTATTATTCATCTCTGTTTGTTTTTCAGTTCTACTAGATCTTTGCTAAGAATTTCTCATATCTTCTCAATATGTGCCTCCATTCTTTTTCTTATATCTTGGATTATTTTTACTGACATTACTCTGAATTATCTTTAAGGTAGATTGCCTATATCCACTTTATTAGTGGTTCTTCTACTCTGCCATGTTGTCTCTGATTTCAGCTTACCAATTTTATACATATTAGTTTGTATCTCTTAATCCCATATCCCTAATGTGTCCCTCCCTCCTTCCCTCTCTCCACTGGTAATGTCTAATTTTTCTTCTGTATCTGTGAGTCTCTGTTTCACTGTATGCATTCATTTGTAATTTTTTAAAATATTCTACATACAAGTGTTATCATCATATTTGATTTTCTCTGTCTGACATATTTCCATCAGAATAATATCCTCTTGATCCATCCATATTGTTGCAAATGGCAACATTTCATTTTTCTTTAGAGCTGAGTAATATTCCCTTGGACTGAAAGGAGATCAAACCTGTCCTTCCTAAAGGAAATATTCATTGGAAGGACTGATGCTGAAGGTGAAACTCCAATACCTTGGCTACCTGGTGAAAAGAACTGACTCATTGGAAAAGAACCTAATGCTGGGAAAGATTGAAGGTGGGAGGAGAAGGGGGTGACAGAGAATGAGATAGTTGGATGGCATCACTGACTTGATGGACATGAGTTTGAGCAAGCTCTGGAAGTTAGTGGTGGACAGGGAAGCCTGGTGCACTGCAGTCCATGGGGTCACAAAGAGTTGGACATGACTGAGCCACTGAACTGAACTGAACTGAATATTCCATTGTATGTGTATGTGACTCTGCGACCCCATGGACTATACAGTCCATGGAATTCTGAAGGCCAAAGTACTGGAGTGGGCAGCCTTTCCCTTTTCCAGGGGATCGTCCCAACCCAAGAATCAAACCCAGGTCTCCTGCATTGGAGGCTGATTCTTTACCAGCTGAGCCACAAGGGAAGCCCATATATGTGTGTACACACACACACACACACACACACACACACACACACACACACACACACATCTTCTTTATGCATTCATTTGCTGATGAATATGATGAATACTTACATTGCTTTCATATCTTGGCTTTTTAGAAAATTCTGCTATCAAGATTGGAGTGCATGTATCTTTTCAGATTAGTGCTTTCATTTTCTTCAGATGTACGCTTAAGAATGGAATTGCTGGATCTCTGGGTCTATTACTAGCTCCTCTGTCTTCAGCCTCATCTTTTTCCATAATGATAATTGCCATAACATCCTGAAGAAATATATGACTGGTGTCAAATCCAACCTTCCCACAATAGTCACTAGGCACACATTGTCTGCACGGGGATGCTTGTACATAAGAACACTCAATCAAGACCACAATAGATAACTGTTTCACCCAAATTCACAGAGGCATTGAAAGTTAAGCAAAGTGAAATGGCTGAGGTACTACTCTCAATTTCAAGAGCAATAGAAAACCTCTGAAAAAATAATGAAGAATAAACAATTCATGAGATAAAGTATTGAAAATATTCATAATAAAAACATTAACTGAATTAGAGAAAATAATGGATCTATATATTGATTATTTTAACAAGAACAGGAAAATATTTAAAAATCCAATGATGAATGAATAATTCAATAGGTAAAATAGGAAGCACATCAGAAGAAATGAATAGTAGACTAAGTTATACAGAAGAACACTTATGTGATCTGAAAGGTAGAATGATGGAACATTCAAAAAAAAACAGCAAAAAGAAAAACAACATAAAAAGTGAAAACAGTTTAAGAGATATATAAGATAACATTAAGCATGCTAACATTCAAATTACAGGGTTCCCAGAATGAGAAAAGTGGTTGAAAATGTATTTTATAAAATTATGGCTGACAAATTCCCAAGCCTAAAGAAAGGAAACTGTATCCAGTTATAAAAGTTAAAAGGGTCAATTTAACAAGATTAACTCAAACAGACACACGAGAAGACATATCGTAATTAAATAGCAAAAGCTAAAGATAGATAATTCTAAAAGCAGCAAGAAAAAACAACAACAACAACAAAAGAGTCATTTAGGAAGGAATTACTCATAAAGCTATCAACTGATTTCCTCCAGAAACTGTGAAGGCCAGAAGGGAATGGCATGACATATTCAGAGTGCTGAATGGGAAATGCTTCCAGAAAGGTTATCATTTAGAATAGAAGGAAGATAAACAACAAGTATTCATTCTATAGCATAGGGAACTATATTCAATATCTTGTAATAACTTATAATGGAAAAGAATTTTTTAAACAAGTATAGATATATACATATTCACATGTAGAACAAAATCACGTTTCTGTAAACTTGAAACTAACAAATAATATAAATTAACTGTATTTCAATTTAAAAAGAAAGAAGAGAAGGAGAGATAAATTATTTCTCAGACAAGCAAAGGCTGAGTTCAGCAATACTAAATCTACCTTAAAAGAATTGTTGAAGGGTCTTCTCTAAGTGGAAAGGAAGTAAGAATCTATAGTAGAAGGACTAGCTCACTAGAAAAGGCAAATATAAAGAAAGGATTTAAGATCACTTCCTTAAATAGGCCAGTATGTATATTACTAGACAAAAATTTGTAAAAAGCAACTATACCTACAATAAACACTGAAAGGATAAACATGGAGATGTAAAACATGTGACCAAAACCACAAAATATGGGGGGGCGGGTAATGAATTTTGATCCTTTAGAATGTGTTTGAACTTAAAGCATTGATTTCTTTTGTCTTCAGTTCAGTTTAGTTCAGTCACTCAGTCGTGTCCGACTCTTTGCGGCCCCATGAATCCCAGCACGCCAGGCCTCCCTGTCCATCACCATCTCCCGGAGTTCACTCAGACTCACGACCATCGAGTCAGTGATGCCATCCAGCCATCTCATCCACTGTCGTCCCATTCTCTTCCTGAACCCAATCCTTCCCAGGATCAGAGTCTTTTGCAATGAGTCAACTCTTCGCATGACGTGGCCAAAGAACTGGAATTTCAGCTTTAGCATCATTCCTTCCAAGGAAATCCCAGGGTTGATCTCCTTCAGAATGGACTGGTTGGATCTCCTTGCAGTCCAAGGGACTCTCAAGAGTCTTCTCCAACACCACAGTTCAAAAGCATCAATTCTTCGGTGCTCAGCCTTCTTCACAGTCCAACTCTCACATCCATACATGACCGCAGGAAAAACCATAGCCTTGACTAGACGGACCTTTGATGGCAAAGTAATGTCTCTGCTTTTCAATATGCTGTCTAGGTTGGCCATAACTTTTCTTCCAAGGAGTAAGCGTCTTTTAATTTCATGGCCTCAGTCACCATCTGCAGTGATTTTGGAGCCCCCCCTCCCCACCCCGAAAAAAAAGTCTGACACTGTTTCCACTGTTTCCCCATCTATTTCCCTGAAGTGATGGGACCAGATACCATATTCTTTGTTTTCTGAATGTTGAGTTTTAAGCGAATTTTTTCACTCTCTTCTTTCATTTTCATCAAGAGGCTTCTTAGTTCTTCCTCATTTTCTGCCCTAAGGTTGGTGTCATCTGCATTAGTTCAGTTCAGTTGCTCAGTCGTGTCTGACTCTTCACGACCCCATGAATCACAGCACACCAGGCCTCCCTGTCCATCACCAACTCCCAGAGTTCACTCAGACTCATGTTCATCGAGTCCGTGATGCCATCCAGCCATCTCATCCTCTGTCGTCCCCTTCTTCTCCTGCCCTCAATACCTCCCAGCATCAGAGTCTTTTCCAGTGAGTCAACTCTTCGCATGAGGTGGCCAAAGTACTGGAGTTTCAGCTTTAGCATTATTCCTTCCAAGGAAATCCCAGGGTTGATCTCCTTCAGAATGGACTTGTTGGATCTTCTTGCAGTCCAAGGGACTCTCAAGAGTCTTCTCCAACACCACAGTTCAAAAGTATCAATTCTTTGGCGCTCAGCCTTATTCACAGTCCAACTCTCACATCCATGCATGACTACTGGAAAAACCATAGCCTTGACTAGACGGACCTTTGATGGCAAAGTAATGTCTCTGCTTTTCAATATGCTATCTAGGTTGGTCATAACTTTTCTCCTAGGTGTAGGCATCTTTTAATTTCATGGCTGCAATCACCATCTGCAGTGATTTTGGAGCCCCAAAAAATAAAGTCTGACACTGTTTCCACTGTTTCCCCATTTATTTCCCATGAAGTGATGGGACTGGATGCCATGATCTTCATTTCCTGAATGTTGAGCTTTAAGCCAACTTTTCACTCTCCTCTTTCACTTTCATCAAGAGGCTTTTTAGTTCCTCTTCACTTTCTGCCGTAAGGGTGGTGTCATCTGCATATCTGAGGTTATTGATATTTCTTCCGGCAATCTTGATTCCAGCTTGTGTTTCTTCCAGTCCAGCGTTTCTCATGATGTACTATGAATATAAGTTAAATAAGCAGGGTGACCATATACAGCCTTGATGTACTCCTCTTCCTATTTGGAACCAGTCTGTTGTTCCATGTCCAGTTTTAACTGTTTCTTCCTGGCCTGCATACAGATTTCTCAAGAGGCAGGTCAGGTGGTCTGATATTCCCATCTGTTTCAGAATTTTCCACAGTTTATTGTGATCCTTATTGTGATCCACACAATCAAAGGCTTTGGCATAGGCAATAAAGCAGAAATAGATGTTTTTCTGAAACTCTCTTGCTTTTTTGATTATCCAGTGGATGTTGGCAATTCGATCCCTGGTTCAACTACCTCACAATTGCCCTCATTTCACATGCTAGCAAGTGCATGCTCAAATTCTTACAAGCTAGGCTTCAAGAGTTTGAGAAATGAGAACATCCAGATGTACCAGCTGGATTTGGAAAAGGCAGAGGAACCAGAGATCAAATTTTGAACAATCACTGGATCATATAAAGAGAAATCAAATTACAGAAAAGCATCTACTTCTGCTTCAGTGACTACAGTAAATCCTTTGACTGTGTGGATCACAAAAAACTGTGGAAAATACTTAAAGAGATGGGAATACCATACCAGTTTCCTGCCTCCTGAGAAACCAGTGTTCAGGTCAAGAAACAACAGTTAGAACTGAACATGGAGCAACAGACTGGTTCAAAATTGGCAAAGGAGTGCATCAAGCTGTATATTGTAACCCTGCTTATTTAACTTATATGCAGAGTACATCATGTGAAAGGCCGGGCTGGATGAAGCACATGCTGGAATCAAGATTGCCAGGAGAAATATCAATAACCTCAGATATGCAGATGACACAATTCTTATGGCAGAAAGTGAAGAGGAACCAAAGAGCTTCTTGATGAAAGTGAAAGAGGAGAGTGAAACAGCAGACTTAAAACTTAACATTCAAAAAACGAAGATAATGGAATCCAGTCCCTTAACTTCATGGCAAATAGATGGGGAAACAATGGAAACTGTGACAGAATTTATTTTGGGGGGCTCCAAAATCACTGCAGAGGATGACTGCTGCCATGAAATTAATAGACACTTGCTCCTTGGAAGAAAAGCTGTGACACAGCTTGATAGCATATTAAAAAGCAGAGACATTACTTTGCCCACAAAGGTCTGCCTAGTCAAAGCGATGGATTTTTCAGTAGTCATGTATAGATGTGAGAGTTAGACCATATAGAAAGCTGAGCGCCAAAGAATTGATGCTTTTGAACTGTGGTTTTAGAGAAGTCTTGAGAGTCACTTGGACTGCAAGGAACTCAAACCAGTTAATCCTAAAGGAAATTAACCCTGAATATTCGTTGGAAGGACTGATGCTAAAGCTACAATGCTTTTTCCACTTAAAGAGAAGAGCTGACTCATTGGAAAAGACCCTGATGTTGAAAAACATAGAAAGCAGGAGGAGAAGGGGACAACAGAGGATGAGATGGCTGGATGGCATCACAAACTCATTGGACATGCGTTTGAGGAAGTTTTGGGTGATAGTGAAGGACAAGGAAGCCTGGAGTACTGCAATCCATGGGATTGCAAAGAGTTGGACAAAACTGAGCAACTGAACAACAGCAATTTTTGATAGGGAATTGTATTTAATCTGTAGATTTCTTTGAGTATTATGCACATTTTAACAATACTATTTCTTCTAAGTCAAAATCATGGAATATTGTTCCATTTCTTTGTATCATTTTCAATTTCTTTCATCATTTATATTTTAGTTTTCAAAGTATATGTCTTTAACCACCTCCGTTAAGTTTCTTCTTAGGTATTTTATACTGTATGGTGCATTTTAAAAAATTAATTTATTTTAAATGGAGGTTAATTACAATATTTTAATAGGTTTTTTTTTGCCATATATTGACATGAATCAGCCACAGATGTTCATATATCCCACATCCTGAACCCCACTCCCACCTTCCTATCCATCCCATCCCTCAGGGTCATCCCAGTACACTGGCCCTGAGCACCCTGTCTCATGCATCAAACGTGGACTGGTGATCTGTTTCACAAATGGTAATATACATGGTTCAATGTTATTCTCTCAAATCATCCTACCTTCACCTTCTCCCACAGGGTCCAAAAGAATGTTCTTTACATCTGTGTCTCTTTTGCTATCTTGCATACAGGGTTATTGTTACCATCTTTCTAAATTCCATATATATATGCATTAATATACTGTATTGGTGTTTTTCCTTTTGACTTACTTCACTCTGTATAATAGGCTCCCATTTCATCCACGTCATTATAACTGATTCAAAGATGTTCATTTTAATAGCTGAGTAATATTCCATTGTATATATGTACGACAACTTTCTTATCTATTTCTCTGGTGATGGACATCTAGGTTGTGTGAATGTCCTAGTTATTGTAAACAGTGCTGCAACAAGCATTTGGATACACTTGTCTCTTTCAATACTGGTTTCCTTGGTGCGTATGCCCAGGAGTGGGATTACTGGGTCATTTGGTGGTTCTATTTCCTGTTTTTTAAAGAATCTCCACACTATTCCCCATAGTGGCTGTACTAGCTTGCATTCCCACTAACCATGTAAGAAGGTTCCTTTTTCTCCACACCCTCTTCAGCATTTATTGTTTGTAGCCTTTTTGATGGCAGCCATTCTGATAAGCATGAGATGGTACCTCATTGTGGTTTTGAATTGCATTTCTCTGAAAATGAGTGATGTTAAGCATCTTTTCATGTATTTATTAGCCATCTGTATGTCTTCTTTGGAGAATTATCTGTTTAGTTCTTTGGCCCATTTTTTTTTTTAATTTTTATTTTTACTTTATTTTACTTTACAATACTGTATTGGTTTTGCCATACATTGACATGAATCCACCATGGGTGTACATGCGATCCCAAACATGAACCCCCCTCCCACCTCCCTCCCCACAACATCCCTCTGGGTCATCCCCGTGCACCAGCCCCAAGCATGCTGTATCCTGCATCGGACATAGACTGGTGATTCGATTCTTACATGATAGTATACATGTTTCAATGCCATTCTCCCAAATCATCCCACCCTCTCCCTCTCCCTCTGAGTCCAAAAGTCCGCTATACACATCTGTGTCTTTTTTGCTGTCTTGCACACAGGGTCGTCATTGCCATCTTTCTAAATTCCATATATATGTGTTAGTATACTGTATTGGTGTTTTTCTTTCTGGCTTACTTCACTCTGTATAATCATCTCCAGTTTCATCCATCTCATCAGAACTGATTCAAATGTATTCTTTTTAACGGCTGAGTAATACTCCATTGTGTATATGTACCACAGCTTTCTTATCCATTCATCTGCTGATGGACATCTAGGTTGTTTCCATGTCCTGGCTATTATAAACAGTGCTGCGATGAACACTGGGGTACATGTGTCTCTTTCAATTCTGGTTTCCTCGGTGTGTGTGCCCAGGAATGGGATTGCTGGGTCATATGGCAGTTCTATTTGCAATTTTTTAAGGAATCTCCACACTGTTTTCCATAGTGGTTGTACTAGTTTGCATTCCCACCAACAGTGTAGGAGGGTTCCCTTTTCTCCACACCCTCTCCAGCATTTATTGCTTGCAGATTTTTGGATCACAGCCATTCTGACTGGTGTGAAGTGGTACCTCATTGTGGTTTTGATTTGCATTTCTCTAATAATGAGTGATGTTGAGCATCTTTTCATGTGTTTGTTAGCCATCGTATGTCTTCTTTGGAGAAATGTCTATTTAGTTCTTTGGCCCATTTTTTGATTGGGTCGTTTATTTTTCTGGAATTGAGTTGCATAAGTTGCTTGTATATTTTTGAGATTAGTTGTTTGTCAGTTGTTTCATTTGCTATTATTTTCTCCCATTCAGAAGGCTGTGTTTTCACCTTGCTGATATTTTCCTTTGTTGTGCAGAAGCTTTTAATTATAATTAGGTCCCATTTGTTTATTTTTGCTTTTATTTCCAGAATTCTGGGAGGTGGATCATAGAGGATCCTGCTGTGATTTATGTCTGAGAGTGTTTTGCCTATGTTCTTCTCTAGGAGTTTTATAGTTTCTGGTCTTACATTTAGATCTTTAATCCATTTTGAGTTTATTTTCGTGTGCAGTGTTAGAAAGTGATCTAGTTTCATTCTTTTACAAGTGGTTGACCAGTTTTCCCAGCACCACTTGTTAAAGAGATTGTCTTTACTCCATTGTATATTCTTGCCTCCTTTGTCAAAGATAAGGTGTCCTTATGTGTGTGAATTTATCTCTGGGCTTTCTATTTTGTTCCATTGATCTATATTTCTGTCTTTGTGCCAGTACCATACTGTCTTGGTGACTGTGGCTTTGTAGTAGAGCCTGAAGTTAGGCAAGTTGATTCCTTCAGTTCCATTCTGCTTTCTCAAGATTGCTTTGGCAATTCGAGGTTTTTTGTATTTCCATACAAATTGTGAAATTATTTGTTCTAGTTCTGTGAAAAATATGGCTGGTAGCTTGATAGGGAATGCATTGAATCTGTAGATTGCTTTGGGTAGTATACTCATATTCACTATATTGTTTCTTCCAATACATGAACATGGTATATTTCTCCATCTATTAGTGTCCTCTTTGATTTTTTTCATCAGTGTTTTATAGTTTTCTATATACAGGTCTTTAGTTTCTTTAGGTAGATATATTCCTAAGTATTTTATTCTTTTCATTGCAATGGTAAATGGAATTGTTTCCTTAATTTCTTTTTCTACTTTCTAATTATTAGTGTATAGGAATGCAAGGGATTTATGAGTGTTGATTTTATATCCTGCAACTTTACTATATTCATTGATTAGCTCTAGTAATTTTCTGGTGAAGTCTTTAGGGTTTTCTATGTAGAGGATCATGTCATCTGCAAACAATAAGAGTTTTACTTCTTCTTTTCCAATTTGGATTCCTTTTATTTCTTTTTCTGCTCTGATTGCTGTTCTTTGGCCCATATTTTGATTGGGCCTTTACTTTTTTGAGAATTGAGCTGTAGGAACTGCTTGTATATTTTTAAGGTTAATTCTTTGTCAGTCACTTCATTAGCTACTAGTTTCTCCCATTCTGAAGACTGTCTTTTCACCTTTCTTATAGTTTCCTTTGTTGTAAGCTTTTAAGTTTAATTAGGTCCCACTTATTTATTTGGGTCATAGAGGATCCTGCTGTGATTTATGTCAGGGAATGTTTTGCCTATATTTTCCTCTAGGAGTTTTAGTTTCTGGTCTTACATTTAGATCTTTAAAACATTTTGAGTTTATTTTTGTGTGTGATGTTAGAAAGTATTATAGTTCATTCTTTTATAAGTGATTGACCAGTTTTCACATCACCACTTGTTAAAGAGATTGTGTTTCTCCATTGTATGTTCTTCCCTCCTTTGTAGGGATAAGGTGTCCATAGATATGTGGATTTATCTCTGGGCTTGCTGTTTTGTTCCATTGATTTATATTTCTGTCTTTGTGCCAGTACCATACTGTCTTAATGATTATAGCTTTGTAGCATACTTTGAAGTCAGGCAGATTGATTCCTCCAGTTTCATTCTTCTTTCTCAAGATTGCTTTTGCTATTCGAGGATTTTTTGTATTTCCATACAAATTGTGAAATTATTTGTTTTAGTTCTCTAAAATATACCGTTGGTGTCATGTTAGAGATTGCATTGAATTTATAATTTGCTTTGGATAGTATGTTCATTTTCACTATATTGTTTCTTTCAATCCATGAACATGGTATATTTCTTCATCTATTTGTGTCATACTTGATTTCTTTCATCATTGTTTTATAGTTTTCTATATATAAGTTTTTAGTTTTTAGGTAGATTTATTCCGAAGTATTTTAATTTTCATTGCAATAGTGAATGGAATTGTTTCCTTAACTTCTCTTTCTGTTTTCCCATTGTTAGTGTAGAGGAATGCAAGGGATTTCTGTGTGTTAATTTTATATCCTGCAACTTTACTATATTCATTCATTAGTTCTAGTAATTTTCTGGTGGAGTCGTTAAGGTTTTCTGTGTAGAGGATCGGATCATGTAATGTGCAAACAGTGAGAGTTTTACTTCTTCTTTTCCAATCTGGATTCCATTTATTTCTTTTTATTTTCTGATTCATGTGGCTAATACTTCCAAAACTATGTTGAACAGTGGTGAGAGTGGGCACCCTTGTCTTGTTCCAGACTTTAGGGTAAAGGCTTTCAAATTTGCACCATTGAGGATACTATTTGCTGTGGATTTATTATCAATGGCTTTTATTATGTTGACTTATGTTCCTTCTGTGCCTGCTTTCTGGAGGATTTTTATCATAAATGGATGTTGAATTTTGTTGAAGGCTTTCTCTGCATCTATTGAGATAATCATATGGTTTTTATCTTTCAATTTGTTGATGTGGTGTATCACATTGATTGATCTGTGAATATTGAAGAATCCTTGCATCCCTGGGATAAAGCCCACTTGGTCATGATGTATGATCTTTTTAATATGTTGTTGGATTCTGTTTGCTAGAATTTTGTTAAGAATTTTTGCATCTATGTTCATCAGTGATATTGGCCTGTAGTTTTCTTTTTTTGTGGCATCTTTGTGAGGTTTTGGTATTAGGGTGATGGTGGCCTCATAGAATGAGTTTGGAAGTTATCCATCCTTTGAAATTTTATGGAACAGGTTGACTAGGATAGGTTTTAGCTCTTCTCTAGATTTTTGTTAGAATTCCCCTGCGAAGCCTTCTGGTTCTGGGCTTTTGTTTGTTGGAAGATTTCTGATTACAGTTTGATTTCTGTGCTTGTGATGGGCCTATTAAGATTTTCTATTTCTTCCTGGGTCAATTTTGGAAGATTATACTTTTCTAAGAATTTGTCCATTTCTTCCACATTGTCCATTTTATTGGCATATAGCTGCTATTAGTAGTTTCCTATGATCCTTTGTATTTCTGTGTTTCCTGTTATGACTTCCCCATTTTCATTTCTAATTTTATTGATTTGATTCTTCTCCCTTTTTTTCTTGATGAGTCTGGCTAATGGTTTGTCTATTTTATTTATCTTCTCAGAGCACCTGCTTTTAGTTTTGTTGATTTTTGCTATAGCCTTTTTTTTTTTTCATTAATTTCTGCACTGATTTTTATGATTTCTTTCCTTCTTTTAACCCTGGGGTTCTTCATTTCTTCTTTTTCTAGTTGTTTTAGCTGTAAAGTTAGATTATTTATTTAATTTTCCTCTTGTTTCTTGAGGTAAGCTTGTATTGCTACGAACCTTCTCTTTAGCATTGCTTTTACTGAATCCCATAGGTTTTGGGTTCATTTTCATTCATTTCAGTGCATATTTTGATTTCTTTTTTTTAAATTTCTTTTGTGATTTGTTAGTTATTGAGAAACGTGTTGTTTAATTTCCATATGTTTGTATTTTAATAGTTTTTTTTTCCTGTAGTTGACATCTAATCTTACCACACTGTGATCAGAAAAGAGGCTTGATATGATTTCAATTTTTTTGAATTTATCAAGGCTAGATTTATGGCCTAGAATGTGATCTACCCTGGAAAATGTTCCCTGTGCTTGTGAGAAAAAGGTGAAAATCATTGTTTTTTGGTGAAATATCCTATACATATCAATTAGGTCAAACTGGTCCATTGCATCATTTAAAGTTTGTGCGTGCTTATTAATTTTCTGTTTAGTTGATCTGTCCATAGGTGTCAGTTTGGTATTAATGTCTCTCACTATTATTGTGTTACAGTTAATTTCCCCTTTCACAATTGGTAGCATTTGCCTTATATATTGCAGTGCTCCTTTGTTGGGTGCATATATATTTATAATTGTTATATCTTCTTGGATTGATCCTTTGATCATTATATAGTGTCCTTCTTTGTTTCTTTTCATGGCTTTTATTTCAAAGTCTATTTTATCCGATATGAGCATTGCTACTTCTGATTTGTTTTTATCTCCATTTGCATGAAATATCTTTTTCCAGCCCTTCACTTTCAGTCTGTATGTGTCCCTTGTTTTGAGGTGGGTCTCTTGTAGACAGCATATATAGGGGTCTTCTTTTTGTATCCATTCAGCCAGTCTTATTTATTTATTTATTTTTTGGCTGGGGCATTCAACCCATTTGCATTTAAGGTAATTATTGATAAGTATGATCCCTTTGCCATTTACCTTGTTGTTTTGGGTTTGAGTTTATACATGTTTTCTGTGTTTCCTGTTTAGAGAAGATCCTTTGGCATTTGTTGAAGAGCTGGTTTGCTGCTGCTGAATTCTCTCAGCTTTGGCTTATCTGTAAAGCTTTTGGTTTCTCCTTCATATTTGAATGAAATCCTTGCTGGGTATAGTAATCTAGGTTGTAGGTTTTTCTTTTTTCATCACTTTAAGTATGTCCTGCCATTCCCTTCTGGCCTGAAGAGTTTATTTTGAAAGATCAGTTGTTATCCTTATGGGGATCCCCTTGTGTGTTATTTGTTGCCTTTCCCTTGCTGCTTTTAATATTTGCTCTTTGTGTTTGCTCTTCATTAATTTGATTAATATGTTTCTTGGGGTTTTTCACCTTGTGTTTATCCTGTTTGGGACCCACTAAGTTTCTTGGACTTGGATGGCTCTTTCCTTCCCCATTTTAAGGAAGTTTTCAACTATTATCTCCTCAAGTATTTTCTCATGGGCTTTCTTTTGTCTTCTTCTTGTGGGACTCCTATGATTTGAATGTTGGGGCTTTTAACATTGTCCCAGAAGTCTCTGAGGTTGTCCTCATTTCTTTTAACTCTTTTTTTTTTTTTCTTTTTTCCTCTCTGCCTCATTTATTTCCATCATTCTATCTTCTACCTAACTTATCCTCTCTTCTTCCTCAGTTATTCTACTTTTGGTTCCCTCCAGAGTGCTTTTGATCTCAGTTATTGCATTCTTCATTATTGATTGACTCCTTTTTATTTCTTCTAGGTCCTTCTTAAACAATTCTTACATCTTCTCAATCCTTGTCTCTATTCTATTTATCTGTAACTCCATTTTGTTTTCAAGATTTTGGATCATCATCACTATCATTGTTCTGAATTATTTTTCAGGTAGACTCCCTATCTCATCCTCTTTTGTTTGGTTTGGTGGACATTTATCATGTTCCTTTCCCTGCTGAATATTTCTCTGCCTTTACATTTTGTTTAGATTGCTGTGTTTGGGCTGACCTTTCTGTATGCTGGAAGTTTGTGTTTCATCTTTATTGTGGATATTTCTCCCTGTGGGTGGGGTTGGATGAGTAGCTTGTAAAGTTTTCCTGGTTAGGGAAGCTTCCATTGGTGTTCTGGTTTGTGGAGCTGGGTTTCATTTCTCTGGAGTGCAAGCAAGTGTCCAGTAGTGAGTTTTGAGGTGTCTCTGAGTTTGGTGTGACTTTGGGCCGCCTGTATTTGAATGTTTAGGTCTATGTTGCTGCATTGCTGGAGAATTAGCTTGGTATGTCTTGCTCTGGAACTTGTTGGCTCTTGAGTGGAGCTTGTTTTCAATGTAGGTATGGAGGCTTTTGGATAAGCTCTTGTTGATTGATGTTCCCTAGAGTTAAGAGTTCTTTGGTGTTCTCAAGTTTTGGATCTAAGCCTCCTGCCTCTGGCTTTCAGGTTTATTCTTATAGTAGTCTCAAGACTTCTCCATCCATATAGCGCTGATGATAAATCATCTAGGTTAAAGATGAAAAGATTCTCCATAGTGAGGAATACCCAAAGAGGTTCACAAAGTTACATGGAGAAGAGAAGAGGGAGAAGGGAGATTGAGGTGACCAGGAGAAGAAGAGGGGAAATCAAAAAGGGATAGAGCAATTTAGCCAGTATTCAATTCCCTATGTGCTCTCCACAGTCTGGAACACCCAGAGAGGTTTATGGAGTTACATAAAGAAAAGAAGAGGGAGAAGGGAGATAGACATGGCCATGAGGAGAAGAGGAGCAGTTAAAAGTGGAGAGAACAATCTATCCAGTAGTCAGTTCCCTAAGTGTTCTCCACAGCTCAGAACACCCAGAGTGATTCACAGAGTTCAGTAGAGAAGAAAAGAGGTAGGGAGGAGATAGAGGTGACCTGGGGGAGAAAAGGGAGAGTCAAAAGGGGAGAGAGCAATCAAGCCAGTAATCACACCCCTAAGTAAAAATGGGTACTGAAGACTAGATTCTTTAAGGTACGAAATTGATAGCAAATACCAAAAAGCAAAGATTAAAAATCTAGAGTAGAGGTTAAAGTCTCAAAAATATAATATTAAAAATACATAACTAATTCAATCACAAAAGGTATAAAAATATATATCCAAAATTTGCTTTAAAATACGGTCTTATTCTGTAAGGTAATAGTATGTTATAAAAATGAAAATTAAAGAGATAGTAAAGAACTTAAAAATTAAAAAAAATAAAATGATAATAGTAAAAATACATCTAGGAATTTCTCTGGAGCTGTTGAGCACAGCATGGGGTCAGTTTGGTTTCAGATAGTTCCTTGTTCCAGCTTATACTTCTTCTCAAGTTCCGTAGGCCCCTTCCAATGCTTAGTCAATGCTAACTACAGAGTTTTAATCTGTTGTACCTGTCACTTCCAGATCAGCTCCCTCTTCTTTGCTTATTTTGGCTTCCTCTATTTGTAAGATTCTTCAGTGTCTAATTTCCTCCCTGACACAAGGGAGTGAAGCTGGTCACTTATTTAGGCTCATTTGTTTAATTGTACTATTTGGAGGGAGGAACATTGCAAACAAATATCACTGGCATGTATGGGGAGTACTCACAGTATATAGACCACACTGGGTTTGCCCCGCTCATGTCATGTGTGCTTTCCTGGTCTCCTCAGGCTCCAGGTTCCCCTGAAGGGCAACTATCCAAAGTGGGCCCTGGGTTGCATGCACTTCCCCTGTCTAAACTGCTCAGGTTCAGGTTCTCAGGTATTCCACAAAGGCACAGACTTGGTTGGGCCTGCATTTTGCGCCCTTCCCAGGTCAAAGGAGCTCAGGCAACCAGGTGCTTGGTGAGCACACTGTCCCAGGTGTACAGTGTGTTTTAATCACCTCCCTGTTCCCAACCACTCAGTTTCCTATCTGGTGTATTTTTAAATGGTATTATATTCTTGCTTTCTCTTTCTGATACCAGTTTATTAGTGCACAAAAGAAATAGATATTGATCTTGCATTGTGAAATTTACTAAATTCATTTATCAGTTCTAACACTTTCTTTGTGGATACTTTAGAGTTTTCTTAACATAGCAGCATATCATCTGCAAATAGTGACTCTTATACTTTCCTCTAGTTTTTACTAATTCCCTGTTTTCATATTTCTCCTTACCAGTTTAGATGCCTTTTATTTCTTTCTCTTGGCTGACAGCTGGGTTTGGACCTTCAAGACTGTTAAATAAAGTGGAGAAAGTGACATCTTCGACTTGTGTATGATTTTAGAGGAAATAATTTCAGGTTTTCACAGCTGAATATGATAACTGTGGATTTGTCATAAATAGGCCTTGTTACAATCTATATTCCTTTTCTGCCTGTCTTGAGAAGAATTTTTATTGTGAATGGATGCTGAGTTTTGTCAAATGCTTTTTCTGCATCTTTTGAGATAATCATGTGATTTGTTAATGTGGTAATATTATATTGATAGATTTTCAAGTGTTGAATCATTCTTGCATCTCTGGAATAAATCCCACTTGATCATGGTTGTTGATCCTTCTTATGTATCGTTGAGTTCCATTTGCTAATATTTTGTTGAGGATTTTTACATCTATTTTCATTAAATATATTGGACTATAATTTTCAATTTTTGTAGTATCATTGTCTGATTTTTATATGATATGGTGGCCTTATAGGTTGAATATGAGTATATTCTGTCCACTGGGGAATAGAATGGCAAACAACTTCAACATTCTTGCCATGAGAACACCATGAGCAGTATAAAAAGGCAAAAAGATATGACACTGAATGATGAACCCACCCAGATCAGTAGGTGTCAAATATGCTACTGGAGAAGAGCAGAGAAATAGCTACAGAAGGAATGAAAAGGCTGAGCCAAAGCAGAAATGACATCCAGCACTGGATGTGTCTGGTGGTGAAAGTAAAGTCTGATGCTGTAGAAACAATATTGCATATGAACCTGAAATGTTAGGTCTATGAATCAAGGTAAAATGGAAGTGGGCAAACAGGAGATGGCAAGAGTGAACTTCACTATTTAAGAAATCAGTGGACTAAAATGGATGGGAAAGGGCAAATTTAATTCAGATGACCATTATTTCTACTGCTGTGGGCAAAAATACTTAGAAGAAATGGAGTAGACCTCATAATCAACAAAAGAGTCTGAAATGCAGTACTTGGGTACAATCTCAAAAACAACAGATAATCAACAAAAGAGTCTGAAATGCAGTATTTGGGTACAATCTCAAAAACAACAGAATGATCTTGGTTCATTTCCAAGGTAAACCAATCTATATCACAGTGGTGGTTGTGGTGGTTTAGTTGCTAAGTCATGTCTGCCTCTTGCGACCACATGAGCTGTAGCCTGTCAGGCTCTTCTGCCCAAGAGATTCTCCAGGCAAGAATATTGGAGTGGGTTGCCATTTCCTTCTCTAGGCGATCTTCCCAACCCAGGAATCAAACCTGGGTTTCCTGTATTGCAGGCAGATTCTTTACTGACTGAGTTATGAGGGAAGCCCCCAATATCACAGTAACCAAGTCTATGACTAAACACCAATACTGAAGATGAAGTTGAAAAGTTCTCTGAAGACCTACAAGACCTTCTAAGACTAACAACAAAAATAGAGGTTCTTTTCCTCATAAGGGACTGGAATGCAAAAATAGAAAGTCAAGGGGTACCTGGAGTAACAGGCAAGTTTGGCCTTGGAATACAAAATGAAGCAGGGCAAAGGTGGAAAGAGTTTGGCCAAGAGAATTTCACTGGTCATAGGAAATACACTCTTCCAACAACACAAGAGATAACTTTACACATGGACATCTTCAGATGGTCAGTTCAAAATCAGATTGGTTATACTTTTTGCAGCAGAAGACTGAGAAGCTCTATAGTCAGCAAAAACAAGACCAGGAGCTGACTGTGGCTCAGATCACAAGCTCCTTCGTTAGGTATGGGAAATTTTTAACTGTAATTTTAGCAAATATATTATCAATGCTTTTCTCTCTGTCTTGTCTTTCTGAGGAACCAGAATGTTGGTACAGTTATTGTTATTCAAAGATTTCTTATACCATACTCACTTTAATATTTTTTTCTTTCTGCTGTTCCCTTTGGATGATTCCCATTATTTTATCTTCCAGATCACTTATGTGTTCTTGTATATCAGCTAGTCTGCTGTTAATATCTATTTTTCATTTCTGATGGGTTATTTTTTTTTTCATTTCTATGATATACAATATTTTTTTTGTCTTTCTTTTTTTTTATTTTTTTTTAATTTTAAAATTTTTAATTCTTACATGTGTTCCCAAACATGAACCCCCCTCCCAACTCCCTCCCCATAACATCTCTGTGGGTCATCCCCATGCACCAGCCCCAAGCATGCTGTATCCTGCGTCAGACATAGACTAGCGATTCAATTCTTACATGATAGTATACATGATAGAATGCCATTCTCCCATATCATCCTACCCTCTCCCTCTCCCTCTGAGTCCAAAAGTCCGTTATAGACAGCTGCGTCTTTTTCCTGTCTTGCATACAGGGTCGTCATTGCCATCTTTCTAAATTCCATATATATGTGTTAGTATACTGTATTGGTGTTTTTCTTTCTGGCTTACTTCACTCTGTATAATCGGCTCCAGTTTCGTCCATCTCATCAGAACTGATTCAAATGAATTCTTTTTAACGGCTGAGTAATACTCCATTGTGTATATGTACCACAGCTTTCTTATCCATTCATCTGCTGATGGACATCTAGGTTGTTTCCATGTCCTGGCTATTATAATCAGTGCTGCGATGAACATTGGGGTACATGTGTCTCTTTCAATTCTGGTTTCCTCGGTGTGTATGCCCAGCAGTGGGATTGCTGGGTCATAAGGGAGTTCTATTTGCAATTTTTTAAGGAATCTCCACACTGTTCTCCATAGTGGCTGTACTAGTTTGCATTCCCACCAACAGTGTAGGAGGGTTCCCTTTTCTCCACACCCTCTCCAGCATTTATTGCTTGCAGATTTTTGGATCGCAGCCATTCTGACTGGTGTGAAGTGGTACCTCATTGTGGTTTTGATTTGCATTTCTCTAATAATGAGTGATGTTGAGCATCTTTTCATGTGTTTGTTAGCCATCCGTATGTCTTCTTTGGAGAAATGTCTATTTAGTTCTTTGGCCCATTTTTTGATTGGGTCGTTTATTTTTCTGGAATTGAGCTGCATAAGTTGCTTGTATATTTTTGAGATTAGTTGTTTGTCCGTTGCTTCATTTGCTATTATTTTCTCCCATTCAGAAGGCTGTCTTTTCACCTTGCTGATATTTTCCTTTGTTGTGCAGAAGCTTTTAATTTTAATTAGATCCCATTTGTTTATTTTTGCTTTTATTTCCAGAATTCTGGGAGGTGGATCATAGAGGATCCTGCTGTGATTTATGTCTGAGAGTGTTTTGCCTATGTTCTCCTCTAGGAGTTTTATAGTTTCTGGTCTTACATTTAGATCTTTAATCCATTTTGAGTTTATTTTTGTGTGTGGTGTTAGAAAGTGATCTAGTTTCATTCTTTTACAAGTGGTTGACCAGTTTTCCCAGCACCACTTGTTAAAGAGATTGTCTTTACTCCATTGTATATTCTTGCCTCCTTTGTCAAAGATAAGGTGTCCATATGTGTGTGGATTTATCTCTGGGCTTTCTATTTTGTTCCATTGATCTATATGTCTGTCTTTGTGCCAGTACCATACTGTTTTGATGACTGTGGCTTTGTAGTAGAGCCTGAAGTCATGCAAGTTGATTCCTCCAGTTCCATTCTTCTTTCTCAAGATTGCTTTGGCAATTCGAGGTTTTTTGTATTTCCATACAAATCTTGAAATTATTTGTTCTAGTTCTGTGAAAAATATGGCTGGTAGCTTGATAGGGATTGCATTGAATTTGTAAATTGCTTTGGGTAGTATACTCATTTTCACTATATTGATTCTTCCGATCCATGAACATGGTATATTTCTCCATCTATTAGTGTCCTCTTTGATTTCTTTCATCAGTGTTTTATAGTTTTCTGTATATAGGTCTTTAGTTTCTTTGGGTAGATATATTCCTAAGTATTTTATTCTTTTCGTTGCAATGGTGAATGGAATTGTTTCCTTAATTGCTTTTTCTACTTTCTCATTATTGGTGTATAGGAATGCAAGGGATTTCTGTGTGTTGATTTTATATCCTGCAACTTTACTATATTCATTGATGAGCTCTAGTAATTTTCTGGTGGAGTCTTTAGGATTTTCTATGTAGAGGATCATGTCATCTGCAAACAGTGAGAGTTTTACTTCTTCTTTTCCAATTTGGATTCCTTTTATTTCTTTTTCTGCTCTGATTGCTGTGGCCAAAACTTCCAGAACTATGTTGAATAGTAGCGGTGAAAGTGGACACCCTTGTCTTGTTCCTGACTTTAG
Source organism: Budorcas taxicolor (assembly GCF_023091745.1). Classification (NCBI taxonomy): domain Eukaryota; kingdom Metazoa; phylum Chordata; class Mammalia; order Artiodactyla; family Bovidae; genus Budorcas; species Budorcas taxicolor. The sequence goes on along the minus strand of NC_068935.1, from coordinate 64,865,154 downwards.
GGGAAATGCTTTCAATTTTTCACCATTGAGGATAATGTTTGCTGTGGGTTTGTCATATATAGCTTTTATTATGTTGAGGTATGTTCCTTCTATTCCTGCTTTCTGGAGAGTTTTTATCATAAATGGATGTTGAATTTTGTCAAAGGCCTTCTCTGCATCTATTGAGATAATCATATGGTTTTTATTTTTCAATTTGTTAATGTGGTGAATTACATTGATTGATTTGCGGATATTGAAGAATCCTTGCATCCCTGGGATAAAGCCCACTTGGTCATGGTGTATGATCTTTTTAATGTGTTGTTGGATTCTGATTGCTAGAATTTTGTTGAGGATTTTTGCATCTATGTTCATCAGTGATATTGGCCTGTAGTTTTCTTTTTTTGTGTGACATCTTTGTCAGGTTTTGGTATTAGAGTGATGGTGGACTCATAGAATGAGTTTGGAAGTTTACCTTCCTCTGCAATTTTCTGGAAGAGTTTGAGTAGGATAGGTGTTAGCTCTTCTCGAAATTTTTGGTAGAATTCAGCTGTGAAGCCGTCTGGACCTGGGCTTTTGTTTCCTGGAAGATTTCTGATTACAGTTTCAATTTCCGTGCTTGTGATGGGTCTGTTAAGATTTTCTATTTCTTCCTGGTTCAGTTTTGGAAAATTGTATTTTTATAAGAATTTGTCCATTTCTTCCACGTTGTCCATTTTATTGGCATACAACTGCTGATAGTAGTCTCTTATGATCCTTTGTATTTCTGTGTTGTCTGTTGTGATCTCTCCATTTTCATTTCTAATTTTATTGATTTGATTTTTCTCTCTTTGCTTCTTGATGAGTCTGGCTAATGGTTTGTCAATTTTATTTATCCTTTCAAAGAACCAGCTTTTGGCTTTGTTGATTTTTGCTATGGTCTCTTTTGTTTCTTTTGCATTTATTTCTGCCCTAATTTTTAAGATTTCTTTCCTTCTACTAACTCTGGGGTTCTCCAATTCTTCCTTTTCTAGTTGCTTTAGTTGTAGAGTTAGGTTATTTATTTGACTTTTTTCTTGTTTCTTGAGGTATGCCTGTATTGCTATGAACTTTCCTCTTAGCACTGCTTTTATAGTGTCCCACAGGTTTTGGGTTGTTGTGTTTTCATTTTCATTAGTTTCTATGCATATTTTGATTTCTTTTTTGATTTCTTCTGTGATTTGTTGGTTATTCAGAAGTGTGTTGTTCAACCTCCATATGTTGGAATTTTTAGTAGTTTTTCTCCTGTAATTGAGATCTAATCTTAATGCATTATGGTCAGAAAAGATGCTTGGAATGATTTCGATTTTTTTGAATTTATCAAGTTTAGATTTATGGCCCAGGATGTGATCTATCCTGGAGAAGGTTCCATGAGCACTTGAGAAAAAGGTGAAATTCATTGTTTTGGGGTGAAATGTCCTATAGATATCAATTAGGTCTAATTGATCTAATGTATCATTTAAAGTTTGCATTTCTTTGTTAATTTTCTGTTTAGTTGATCTGTCCATAGGTGTGAGTGGGGTATTAAAGTCTCCCACTATTATTGTGTTATTGTTGATTTCCCCTTTCATACTTGTTAGCATTTGTCTTACATATTGCGGTGCTCCTATGTTGGGTGCATATATATTTATAATTGTTATATCTTCTTCTTGGATTGATCCTTTGATCATTATGTAGTGGCCTTCTTTGTCTCTTTTCACAGCCTTTGTTTTAAAGTCTATTTTATCGGATATGAGTATTGCCACTCCTGCTTTCTTTTGGTCTCTATTTGCGTGGTATATCTTTTTCCAGCCCTTCACTTTCAGTCTGTATGTGTCCCTTGTTTTGAAGTGGGTCTCTTGTAAGCAGCATATAGAGGGGTCTTGTTTTTGTATCCATTCGGCCAGTCTTTGCCTTTTGGTTGGGGCGTTCAACCCATTTACGTTTAAGGTAATTATTGATAAGTATGATCCCGTTATCATTTACTTTATTGTTTTGGGTTCGGGTTTATACACCCTTTTCGTGTTTCCTGTCTAGAGAATATCCTTTAGAATTTGTTGGAGAGCTGGTTTGGTGGTGCTGAATTCTCTCAGCTTTTGCTTCTCTGTAAAGCTTTTGATTTCTCCTTCGTATTTGAATGAGATCCTTGCTGGGTACAGTAATCTGGGATGTAGGTTATTGTCTTTCATCACTTTAAGTATGTCTTGCCATTCCCTCTTGGCCTGAAGAGTTTCTATTGAAAGATCAGCTGTTATCCTTATGGGAATCCCCTTCTGTGTTATTTGTTGTTTTTCCCTTGCTGCTTTTAATATTTGTTCTTTGTGTTTGATCTTTGTTAATTTGATTAATATGTGTCTTGGGGTGTTTCGCCTTGGGTTTATCCTATTTGGAACTCTCTGTGTTTCTTGGACTTGGGTGATTATTTCCTTCCCCATTTTAGGGAAGTTTTCAACTATTATCTCCTCAAGGATTTTCTCATGGTCTTTCTTTCTGTCTTCTTCTTCTGGGACTCCTATAATTCGAATGTTGGAGCGTTTCATATTGTCCTGGAGGTCTCTGAGATTATCCTCGTTTCTTTTAATTCGTTTTTCTTGTTTCCTCTCTGATTCATTTATTTCTACCATTCTATCTTCTATTTCACTAATCCTATCTTCTGCCTCCATTATTCTACTATTTGTTGCCTCCAGAGTGTTTCTGATCTCATTTATTGCGTTATTCATTATATTTTGACTCTTTTTTATTTCATCTAGGTCCTTGTTAAACCTTTCTTGCATCTTCTCAATCCTTGTCTCTAGACTATTTATCTGTGATTCTATTTTGATTTCAAGATTTTGGATCATTTTCACTATCAATATTCGGAATTCCTTCTCAGGTAGATTCCCTACTTCTTCCTCTTTTGTTTGGTTTGGTGGGCAACTCTCCTGTTCCTTTACCTGCTGAGTATTCCTCTGTCTCTTCATCTTGGTTATATTGCTGGGTTTGGGGTGGCCTTTTTATATTCTGGTAGTTTGTGGAGTTTTCTTTATTATGGAGCTTCCTCACTGTGGGTGGGGTTCTATCAGTGGCTTGTCAAGGTTTCCTGGTTAGGGAGGCTTGTGTTGGAGTTCTGGTGGTTGGAGCTGGGTTTCTTCTCTCTGGAGTGCAGTGGAGTGACCAGTAATGGGTTATGAGACATCAAGGGTTTTGGAATAATTTTGAGCTGCCTGTATATTGAAGCTCAGGGGAGTGTTCCTGTGTTGCTGGAGAATTTGAGTGGTATGTCTTGTTTTGGAACTTGTTGGCCCTTGGGTGGAGCTTGGTTTCAGTGTAGGTATGAAGGCATTTGATGAGCTCCTATTGCTTAATGTTCCCTGAATTCAAGAGTTCTCTAATGTTTTCAGGCTTTGGACATAAGCCTCCTGCTTCTGGTTTTCAGTTTTATTTTTACAGTAGCCTCTAGACTTCTCCAACTATACAGCACCGATGATAAAACATCTAGGTTAAAGATGAAAAGTTTCTCCACATTGAGGGACACTCAGAGAGGTTCACTGAGTTACAAGGAGAAGAGAAGATGGAGGGGGTAGTTAGAGGTAACTGGAATTACATGTGGTGAGATCAAAAGAGGAGAGAGCAAGCTAGCCAGTAGTCACTTCCTTATGTGTGTTCTATAGTCTGGACCGCTCAGAGGTATTTACGGAGTTATACGGGGAAGAGGAGAGGGAGGAAGTAGACAGAGGTGACCAGGGGGATAAAAGAGAGGAATGAGAAGGAGAGAGACAAATCCTGCCAGTAACCAGTTCCTTAGGTGTTCTCCACTGGCTGGAACACACAGAGATTCACAGAGTTGGATAGAGAAGAGATGGGGGAGAAAAGAGGCAGAGGCCACCTGGTGGAGAAAAAGGAGAGTCCAAAGGAGGGGAGAGTGGTCAAGCCAGTAATCTCGCTCTCAGGTAAACTTGGGTAGTGAAGTTTGGGTTTTTAAATGTACAAAATTGACAACAGAAACCTAAGAGCAAAGATTAAAAATCTAGAGTAGAGGTTGGATTTTAAAAAATACAATATTAAAGAAAAGAAGCAGAAGGAAAAAGGAAGAAAGAAAAAAAACACACAAGAATTATTTAAAAAAACAAACAAACAAAAAAACAAAACAAACCAAAAAAAAAACAAAAAACCACCAACAACCATCCAAAGGCTATATATGGTGTTTGCCTTAAAAAAAAATTAAATAGTAATAGTAGGTTATAGAAATAAAAATTAGAGGATAAATAGAAGACTTAACAATTAAAAAAATAGTTAGAAAAAAAAGAAGAAAAAAAAGAAAAAAAAAAAAAGGAATGGTTTTAAAATTATTAAAAATATATCTGGCCGTTCTCTGATGTTTTGGGCCGTGTGGGATCACTTCCAAGGTGGTTCCCTCTGTTTAACTTCTTCTGTTTGCTGGTTTTTTAGGCTCACTAGTTCAGTCCCGCTGTAGGGAGGGGGGATGCTGCAAACAAATAGCACTGTCGTGTGCACAGTGTCTCAGCCCCGCCTGACTTGTCCCTTCTTGCGGCGTACAAACCGCTCCGGCTCTACGATGCTCAGCCAGGAACCGTCTGGGGCCGGCCCTAGGCTGCGTGCACTTCCCAGGTCCAAGCCGCTCAGGCCGCCCTCAGAGGCACAGATTCGGCTGGGACTGCGTTTTGTGCCCTTCCCAGGTCCGAGTAGCTCAGGAGTTTGGCGAGCGCGATCGCCGCGGCGTGTCACCTTTTCTGCCGCTGCTGCTCAGCTTTCTGGGTGGACCGCTGGTGTCCCCCGTGAGGCAGATTGTGAGTGTCCAGCACCCCCAGAAGTCTTAGCAAAGAGGCCTGCTTGCAGTTAGGTAAGTAAAGTCTCTCCGGGTCTGCAATTGCCCCTTTCCAGTCCTTACGGCTCTGGCTGCCTGTCCCCGGCGGGGGATGGTCTGCAGCCGGCTTTTTCCGTTCTGTCTTTTGTTCTGTGCTCGGTCCTGGCGGTGTCTTATGTTCGAGCTTTTCGGGCGGTAGCTATCCCACAGTCTGGTTTGCTAGTGCAAGTTAGATCGTTCTGGTTGCGCGTGGGGCGTTCCTGCCCGATTCTTACAAAGCACTGCAGCCCGCGCCTCCCGCGCGTCCCTGCCCTGCCCCCACTTCCCAATGGCGGACGCAGGCGTCTGTGCCGCTTTTCTGCTGGGGGAGTTACTGTTGGGCTTGTAATCTCTTGGTCTTAATTATTTCTTTATTTTTCCTTCCTGTTATGTTGCCCTCTGTGTTTCCAAGATTCGCCACTGACTCGGCAGGGAGAGTGTTTCCTGGTGTTTGGAAACCTCTCTTCTTAAAATTCCCTTCCCGGGATGGGCTTCCCTTCCCAGGACGGAGCTCCCTCCCCACCTCCTTTGTCTCCTTTTTCGTCTTTTATATTTTTTCCTACCTGTTTTTGAAGACAATGGTCTGCTTTTCTGGATGCCTGATGACCTCTGCCAGCCTACCGAAGTTGTTTTGTGGAGTTTGCTCGGAGTTGAAATGTTCTTTTGAGGAATTTGTGAGGGAGAAAGTGGTCTTCCCGTCCTATTCCTCCGCCATCTTTTCGCCTCTCTGATGGGTTATTTATTTCCTAGTTTCTTATTAAAATTCCTACTAATATTTAAATTATTTTCCCTAATTTTCAGTTAGCATGCTTATAATTAGTGCCTTGGATTATTTACCTGGAAAATTATTTATTCCTATTTCATTATTTGATTTTTCAGGTTTTTTGTTAATGTTGTTTTCTCAGTTGAAAACAATTCATCTATCATTTCACCTTGCTTAACTTTTTATGTCTCTGTGAAGTTAGGTAAAATATTTGCTTGATGAGGTCTTAAAGTGTGTCCTTATGTGGGAGCATCCTGATACTCTGCTTGTGCCCAATAGCTTTGTTGGGAGAGTTGGATATGATATGAATGTGAGTCACGTTTTTTTTCCCCAGGGTGTTCTGGCAGCTCTTGCCTTGATAGAAGATGAAGCTGGGGCTTCCTTCTATTTAGTGCACTACTAGGTTTAGGGGAAAGTTTCAAGTTGCTGGATTAGAAGCCCTGAGGTTCAGGTCTGAACTTATTCTGTTCCCCTCAAGTATATGCTCTCTCTCTTCCCAGTCCTAGCCCCCTTGAGTCTGAGGGAACCAGTGCTGGAGCAGTAGAGGCTCATGTGGTATCTCATGTTGCATGGCCAGTAACAGTCAAGCTGCAAACAAGTCAGGGCTATTTTTGATGCACTGCCTTGGTAAGCACCTACAGTGGCTGCCCTGCCAAACTAGATGCCTTTTTTTGGCCTGAGCCCCCTTTGTCCTTCATAAACAATCTTTCCCATTGGCCTCTGCTGCCTCTGCTCTTGTGTGGAACTGTGCTGCAGAGTAGTCAGGGTCTGTGTGGGCTGTCAGTATGTGTTAGGGCTTGGGCTGTGTAAGTTCCACTGCAGAGGTTGGGCTGCTTCTGATGTATTCCCTGTGTAAGTGTCAATAATGGCTGCTCTCATCCTTCTCATACACTACCTTTGGTCTTAATCACTTCTTTGTCCACAGCTGGGCTCTTTTCTTGGTCACATAGCTCTTGCTCCAGTGTGGATCTGCAAAATGAAGATGCAGAGCTAGCGCTCTCTCTTGCCTCAAGCTAGGGCATGTGCCAGTGTAGTTACAGGAAACCAGTCAGCCACCTGTTCAATTTTAATCTACCCTCTGACCTCCTTCAGCAACAAGTTTATGTGTATGTGTTCCTCACAAGCAGAGTTCAAGCTTCCCCCAGCCCTCCTATTACTCCCACCAGGACTAGTCCTCCAAGTGACCAAGGGGACTCATCTTTCCTATGTCAAATCCCAGGACTCAGTTGCCCAATATGTGACTTGTTTCCTATGTCAAATCTCAGGACTTAGTTGCCCAATATGTGACTTGAACTGCTCATTCCCCAAGGAGAATATCCACTTACTTAATCTCCCTCTTCCTCTGCATCTCCTCCCTGGAGCACAGGTTCCAATCTGATCCTCATTTCTCTTCCCTTCCTATATTATGTGTGTATCTTTCTTGCAACCTTGCTTGTACAGGAGTCCTTCTCTCGGTTTCCAGTTTTCAGTGAGAATTCTTCCACATGGAGATGTATTTGTGATGTGGTTGTGGAGAGAAGTGAGTTCCACATCCTCTTGCTAGACCATTTTGATCTCCTCACTGAATGGTAGTGGAGAATATATGCATAAATATGCAAACACACATAAACTTACATTCCCTGTTCACAAATATGGAAATGAAATTTATGAGACCTGAACAGGGACAACATGTAACAATGAAGAACTTAATTTTTTAATAACTTATTGAAAAAGCTTGTAAATAAAAACATATACTGCAAAATTCAACTTTCCAAATCCTGAATTTAGGATTCAACTGTCTTTGCTTCTAAGTTAAACTCTAACTCTACTACCATGAGGAATACATAGGTCATTTTTCCCTACTTTCACTCATGTCAACCTTACAAAAGCATACATAGTACAGTGGATATGTAAAATGTCAATCTTTGGTAAATTATAGTCATCGAACAATGAACAGTAAACACGATGCAGAGGGAAAATGCAATTTTTGGCTTTGTTTTGGTAAATATTGTAATGTTACAAATTGGCAGCCAGATTATTCACTATCATATTGGCATACAGATTGCATTGCACTTAAAATTTGTTTAAATTAATGAACAAAGTCTGAGAAAAATGAAAGAAATTAAAAAGAGTTTGAACTGTAATAAATAAGATTTATTCTAGCTCTTAAAATTATTTAAAGAAGTACTATGGGAAGCCATTGCCTTTATAAGGCTTTTAAGATATTTACAGCAAAATATTTTTCCCTGTGATTGAATTTTTCAAAGTACTAAACTATCATGGAGAAATATGTTTACCAGCTTTATGACTCACTAGACATTATATTCTCTATAAGCATTGGATCTGCTTGGACTTAAATTGTTTTACAAAAAGGCCATGTCATTTGAACAAGGTATATAGCTTTGAAAGTGTATCTGCAACATACCCATAGGAATGCCAGTATCACTAGTGTAATACAGTTTTAAGGCCTGTCTTTTATTATAGTAGATCTGAGTAATTTGTTCCAATTTTATACCTCTGTTTTATTAGGTTATTTTACATCTGTGTAATACTCCTACTACTGCCTGTCTATACTTTCTGGCTTCAGTGGATGGCATGGGATATACTATTTAAGAAGACTAAGCAGGGAAAGACAAAATTTATCATTATAAGATGTTTTATTTCACTACAAAAGTAAATAATAAATATTACCTGGGACCTGAAAATTTGGCCTCTATTACTTTAAATGTTTGGAAGGGTTGGCAAAGTTTAAAAAGCTATGAAGTATTTTTAATAGAATTTTGCTAACCATAGAGCTCAATTTCTTAGTAAGTGGGAAAAATAATACATATTATAAGTGTCCAGATAGCTCAGAGGCCATTGCAAGCAATAATTATATTGATGCATTAATGTCCAGGCTAGAATAGCATATTGTGTAGCCTTTACTCTCTGAAAGTTTTTTTTTTTCTAATCAGATTTTCATAGAGACAATGTTAAATTAAATTAAATATTTACTTGGTTTATTAAAATATTCTCCCAAGAATCTGTGATGTAGATTGTGCTTGAAAATACAGGCTAACTATGGCACATTTCATTATCTGTTAACATAGGTGTTTTAACTGAAGGTAGGATGGATTGCACTGTCAGAAAATAATAGTTGGAAGTAATTTTCAGCATTATATAACAATATGTTTGTTTTTTTTTAACTCTGGAAAAATGCCAAATGGGATCTGAATGATGGCTGGGAGGTGACGGTCAACATAGAAGGAGTGAGAAAAGTGATTTTCCATACTGATCAATTCAGATTGGGAAACTGACAATCTCTGAGGAAACTATATAAACACATCTGACCAGGGGATAAAATCATGCTCCTTAAAGTAAACCAAAGGAATATGAAGACAGGTACAGGTCATATGCAGAAATGGTTGATATATGGTCCTAAAATGAATACAATTTCATTGGAATCTAATGTTATAATGTTGCTACTTAAAGCACTTTAGCCAAATAAATGAATCATAAAAGCATAGAATTGGAATCTAGTATAAAAGTTTGGGTGATATATTCAACTCTGATTGCTGTTGTTGTTCAGTTACTAGGTCTTGTCTGACTCTTTGTAGCCTCATGGTTTGCAGCATTCTAGACTCCACTGCCCTCCGCTATCTCCAGGAGTTTGCTCAAATTCATGTTCATTGAGTCAGTGATGCTATGTAGCCATCTTATCTTCCACCACTTCCTTCTCCTTTTGTCTTCATTCTTTCCCAGCATTAGGGTCGTTTCCAGTGAGTTGATTCTTGGCACTATGTGGCCAAAGTATGGGAGCTTCAGCATCAGCCCTTGCAATGAATATTCAGGACTGATTTCTTTTATGATAGACTGGTTTCATCTTCTTGCAGTCCAAGGGACTCTAAAGAGTCTTCTCCAGCACCATGATTTGAAAGCATCATTTCCTCAGTGCTCAACGTTATTTTTTTTTACAGTCCAACACACACATCCATACTACTACTGAAAAAGCCACAGCTTTGTCTATACAGACCTTTGTTGGCAAAGAGACGTCTCTGCTTTTTAATACACTGTGTAGGCTTGTCATAACTTTCCTTCCAAGGTGCAAATGTCCTTTAATTTCATGGCTGCTGTCACCATCTGCCATGATTTTGAACCCAAGAAAAGAAAATCTGTCACGTCTTCCACTTTCCTCTTCTATTTGCCATGAGGTGATGGTATCAGATGCCATGATCTTAATTTTTTTAATGTTGAATTTCAAGTCAGCTTTTTCACTCTCCTCTTTCACCCACATTATGAGGCTCTTTACTTCCTCTTCACCTTCTGGCCATTAGAGTAGTATCATCTGCATATCTGAGATGGTTGCTGTTTCTCCCAGCTATCTTGATTACAGCTTGTTATTATTCCAGTCTGGCATTTTGCATGATGCACTCTGCATATAACATAAATAAGTAGGGTGACAATAAATACTTTGTCATATTCCTTTCCCAATTTGGAACCAGTCAGTTAGTTGTTTCATGTCTGGTTCTAATTGTTGATTTTTGACTCACATACAGGTTTCTCAGGAGACAGGTAAGGTTGTCTGGTATTCCCATCTCTTTGAGAATTTAGCACAGTGTGTTGTGACCCACATAGTCAAAGGCTTTACCATAGCCAATGAGGCTATATACATTGGCTATATACATTGAGGCAGAAGAATATTTTTTTCTGGAATTCCCTTGGTTTCTCTAAGATCTAGCTAATGTGGACAATTTGACCTCTGGTTCCTCTGTCTCTTCAAAACCCAGGCTGCACATCTGCAAGTTCTCAATTCATACTGGTGAAGCCTAGCTTGAAGAATTTTGAGCATGACTTTGCTAGTGTGTGAAATGAGCCCAATTATATGGTAGTCTGACCATTCTTTGGCATTGTCCTTCTTTAGGATTGGAATGAAAAGTGACCTTTTCTAGTCCTGTGTCATTGCTGAGTTTTTCAAATTTGCTGACATATTGAATGCAGCACTTTAACAGCATCATCTTTTAGAATTTGAAATAACTCAGCTGGAATTCCATCACCTCCACTAGCTCTGTTCATAGTCATGCTTCCTAAGGCCCACTTGACTTCACACTCCAGGATGTCCAGCTCTAGGCGAGTGACCACACCATCGTGGTTATCCAGGTCATTGAGACTTTTTTTTTTTTTTTGTATAGTTCTTCTGTGTATTTTTACCACCTCTTCTTAATCTCTTCTGCTTCTGTTAGATCCTTACTGTTTCTGTCATTTATCATGCCCATCTTTGTATGAAATATTCCCTCAATATCTGCAATTTTCTTGAAGAGATCTCTAGTCTTACCCATTCTATTGTTTTCCTCTACTTCTTTGCATTGTTCATTTAAGAAAGCCTTCTTATCTTTCTTAGCCATGCTCTGGAACTTTGCATTCATTTGGGTATATTTTTCTCTTTCTCCCTTGCCTTTTACTTCTCTTCTTTATTCAGCTATTTGTAAAGCCTCCTCAGACAACCACTTTGCCTTCTTGCATTTCTTCTTCTTTGGGATGGTTTTGATTACTGCCCCTTGTACAATGCTATGAATCACCACACATTGTTTTTCAGTCACTCTATCTACCAGATCTAATCCCTTGAATTTATTTGTCACCTCTACTGTGTAATCATAAGGGATTTTATTTAGGTCACACCTGAATTGTCTTGTATTTTTCCCCACTTTCTTCAATATAAGTCTGAATTTTGCTATACAGAGCTGATGATCTGAGCTACAGTCAGCTTAATTTTTTTTTTCCTGACTATAAAGAGTTTCTCCATCTTTGAATGGAAGGAATATAATCAATTTGCTTTCAATCTTAACCATCTGGTGATGTCAATTTTTAGAGCTGTCCTTTTGGTTATTGGAAAAGTGTTTACTTTATTCGTTCTCACTACATGATTCCTCTGGATGAATTCATAATATTTAATCATTCATAGATACAGAAAAGTATAGAGAATTACACTTAATATTAATTACTGTTTCTTTGTTGGGCTTTGTACAAAGTAAAGTTTAAAAATGTATTTTTTCCTCATTGGAAATATCATTGATTATGAGTATGTATAAATTTGGGATCAGATAAGTAAAGAAAACGGAGAAAATCAGAGGTACCTAAGCTGTCACTGGATGTTGAGAGCTAAGAAATTACCTGGGTAGTTCTAATCAGTTTGTATAGTATTAAAGTAATTTGGATCATGCAAACAATTCTTTTATGTCATGTGTTTCTAATAGGAGATATATATATATAGTTCAGTCGCTAGGTCATGTCCGACTCTGCGACCCCATGAATCTCAGCACACCAGGCCTCCCTGTCCATCACCGTCTCCTGGAGTTCACTCAGACTTACGTCCATCGACTCCGTGAAGCCATCCAGACATCTCATCCTCAGTCATCCCCTTCTCCTCCTGCCCCCAATCCCTCCCAGCGTCAGAGTATTTTCCAATGAGTCAGCACTTCGCATGAGGTGGCCAAAGTACTGGAGATTCATTTTTAGCATCATTCCTTCCAAAGAAATCCCAGGGTTGATCTCCTTCAGAATGGACTGTTTGGATCTCCTTGCAGTCCAAGGGACTCTCAAGAGTCTTCTCCAACACCACAGTTCAAAAGCATCAGTTCTTCGGCACTCAACCTTCTTCACAGTCCAACTCTCACATCCATACATGACCACTAGAAAAACCATAGCCTTGACTAGATGGACCTTTGTTGACAAAGTAATGTCTCTGCCTTTGAATATACTATTTAGGTTGGTCATAACTTTTCTTCCAAGGAGTAAGTGTCTTTTAATTTCATGGCTGCAGTCACCATCTGCAGTGATTTTGGAGCCCCCCAAAATAAAGTCTGACACTGTTGCCACTGTTTCCCCATCTATTTCCCATGAGGTGATGCGACCAGATGCCATGATCTTCATTTTCGAATGTTGAGCTTTAAGCCAACGTTTTTGTTCTCCTCTTTCACTTTCATTAAGAAGATTTTTAGCTCCTCTTCACTTTCTGCCATAAGGCTTGTGTCATCTGCACATCTGAGGTTACTGATATTTCTGCTGGCAATCTTGATTCCAGCTTGTGTTTCTTCTAGTCCAGCATTTCTCATGATGTACTCTGCATACAAGTTAAATAAGCAGGGTGACAATATACAGCCTTGACATACTCCTTTTCCTATTTGGAATCAGTCTGTTGTTCCATGTCCAGTTCTAACTGTTGCTTCCTGACCTGCATACAGATTTCTCAAGAGGCAGGTCAGTTGCTCTGGTATTCCATATCTTTCAGAATTTTCCACAGTTTATTGTGATCCACACAGTCAAAGGCTTTGGCATAGTCAATCAAGCAGAAATAGATGTTTTTCTGGAACTCTCTTGCTTTTTCCGTGATCCAGCGGATGTTGGCAATTTCATCTCTGGTTCCTCTGCCTTTTCTAAAACCAGCTTGAACATCAGGGAGTTCATGGTTCACGTATTGCTGAAGCCCGGTTTGGAGAATTTTGAGCATTACTTTACTAGCATGTGAGATGAGTGCAATTGTGTGGTAGTTTGAGCATTCTTTGGCATTGCCTTTCTTTGGGATTGGAATGAAAACGGACCTTTTCCTGTCCTGTGGCCACTGCTGAGTTTTCCAAATTTGCTGGCATATTGAGTGCAACACTTTCACAGCATCATCTTTCAGGATTTGAAACAGCTCCACTAGCTTTGTTCGTAGTGATGCTTCCTAAGGCCCACTTGACTTCACATTCCAAGATGTCTGGCTCTAGATTAGTGATCACATCATCATGATTATCTGGGTCATGAAGATCTTTTTTGTACAGTTCTTCTGTGTATTCTTGCCAGCTCTTCTTAATATCTTCTGTTTCTGTAGGTCCATACCATTTCTGTCCTTTATCAAGCCCATCTTTGCATGAAATGTTCCCTTGGTATCTCTAATTTTCTTGAAGAGATCTCTAGTCTTTCCCATCCTGTTGTTTTCCTCTATTTCTTTGCATCGATCACTGAAGAAGGCTTTCTTATCTCTTCTTGCTATTCTTTGGAACTCTGCATTCAGATGCGTATATCTTTCCTTTTCTCCTTTGCTTTTCGCCTCTCTTCTTTTCACAGCTATTTGTAAGGCCTCCCCAGACAGCCATTTTGCTTTTTTGCATTTCTTTTCCATGGGGATGATCTTGATCCCTATCTCCTGTACAATGTCACAAACCGCATTCCATAGTTCATCAGGCACTCTATCTATCAGATCTAGGCCCTAAAATCTATTTCTCACTTCCACTGTATAATCATAAGGGATTTGATTTAGGTCATACCTGAATGGTCTAGCGGTTTTCCCTACTTTCTTCAATTTGAGTCTGAATTTGGTAATAAGGAGTTCATGATTTGAGCCACAGTCAACTACTGGTCTTGTTTTTGTTGACTGTATAGAGCTTCTCCATCTTTCTCTGCAAAGAATATAATCATCTCCTGTAAGGAGATCCAACCAGTCCATCCTAAAGGAAATCAGTCCTGAATATTCATTGGAAGAATTGATGCTGAAGGTGAAACTCCAATACTTTGGCCCCCTGATGCTGAGAACTGACTCATTTGAAAAGACCCTGATGCTGGGTATGATTGAAGGCAAAAGGAGAAGAGGATGACAGAGGATGAGATGGTTGGATGGCATCACCAACTCAATGGACATGAGTTTTAGTAAACTCTGGGAATTGGTGATGGATAAGGAGGCCTGGTGTGTTGCAGTCCATGAGGTCGCAAAGAGTCAGACACGACTGAGTGACTGAACTGACTGACTGACTGATACACACACACAGACACACACATATGCTCAGTTGTCTTCTACTCTTTGTGACCCCATGGACTATAGCCAGGAAGATCCTCTGGAGAAGGGTATGGCTATCCACTCCAATATTCTTGCCTGAAGAATTCCATGGACAGAAGAGCTTGGCGAGCTGCAGTCCATGGGGTCACAAAGAGTTGGACACGACTGAGCGACTAACACTTTCATTTTTTCACTTCATATGCTATGTACAGCGCTATGTGCTTCCATGTTTGTTTTTCCACTTAAACCTTCCACAAATACTTCTCAGGTAATTCTTCCTATTCTACAATTAAGGCCATTGAAGTTAAGAGATATAACATTCTAAGACACAGATTCAGGCAACTTTGTTGTGTTTTAAATAGAACAGCATGAGCATACATTTCAGAAAAGAAAGGAATTAAAATAAGAAAGTGGGGTATCTGGTGATTAACCTTTGAATAACTATTGAAGTTACCCTGAATGATACATTTGTGAACATTTTGTAATTGAGACTTCTAATATAATTATTAAAAGAAGTCACTGCAATGCTTTTAAATTTGTAAATATGTGAACTCATTTTAATTGACACAACAATACCAGGCACAACTGAGTACTCAATAAATGCTTCTGATAAAAGTCACAACGTTAGATGTGAATATTGAAATAGAAGTGAGTAAAACTGAAACAAGCCATACAACCTAACTCAAAACATAGTTGACGAAGAGGTAATGTGCAACATGAGAGAAAATGGCATATTAAATTGTTCTGTTGATGATGTTTAGCCCTCCTTGCTTCCTTGGCTATATCTTATGAATTATTTTATTATTATTGTTATCATTTATTTAAATCATTTTCTAAAATAATTTGTTCAGCAGATAGTATAAGCTATCGTGGCAATAGACACTATCTAAAAATAGGATTGTGCATTTGGTGAAGATTGTTAAACTGAGCATTATTAATGGATACTTGCCTCTTTGATAAAACTTCAGAGATTTCCAAACGAGAAGCAACAGTTTTGATGGTCTTAATGCCAACATTACACAGAAAATTTTTTACAATGTGAAAATTGCTGTGTTTTGCTCTAGTAATTAAATTTTGTTTTAAAGAAAATTCAGTTTTGTAAAATAATTAAATTACTGGACCATAAACAAAGCTGAGCACTGAAGAATTGATGCTTTTGAACTGTGATGTCAGAGAAGACTCTTGAGAGTCCCTTGGGCAGCAAGGAGATCAAACCAGTCAATCCTAAAGGAAATCAGTCCTGAATATTCATTGGAAGGACTGATGTTGCAGATGAAACTCTAATACTTCGGCCACCTGATGCAAAGAACTGACTCATTGGAAAAGACCCTGATGCTGGGAAAGATTGAAAGCAGAAACAGAAGGGGATGACAGAGGGTGAGATGTTGGATAGCATCACTAACTTAATGGACATGAGTTTGAGCAAGCTCTGGGAGTTGGTGATGGACAGGGAGGCGTGGCATGCTGCAGTCCATGGGATCACAGAGGTCAGACAAGACTGAGTGACTGAACTGAACTGAGCTGAACTGATTGGCATAATTTTGAATTGGCTAGATCTACAATAGTGTTTTGATTATGACTTCAAGACTCATCTATTAGAAAAACCTCTTAATTGTTTTCTATTATAAAAATATGATGTCTCAGTACCTCAGTTTTTTTTTTATTTACTAGCTAAAACAGAAAGATCAGTATATATTCTCTTCAACGTGTGTGCATACATTTTTCTATGTCTGAGAGAGACACACAGAGAGGAACGGAGAGAAGAGAGAGTTAATTAATGAATAAAAGAATGTTTTCAATTTTATATCATTGGTACTGTGGTAACATCAAAAGTATAAATATTTCCAGACCATAAGTGGGTACAATTGCAGTGTTCTTAGTGATCATGTCGATATAAGTGTCATACCTGTATAATTATCTACAGATTCTTCATTACAGAATTTATACAAGGTGACAAATTATAATCCATCACATAGACTGTTCTTGCCAAAATGCCATTGTCATTCAAATGACAGTGTCATTCTAACTTTAACTCATCTTTAATTTTTTCATCTTGATCCTACCAAAATATCCAACTTCTATCTTTCACAAATACAATGAAATAGTATTCAAGTATTAATCCATATAATTGCTGTTTTCCATACTGAACATTTGCTTATGTTAAATTCATTCTTGGAAAAGTATTTTGCTTTTACCTGTATAGACTCACTTTTTAAAAAACTGTTGTTTCCTGATCCTTTGTTACAAAAAGATTTCATTATACACTTTTTTTTTTTTTTACTGCAGTGTAAATTGGTCTTCAGAATCTCTAAGTCTGTAGAACAATCTAGTTGATGTGTCTCTAATTTTACACAATTTCTTGAGGCTGTGAAAATACATGTTTAAAATTAGGTATCATTTTTAAATTTCTTAAAGTAGTGAAGGCCACTATTTTTAAAAGATATTGTAATAAGAAGCAATATTAATCATCTTTAAATGTAGCAAAATTGACTTTTATATAGTTCAGTGGTTTCTCAAACTGTGATCTCCATACCAGTAACATAAAACATCAGCTAGGCACTTAGTAATTCCAGTTGCTAGGCCCTACCCTAAACTTATTGAATCAGAAAATTTGGGAGTTGGAAACGATTTTTTAAAGAACTTCAGGACATTCCAATGCATGATAAAGTTTACGAACCACTGATGTTAAGGTACTGGATTAATAAGTTGTTCTCCTGTACCTTCCACTGATCTACTTAGATATGTTAACTAAGTGGAAAAACAACAACAACAACAATAGTGATTTTAAAGTTAGCAGGACTGCCAGATCAGAGCAGTTTTTTTTTTTTTTTTTTTTCCTGATTTGTGCCAGGTTGAGAAGAGAATTTTCCTCCCTGGTTGATGGAAATGATTGCACATTCCCTGGCGGGGAAGCGAAATGAAAAATCTGCTTTATAGCATCTGCAGTCAGCTAGATGACTGAACCTCCAGTAAGCGTTTAAAAGCAGGGTTATATCAGAACCCGGAGGCTATTTTGCAGATAAGCCTGGGCGATGAAACATTATCACCTGGAAGGATCAACTGATTGATGGAAATATGTGCCCTCTCCCCCATTTTTCCTAAACACATCTCTTTAAAGCATCAGCTTCCTTCCCACTTTACCTCTGTGACCACACCTGCCTCCTGTTTGCCAGTTTCTAATGCAGACTCCTACATATTAGCTTTCCACTCATTTATTGTTCTCCCCTTTGCAGCCTTTTTCAGAGAGGCAACCGGGCTTGTTTTCTGAAGCAGAGACTTGTATTTGTCTCTAGTGCTGTTTGATTGTATATTGAAAATTCTTGTCTGTCTTGCAGTTTTTAGATCAAATTCTATTCTCTGTATGAAATTTCTTTCTATTTGAAGTCCTCAGCTTTTTTCTGTTTCTATGTTCTAGAAACTACAGATGTACTTTAAAAAAAGCAGTCAGATTTGCTTTAATACAATAATACATCTCAAAGATGAAAGAAAAGTGTGTATATACTATTACTCTTTTTAGTCCTCAAAGGACTAGGATATGCAGACTGGTTCAATAAATATACAGTAGGCATGGTTTGATAAGTATATCAACTATTTTTTGAAATTGCAGAATTTCAGTTTATCATAACGTCTGTGAAAGTGAAGTCACTCAGTTGTGTCTGACTCTTTGCAACCCATGGACTGTAGCCTACCAGGAACCGCCATGCATCGGATTTTACAGGCAAGAGTACTGGAGTGGGTTGCCATTTCCTTCTCCAGGGGATCTTCCTGACCCAGGGATCGAACCCGGCTTCCCTCACTTTAGGGCAGACACATTACCGTCTGAGCCAACAGGGAAGTCCATAACATCTGTTCAGTTCAGTAGCTCAGTTGTGTCTGACTCTTTGTGACCCCATGAATTGCAGCATGCCAGGCCTCCCTGTCCATCACCAACTCCTGGAGTTCACTCAAACTCATGTCCATTGAGTCAGTGATGCCATGCAGCCATCTCATCCTCTGTCGTCCCCTTCTCCTCCTGCTCCCAATCCCTCCCAGTATCAGAGTCTTTTCCAGTGAGTCAACTCTTCGCATGAGGAGGCCAAAGTACTAAAGTTTCAGCTTCAACATCAGTCCTTCCAATGAACACCAAGGACTGATCTTTAGAATGGGCTGGTTGGATCTCCTTGTAGTCCAAGGGACTCTCAAGAGTCTTCTCCAACACCACAGTTCAAAACCATCAATTCTTTGGCACTCAGCCTTCTTCACAGTCCAACTCTCACATCCATACATGACCACAGGAAAAACCATAGCCTTGACTAGACGGACCTTAGTCGGCAAAGTAATGTCTCTGCTTTGGAATATGCTATCTAGGTTGGTCATAACTTTCCTTCCAAGGAGTAAGTATCTTTTAATTTCATGGCTGTAGTCACCATCTGCAGTGATTTTGGAGCCCCCCCCCCAATAGTCTGACACTGTTTCCCCATCTATTTCCCATGAAGTGATGGGACCAGATGCCATGATCTTAGTTTTCTGAATGTTGAGCTTTAAGCCAACTTTTTCACTCTCCTCTTTCACTTTCATCAAGAGGCTTTTTAGTTCCTCTTCACTTTCTGCCATGAGGGTGGTGTCATCTGCACATCTAAGGTTATTGATATTTCTCCCAGCAATCTTGATTCCAGCTTGTGCTTCTTCCAGCCCAGCGTTTCTCATCATGTACTCTGCATACAAGTTAAATAAGCGGGGTGTCAATATGGGGCCTTGACGTACTCCTTTTCCTATTTGGAACCAGTCTGTTGTTCCACGTCCAGTTCTAACTGTTGCTTCCTGACCTCCATATAGGTTTCTCAAGAGGCAGGTCAGGTGGTCTGGTATTCCCATCTCTTTCACAATTTTCCACAGTTTATTGTGATTCACACAGTCAAAGGCTTTGGCATAGTCAATAAAGCAGAAATAGATGTTTTTTCTGGAACTCTCTTCCTTTTTTCATAACCCAGCAGATGTTGGCAATTTGATCTCTGGTTCCTCTGCCGTTTCTAAAACCAGCTTGAACATCTGGAAATTCACCGTTCACATATTGCTGAAGCCCGGTTTGGAGAATTTTGAGCATTACTTTACTAGCATGTGAGATGAGTGCAGCTGTGTGGAAGTTTGAGCATTTTTTGGCATTGCCTTTCTTTGAGATTGGGATGAAAACTGACCTTTTCCAGTCCTGTGGCCACTGCTGAGTTTTCCAAATTTACTGGCATATTGAGTGCTGCACTTTCACAGCATCATTTTTCAGGATTTGAAATATCTCAACTGGAATTCCATCACCTCCACTAGCTTTGTTTGTAGTGATGCTCTCTAAGGCCCACTTGACTTCACATGCCAGGATTTCTGGCTCTAGATGAGTAATCACACCATCGTGATTATCTGGGTCGTGAAGATCTCTTTTGTTTAGTTCTGTTTATTCTTGCCACCTCTTCTTAATATCTTCTGCTTCTGTTAGGTCCATACCATTTCTGTCCTTTATCGAGCCCATCTTTGCATGAAATGTTCCCTTGGTATCTCTAATTTTCTTGAAGAGATCTCTAGTCTTTCCCATTTGGTTGTTTTCTTCTATTTCTTTGCTTTGATCCCTGAGGAAGGCTTTCTTATCTCTCCTTGCTATTCTTTGGAACTCTGCATTCAGATGGGTATATCTTTCCTTTTCTCCTTTGCTTTTCACTTCTTTTCACAGCTATTTGTAAGGCCTCCCCAGACAGCCATTTTGCTTTTTTGCATTTATTTTCCATGGGGATGGTCTTGATTCCTGACTCCTGTACAATGTTATGAACCTCCATCCGTAGTTCATCAGGCACTCTGTCTATCAAGTCTAGTCCCTTAAATCTATTTCTCACTTCCACTGTATAATCATAAGGGATTTGATTTAGTTCATACCTGAATGATCTAGTGGTTTTCCCTGCTTTCTTCAATATAAGTCTGAATTTGGCAATAAGGAGTTCATGATCTGAGCCACAGTCAGCTCCCGGCCTTGTTTTTGTTGACTGTATAGAGCTTCTCCATCTTTGGCTGTAAAGAATATAATCAATCTGATTTCAGTGTTAACATCTGTAGACTATAATGATAATTTATTCTATTGGAAAGGCTGAAAGTTGACAAGAAACTCTGTTTCAGTTCCCTATTCCTTCTTTTCACCACATACTTGTACGAAAAAATCTTTTATAATTATGTATTCATGTACTATATTACCTATTTAAATAGAAAAAAAGGAATAAATCTGATGATCTGAAGGTTTACCTCATGGTTTAAGATTATTGGTATGTATTCAAAATCATTACAACTGTTGTAGATACCTGATAGTTAATTAAATACCAGATAGACAGCAATAGAAAAATTAAAAACCTTTAAGGTCCCCACTCTCATGGAGAGTCTACTGTAATAAAATGAAATGTAACCACTGCTACCACATGCATGCTCAGTCATGTCCAATTCTTTGCGACCCCATAGATTGTAGCCCACTAGGCTCCTCTGTCCATGGAATTTTCCCGGCAAGGATACTGGAATGCATCGTCATTTCCTCCTCCAGGGGATCTTCCTGATGCAGGGATCAAACCTGTCTCCTACATTGGCAGGTGGATTCATTACAACTGAGCTAGCTGGGAATCATTGAAACATGTAACAAAAATAACAAATAAAAAAGTTATGTTGTATAATAAATGGTGATCAATTTTATAGGAAAAAATCATGTAAAGGGGATGGAAATGGGGTTCAGGCTGCAATGTTAAATCAGATGGTTCGCATAAGTTTCACTAATAAGGTGATATTTGATGAAGTCAGGAACCTGGAATTAAATGTCTAAGAACTCTAAAACATACCACGTAAATTACTGTGTTAGTTCTAAACCACTGACTTGACCTTATTGTCTTATTAAGCATATTAAACTCTCTAGAAGTTTAGTACAGAAAGGGAGATCTAGTTAACTGCTCATTCATTGAAATTTTCCTATATAATTTTGAAACAGTTCTGGTTCTCAACCAGTATTGACATTTGGGCCAGATAATTATTTGGTGGGGATGGAGGAGGGGGCTGGGCATCCCTGGCCTCTACCATTAGATGCCAGTAGCACACACTCTTACCTCCTCAGTTTTGACAGTCATAAATATCTCCAGCTACTGCCAGCTGTCCTCTGGGCAGGAAAATTGCTCCCAGCTGAGAACCACTGGTCTTGGCTTAGGAAGTTCTCTCAGACCTTTGATAACTGAGAAAGTAACATTGGCCTAATTTAGAGTAAAGCCAGACTCATCCAATTATTACCAAAAGAGGATTTTTTTCAACATGTCATTTCATGAGGTGTTAGTGGATGCTTAGTTGATCAAATACATTACTGTGGTCTCCTCTTCCACT
Organism: Budorcas taxicolor; assembly: GCF_023091745.1. NCBI lineage: Eukaryota > Metazoa > Chordata > Mammalia > Artiodactyla > Bovidae > Budorcas > Budorcas taxicolor. The sequence goes on along the minus strand of NC_068935.1, from coordinate 64,843,446 downwards.
CCTGGGAAATATCAATAAACAATTTATTTAACAAGCACGTATATTGCCTTTACTTTGAATAACTTTACAAATATTACTTCATTAATATTATAACAGCCCTATAATATAAATATTATTATTATCTTAACTTTACAGATGAGTAAACTGAAGCACAAAAAGATTAAGGAAATTTTCCAGGGGCTAGCAAATCACAGAGCAGTATTAGAAACATAGAAAGTCAAATTCTAGCATCTTTTACTCTTTGTCACTATGGTCTCAGCTATCTGTTTTAACTTGTAACTATGTTAATATTTATAATTAGCATTTTAAAGGTTCTGATATGTTTTGTTTTGATAGATTTAACAAATAAAAATGAAAGCAATATGCTCAGCAAAATTTAATTTCAGATAAACAAATCATTATTTAGCATAAGGATATCCCATAGAATGTTTTGCATACTTATTAATATAGTAAACAAATAATTCGTTCTTTATTTGAAATTCAAATTTGACTGGGCACCCTGTAACTTTTGAAATTCAAATTTGACTGGGCACCCTGTAACTTATCTGACAGCTCTTGCTTTAAAGAAAACTGTTTAATAGTGTTCAAAGAAATTTTTTCAACACTAGTTTGAGCAAGGAAACTTTTTCTTGTTGGGACACTTAATATCCTAGAGAAGTTCCATGGGGCTTTATTCTAAGGACACTGGGAACACTTTTCAACTAGAGTCAATAGATTAGTTTGAGTACTTACTCCAGACCACAGTGATCTCTTGTTCTTTGAACTCACAGGGGCACTTAATCTATGCCACATGATTTCACACATAATTGTACACTTCTATAACTTGTTGACTTTTTCCCAAAATAATGTGTCAGCTTCTTAATGACAGGGACTGAGTATCATACTTCCTCCAAATCCTTCACTAAATATAATATTTATTATCAGCATACTATTTTATCTGAAAGATGATTTATTTCTAATTAATAATTTATAAAGGGAGTCTATTTTACCAAATTGCTAATTTAAGCATCTAGAGCAATACAGGGCCATAATCGGTTTAAAAGTATTTTGCCTCACTTTCTCAGGCTGGTGACCCTTCATTCCTTTGCTACTAACTTTTTGTTTTCATTTGTCAACATTATTTTTTTGATTCCCTAAAGAAATGTAACAATTTGGGGATCAAGTTTTTCTTTTCAAATTTGATGATGGCAACACTTGAGTCATTGTTCAATTCAAACCATGAACACTTCCTCATATTCATGCAGGTCAGATTATTTCACAACAGTTGGTCATTTTGTTGTTATTGTTCATCATTTTGGAAGAGGGAAACAGGTGTCTTGCTTGTGCCAAATGTAATACTAGTGACACCAACAAAAGAGAGTCCCCTGGACAAGAACTATTTAGGGGAAAGCTCTCAAATAATGAAATTTAATTTATTTGTTAAAGAATGAAAACTGATGACCTGGTAGGTGGCTGCATTTTTTCACTGCTAAGTGATTCAGCTGTGTTCAGTTTCTATTCCTGTACCACAATCCTCAAAGCCCAGAGGAAAGAAGAAACACTTAACCCCATGAAAAGTGGAAAAACACTAGAGTCAAGTAGAAAGTCTCCAGCATCCTTGACTTTAATTTTTAGAACGACTTTTCCATCCTGAGCATTTACCATATGTTTATATTTTTTTTCTATAAATTAAACTTCTTGTCAACTTTTATATCTATTCATCTGGGCCTTAAAAGTAAGATATTAAAATTAACAGCTTGTTCTCTAAATGGATTTCCAAGTGCTATTGCAAAGTATGGCAGGTTTAACCAACGTGTTCAATAAAAGTAGTCTCCAATTTTCTTCAATAAATTCAGGCATTGCTCACATCCTCAGTTAGATAGCAGTTGTTCTATCTTTATATTTTAGTTTATGCCATGGCATCATATGTTTTGCTAAATGTTTTAATACATGTGTCTTGAACACTAGCTTTTAAAATAAAATTGCTCAATCAAAACACTTTCTCCCTGGATTAAAAAGAGATTCTCCAATTTCACTAACAGTATATATTTCTAGTACTTGCCATATTTAATTTCATTGGCAATTAGGATTTTCCAATCTGACCTAATAAATTCCTACATATAAGTACATCTATTCAAACTCTGGGAAAAATGTAAGTGCTACTCAGATCATTCATTTTTATAGCCTGTGATTTAAATCAGAAAAAAAAAATGATGAGTGGTTTGACAGTTTTCACTTATATACACCAAAATATAATACACTTCAACTAGTTTTTGGCTATTATGGACCTTAACATGCAATATGACCTTGGTCAGGAAAAGCGTGTTTGGTTTGCACAGAAACTTAATCATAAGAAGTCATAAATAGAATCCTTCTTTTTTATTGCCCTTTTCTAGGACTAGGAAATACATTGCTTGTGGGACAGATAGGATATGAACAATGGGCCAAATAGAGTCCAGGGTTATCTTGTCCATGTGAAAACTGCTGCTGAAAATCGATATGATCTCTGCTCTACTGTCATGTCAGTTCCCACCCTCTGTGTCCCATTTGTCTTTTAGTAGAAGCTTAGATCTGTGTGCTGTCTCTGTGTGTCTCTCTTGGGCCAGATTATCAAAATGAATCATTGCCTGCATACCTCTTATATTTATATTTATTTTCCTGGTGTTGACTAGGTCTGATGAAATATGATTCTTTTGCATTTGATCCTCACTGCAGCAAGTAGCACCTAATTCAGCTGTGTCTGTCTCTTTAAAGAAGAGCAATACCATTTTGAAACTTCAATCTACTGTACAGCAACATTACAAACCATAGACCATGCAACCTGTCTTCATAGTCAATAGCAATTTTCCTTTCAGCCAATTTAATGGAATTTCATTAATCTCCAAATAGAAGATTTCTAGTGATTTTAACGTAGTTTTAATTTTGTTTTATGCATACTTAATTTACTGCTTCCCTTTTCAGATTTTTGTTAATAGAATACCCCTCCAATTCTGACCACTGAGGTTACATTTGTGTGTAGAGTAAGAAATGACAAATAATCTGTATTTTTAAGAACTCTGCCTTGATACAAAATATTTATTCAGGAGAAACATTATGTTATCTATGAATCATTAGGAAGTCAACATTCTAACTTTGTAGTGGTTCATCTTGTAAAAATAAATCTTCTACGAGGTTACATAAATTCATCTTGAAGATTTATAAACATCAATATAAATATGTTGAAACTCTAATTACTGTTAATATTGATAGATCATTGTGAAGTCATTCTATCTATCCACTTAATGCATTCATATGCAGAAGACAAAATGCTAGCTAAATCAAGACTTTGATAAATAAAGCATAATATTGCTTCATTAGTTGTTGAGAAATAAGCCTTTTGAGATATTACAGCTGCTATATAAGACATACTTTATAAATTGGATTTTTAATGAGATATTTCCAGTGTTCAAACCTTGTAGTTGAAATAGTTCACAGAATTTGTGTTCATTCTCTCTGGAATACTTTGCCTCTTCCAAAGCTACTACTGACAAAGAAGGAAGAAAGGAAGGAGGGAGAGAAGGAAGGAAGAAAGACAAGTTCTGTAAGAAGTTAGGGTTAATTTATAAGCAAGTTCTATAAAACACATGCATCAAGCATTTAGGTTCAAAATATTATTTGTTAGTTTTACTAAAAAGCAATTCCTGGGAATATGTTCCTTTTTAAAAAAACGTTTATTTATTTTAATTGGAAGATAATTATTTTAAAATATTGTGGTGGTTTTTGCCATACATTGACATGAATCAGCCACATATGTACCCCCATTCTGAACCCCTCTCTCACTTCCGTCCCCATCCCATCCCTCTGGGTTGTCTCAGTGCAGTGGCTTTGAGTGCCCTGTTTCACACATAGAATTTGGACTGGTCATCTATTTCACATCTGGTAATATACAGGTTTCAATGTCATTCTCTCAAATCATCCCACCTTCGCCTTCTCCCACAGAGTCCAAAAGACTGTTCTTTACATCTGTGTCTCTTTTGCTGTCTCACATGTAGGGTCATCATGACCATCTTTCTAGATTCCATATATATATGTTAATATACTGTATTGGTGTTTCTCTGACTGACTTCACTCTGTATAATAGGCTCCAGTTTCATCCATCTCATTAGAACTGACTCAAATGCATTCTTTTTTATAGCTGAGTCACATTCCATTGTGTATATGTACAATTTCCTTATCCATTTGCCTGCCAATGGACATCTAGGTTGCTTCTATGTCCTAGCTATTGTAAGCAGTGCTGCGATTAACATTGGGGTACATGTGTCTCTTTCAATTCTGGTTTCCTTGGTATGTATGCCCAGCAGTGGGTTGCTGGAAGTCCTGTTTCCAGCTTTTTAAGGAATATCCACACTGTTCTCCATAGTGGCTGTACCAGTTTACATTCTCACCAACAGTGTAAGAGGGTTCCTTTTTCTCCACACCCTCTCCAGCATTTTTTTTTTTATAGCCTTTTTGATGGCAGCCATTCTGACTGGCATGAGATGGTACCTCATTGTGGTTTTGATTTGCATTTCTCTGATAATGAGTGACGTTGGGCATCTTTTCTGTATGTCTTCTTCAGAGAGATATTTGTTTAGTTCTTTAGCCCACTTTTTGTTTGGATAGTTTATTTTTCTGGTATTGAGCTGCTTGTATATTTTTGAGATTAATGTTCTGTCAGTTGCTTTATTTGCTATTATTTTCTCCCATTCTAAAAGCTGCCTTTTCACCTTGCTTATAGTTTCTTTTACTGTGCAAAAACTTTTAAGTTTAATTAGGTCCCATTTGTTTATTTTTGTTTTTATTTCCATTACTCTGGGAGGTCACAGAGGATCTTGCTGTGATTTATGTCAGAGAGTGTTCTGCCTATGTTTTCCTCTAAGAGTTTTATAGTTTCTGGTCTTACAGTTAGAGATCTAATCCGTTTTGATTTTATTTCTGTGTATGGTGTTACAAAATATTCTACTTTCAGTCTTTTACAGGTGGTTGACCAGTTTTCCCAGCACCACTTGTTAAAAGAGTTTGTCTTTCCTCCATTGTATATTTTTGCCTCCTTTGTGTTTGATAAGTTGTTCACAGGTGCCTGGATTTATCTCTGGGCTTTCTATTTTGTTCCATTGATCTATATTTCTGTCTTTGCACCAATGCTATAGATATGTTCCTTATAGTTTCCTGTGCAAAAATAAAATTCACATTTTATCCATATTATTGAATTCTTTAAAACAAATATTCAAATGCCCTGTAACATTTTGGATTCAAATAATGTAAAACTTTATTCTCTAAAATAATTGTTTGAATTTTCATCTCTATAGGCTTTAGAAAATTAGAAATTGTAAAGGTGATCTACATAAGAGTACTTCATTTGGAGATAATGCTATCCCATTAAGTAATCCCACGGAAGTTCCCACAATTGTATGCCACAGGTTTCCACACAGGAAATCCCACAGCAAACCATGATGACTGAAATCAATGGGGATCAAGACTCTGCACGCTAAGTATATAGGCTGCTTGGACAATTGAAAAATGAGGTCTATGACAAATCCATATTTCTATCCTTACAAGGACCAGAACCAATAGGTAGAGTTTTGTTTTCAAACCATGTGAAAATTCTAGATTTCTAGTCTAGATTCAAGTGTAGTTTTTTTTTTTAAATTTTTGAATAAGTCTCAATATATATAGGGTCACTGAAATTTTTTATGACCAGAGATGTGCATATTTTAAAAGTTTACATGTGCTCAGTTACTGAAATAAAGAAACTGGTGAATAGAATAATTTTGTTTGAGGTGCTGTGATTCAATTCACTGTACACTGCTATAGAAGCCATTTAAGAATATCAGACTTTGATTACTTTCCATGATTACCTCTGTAGCAGTTTGTTTCTATATATGTCAAAAAAATCTCCAATTCCTAATTGCAGAGAAAATTTTGCTATCTGGTTCACACATCTCACACAAAAGGTTTTGTACCAGAATTCAAGTAGATAATCAATTAGTTAGCTTCTCAAAGTAACAGAAGACTCCTTTTGTAATTAGATGTATCTGTGCCAAACCTGGCACTAATACATTTTATTAGACAAAAATTCTATTTTTGTCTCTTCATATGAAGCTTTAAAGGAATCTCATTAAAGTCATGAGTGTGTAGAAGTTAATATACAAATAAAAGGAGAGAAAATATACACTTTGTGGCTTTACATTGTAGGTTATTATTTTTTCTTAAGAAATAGTCTTCAAAATGAGAGGTAACACTGGAAAACTGTCCAGATCCTAAACTAGTGAATGATTAAACATAAAGTAATATATCCTTGAAATAGAAAACTTTTCAGCAATAAAAAGGAAAAAAAAAATCCACCGATACATGCCACAACATAGGTGAACCTCAAAAAATATATGCACCAGTACTTTGGCCACCTCATGCGAAGAGTTGACTCATTGGAAAAGACTCTGATGCTGGGAGGGATTGGGGGCAGGAGGAGAAGGGGACGACCAAGGATGAGATGGCTGGATGGCATCACGGACTCGATGGACGTGAGTCCAAGTGAACTCCGGAGATGATGATGGACAGGGAGGCCTGGCATGCTGCGATTCATGGGGTCGCAAAGAGTCAGACACGACTGAGCGACTGAACTGAACTGAAGCAAAAGACAGACAAAAATACCACTTACTGTACGATTCTATTTATGTAAACACCTAGTAAAGGCAATCCTATAGAGACAAAAACTAGTAGTTGTCAGGGGCTTGAAGTGGAAGAGGATAATATAAATGGGCATAAGGATTATTTTGGGGGTGAATGAGGTATTCTGAAATAGAGTTTGGGTAATGGTTGTACAATGTAAAAAATAGTGATGCATATATTGAAACAGGTGAATTTTATTATATGTAAATTATACTCCAATAAATGTGTTAAAACATGAAGAGAGATGGATATAGACATAGATATATAAATACATTTAAAGAGAAAAATATAAAGCAATTTATGTTTTACTAAGGAATGATTGGATTATTTAATTTATAGATAGTAATGAAGATACCTTAAATTTGTTTTTAAAAACTTTATGCCTGTTAGCAGTATATGTTGCTTCATTTTCAAAGATTCTTTACTGAAGTATTTATTCTTGAGAAATTAGAGTCAGGTGGAAAATAGGTATGGCTTCCAATTATGAGTTTTCCATCAGTTAGCTTTAAAACAAAATCTTTATAGATGCTATTAGAGGTGAAGGAAACATAGTGAAAATTTTGAGCTATTAGTTTATGAACCTTCTGATATTAGTTTTTGTTTTTGTTTTTTCAGAAAAGGTACCTGTTCAAATTCCAATGATGAAGTCACCCTTGGACAAGATCCAACTGACTCCTGGGCAGGCACTGCCTTCTGGATTTCCTGGACCATTCATTTTTGCTGATAGTCTGTCCTCTGTGGAGACTCTGTTGACCAACATTCAGGTCAACAATATTTCTATAAACAAAATAAATGTAATACAAGACATTAGCACCTACATCAATTATTTCACATTTGAGAAATTAAAACAGATAAGATGAACTGTATGTCATTTGCTGTACTTTGACAGGGTTTACTGAAAGTAGCTTTGGATAATGCTCACATTCAAGAGAAGCAGATTCAACAAGAAAAAAAGGAACTGCGACTGGAGCTCTATAGAGAGAGAGAAATTAGAGAAAACCTTGAAAGACAACTGGCAGTTGAGCTTCAAAGCAGAAGTAAGTTTAACAAGCTCACTATAACTGAAAAAGTTAACATTGTGTTGGAAATATTTTCAGTAGTAATAGAAATGTTCTCAGATATATCCTGGAACTGCTGAAAAGGGCACAATCATGATAAAATTAAATCCCATACCCACCAGGTGGATGACCCACAAACTGGAGAACAATAATACCAAAGAAGTTCTCCCAATGTTGTGAAGATTCTGAATCCCATGTCAGGATTACCAGCCTGGGGATCTATAAAGGAACTGAGAATCCACAGGGAATCCAGCCTTGCAAGCCAGAGGGATTTGATTATAGGACTTCCACAGGACTGGCAGTAAAAGAGACTCTAGTGTTGGGGAGCACAAACAAAATCTTACACATACCAAGACCCAGAGGAAAGGAGCAGTGAGCCCACAGGTTGTTCAGTCACTGTCATGTTCAACTCTTTACAACCCCATGAAATGCAGCACACCATGCTTCCCTGTCCTTTACCATCTCCTGGAGTTTGCCCAAGTTTATGTGCATTGAATCAGTGATGCCATCTAACCATCTCATCCTTTGCTGCCCTCTTCTCCTCCTGCCTTCAATCTTTCCCAGTATCAGGGTCTTTTCCAATGAGTCAACTCTTTCCCTCAGGTGACCAAATTATTGGAGATTCAGCATCAGTCCTTCCAAAGAGTATTCAGGGTTGATTTCCTTTAAGATTGACTGGTTTGATCTCCTTGCTTTACAAGGGAATCTCAAAAGTCTTCTCCAGCACCACAGTTTGAAAACAAATTCTTTGGCATTCTGCCTTCTTTATTGTCCAGCTCTCACATCCGTACATGACTACTGGAAAGACCATAGACATGACTATATGGATCTCTGTTTGCAAAGTGACACACTATCTAGGTTTTTCATAGCTTTCCTGCCAAGAAGCAATCGTCTTCTAATTTCATGTCCCCAGTCAACATCCCCAGTGATTTTAAAGCCCAAGAAGAGGAAATTGTCACTGCTTCCACCTTTTCACCTTCTATTTGCCATGAAGTGATGGGACTGGATCCCATGATCTTAATTTTTTTAATATTGAGTTTTAAACCAGGTTTTTCATTCTTCTCTTTCACCCTCATCAGGAAGCTCTTTAGTTCCTCTTCACTTTCTGCCATTAGAATGGTATCATCAACATATTTGTGGTTGTTGATGTTTCTCCCAACAATCTTGATTCCAGCTTGAAGCTCATCTAGTCCGGCATTTTGCATGATGTGCTCTGCATATAAGTTAAGCAAACAGCATGACAGTAAACAGCCTTGTCATACTCCTTTCTCAATCCTGAACCAGTCATTTGTTCCATGCAGTGTTCTAACTGTTGCTTCTTGGCCTGCATACAGGTTTCTCAGGAGACAGGTAAGATGGTCTGGTGTTTCCATCTCTTTAAGAGTTTTCCAGTTTGTTATGATCTGCATAGTCAGAACCCACAGGAGATTGAACAAAATCAACCTGCTAGTGTTGAAGGGTCTCCTGTGAAGGCATGAATTCACAGGGGCTCACCACAGGGGTGGGGGCACTGGCAGCATCAGACCAGGAACATCCCCCTTGTCTTAAAACCCTTATGGACTTCACTATTAACCCTAGATATGGAACTCATAGACCCCAAGGCTGGCTTTTCTCAGGCCAAACAATTAACAGTGAGGGAATGCAACTCCAACCATCAGCAAGTAACTGGTTTAAAGCTTTACTGAGCAAGGCCTTGCCCACCAGAGCAAGACCTAGTTTTTCCCATCGTCAGTCCCTCCCAGCAGGAAGCTTGCACAAGCTTCTTAGCTTCATCCATCAGAGGGCAGACAGAAGAAGCAAAAAGAAGCACAGTTTCACAGTGACTAAAACAAAAACCAAATTATAGAAAGTAATTATGATGAAAAAGCAGAAAGTTATGTCCCAGGTGAAGTGACAAGAAAAAAAAAAAAAAAACAGAAGAACAACTAAAAGAAGTAGAAATAGGCAACCTTTTAGAAAAAAAGAATTTAGAGTAATGATAGTGAAGATGAGCCAAGATCTCAGGCAAACAATGCAGAAGATGCAAGAAATGTTCACCAAAAACCTAGGAGAACTAAAAAGAAACAGAAATGAATAATACACCAGAAGGAATTTATAGAATAACTGAAGCAGAAGAACTGATAAATAACCTGGAAGAGAGAATTGTGGAAATCATTGCTCCAGAACAGAATATAGGAAAAAGAATGGAAAATGAAGATAGCCTAAGAGACCTCTGGGACAATATTAAATGCACCAACACTCACGTTATAGGGGTCCCAGAGGGAGAAGAGAGAGAGAGAAAGGACCTGAGAAAATGTTTGAAGATATAATAGCTGAAAAATTCTCTCACATGGGAAAGGAAATAATCAACCAAAGAAACCCAAGGAAGCACACATTAAGACACATAGTAATCAAACTGACAAAAATTATAGACAAAGTTAAAATATTAAAAGCAACAAGTGAAAAATGACAAATAACATACAAGGAAACTCCCTTCAGGCTATCAGCTGATTTATCAACAGAAATTCTACAAGCCAGAAGGGAATGGCAGAATATACTTAAAGTGATGAAAGGGAAGAAACTGCAACCAAAAATACTGTACCCAGCAAGACTCTTATTCAGATTTGATGAAGAAATCAAAAGCTTTCCAGATAAGCAAAAGTTATGAGAATTCAGCACCACCAAACCAGCTTTACAACAAATGCTAAAGGAATTTCTCTAGGCAGAAAACACCAGAGAAGGAAAAGACCTACAGAAAAATAAATCCAAAATAATTAAGAAAATGGTAATAGGTTCATATAATTACCTAGGAAAATTACCCTAAATGTAAATGGTTAAATGCACCAACCAGAAGACATAGACTGGCTGGGCGGATGAAACCATGTGCATGTATGCACTTCCACTTGTTGACACCCAATATTGCATGTAATTATTTATATTGTTGTTAATCATGTTCCCATTATGGCTTGCAATTGTAATTATCTTTTATTTTTTGTCTAGCTATTGATTGTAAAAACTGATAAATATCTTTCACTATTTAAAAAAAAATTCCTTATGTATGAAATGCTTACTCTTTGGCAAGAAAAGCACTAGATTCTGAAGGTATAAGATAAATAACACTCAGTTCCTATCCTTGAAAGATTTACATTTCAAAGGACTAGCACAACCAATCAGTTAATTTTAAGACAAAGTGGCAAGAGCAATGATGTACTTATATATGTTTATATAGAGAGAGGATAGTTAATTCAACTTGGTGCTCTGGGGATTTGATGGTTGAGGAAGGCTTTCTGATGCTGCCACTTGAATCTGAGTCTTGAAGAATCATTAAGCCAAGAAAGAAAGGGTATGAAAGTACCTGAGTGATTTGTTCATTCTGCACCAATGAGCATGACTACACAGTCCATGGACTTCTCCACGCCAGAATACTGGAGTGGGTAGCCGTTCCCTTCCCCAGAAGATCTTCCCAGCCCAGGGATTGGATCCAAGTCTCCCAAATTGCAGATGAACTATTTACCAACTGAGCCACCAGAGAAGCCCAAGCATGGAGGCAAGAAGCCTCAAACATGGGGAACTATGTTTTTTTTTTTTTTATTATTATTATTATTACTGTGGCTTTGACTTTTATAAAGTAAATGTTGAGAGATGATGCAGAAAGTTGAGGCTAAATTATAAAGGAGATTTTTAATCATGGAAAATATTACCTTGGATTTTGACCTGTAGGTTATGGGAAGTATTAAAAGATAAACAGGGGAATGATCTGGTCTGATTTTAATTAGACAGAACACTCGAGTGTTGGGAATAGATTAGAAGGGGACTTGAGTAAGGTTAGAAACAAGGAAGCTATACAAAAGGAGATTGCCCTCAACTAGACAGTGGTGAAGAGGACTGAAATAGGGTAGCATATGCATACAAAAGGGAGAGAATGAAGAACTACTGTTCAGAAATAGAAATAACTTTCTAACAATGGGTAGACATTTGATAATCTGCAGACATGGATAAAGAGACTAGCTTGTATCAAAATCAAAGAAAATTCGAAATTTTACTTTAACCAATAATTTCCACCTCTTCCTTATAGTTTCCCTAAAATACTGTACAGCAGCAAGTGGTTATTGTGTTTTTAGCTTCTTTCCTTTCTTTGTTTAATCTATAGAATGATCACAAACCAAACGTTAAGTAAGAGTTAAAGAGTATGAAGGAGAGGCAAAAAAGGGAGAGAAAATTTACAACCCACATGCTGATGCTGCTGCTGCGGCTGCTGCTGCTAAGTCGCTTCAGTTGTGTCCAACTCTGTGCGACCCCATAGAAGGAAGCCCACCAGGCTCCCCCGTCCCTCGGATTCTCCAGGCAAGAACACTGGAGTGGGTTTCCATTTCCTTCTCCAATGCATAAAAGTGAAAAGTGAAAAGTGAAAGTGAAGTCGCTCAGTCGTGTCTGACTCTTCGCGACCCCATGGACTGCAGCCTACCAGGCTCCTCCGTCCATGGAATTTTCCAGGCAAGAGTACTGGAGTGGGGTGCCAATGCCTTCTCTGGCAGTGATTTTACAGCCCCATAAGAAGAAAACCTGTCACTGCTTCCACTTTTCCCCTTCTATTTGCCATGAAGTGGTGAGGTCAGATGCCATGATCATAGTTTTTTCAATGTTGAGTTTCAAGCTAGCTTTCACTCTCCTCTTTGATCCTCATCAAGAGGCTCCTTAGCTGCTCTTCACTTTTTGACATTAGGGTGGTGTTATCTGCATGTCTGAAGCAGTTGAAATTTCTCCTGACAATCTTCATTCCAGCTTGTGGTTCATCCAGCTGGTATTTCACATGATGTACTCTGCTTATAAGTTAAATAAGCAAGGTGACTAATCTGCTACTGTGAAAGAATAGAAAGCAATTATGAATTATTATGACTGAGTCATAAAAGCACATTTCTTTTATAGGAAAATTATTTATACTAAAGTAACAAATAATTATGGGCTTCCCTGGTGGCTCAGTGATAACGAATCCACCTGCAATGCAGGAGACATGGGTTTGATCCCTGGATCAGGAAGATACCCTGGAGGAGAAAATAACTACCCACTCCAGTATTCTTGTCTAGAAAATCCCATGGACAGAGGAGACTGTCAGCTTGCAGTCCATGGGGTCTCAAAAGAATCAGACATGACAGTGATTAAACAACAACAAAAACCAAATAATTATATGTTTAATATACTAACACTCACAAATTGATTTATGAAAAACTACATACATTAAAATTGGCATCTAACTTTCAGGGATCTACCTATACTGATTTCTGTTTACTCCTCATAGACTCTTCAGGTCAATCTTTGTAATTGATACCACATCTATTTTCTTTTAAAAATTCCTAGACATAGTAGATGTAATATTGTACAATTATAATAGTAAAATCTTTTTTATGTTTATCCTTATTTATCAGCCTTTTATTAAAAATGAAACAAGAGCCATACATTCTCAGTGTCTTTATTTTAAGATTTTCATCTTATTACCTTAGTCCTCTGAAATAAGCACACATTTAGATGAGTAACTGACTCTTTTCAAATTGTGAAGGTCATTTATATGAAAAGACATTGAAATGTGAGATAAAGCAATTGAAATTCAAATTAGCATCATATTCAGTTTACTGTGATTGAAATATTTTAAATGTATAGATTTTAACTTTTTAAATATCATATAATTTATAATTTTGCTTAATGTTCCTTGAATAATTTTCTATTGCCATGATATTAATGTTCTTAATTTTTAAAAACTGATGTTGAAAGAATGTGAAGGTCGATTTGCTTAGAACCCTGTTAGAGCCCTGCTATGTACCAATATAATTACTTAAGTTCACTAATTCTATTTGAGAAATTATCACAGATTTCAAGGTTTCAGAGTGTAGTAACAATTATACATTAGGGCAGTTAAACTTTCTTGTTAGGATATAAAGCCTTGAGAGTTGAGTTATAATTGTAACACTTCATTTTCTTTACTATTTATGAAAAATGCTATTGTGCTTTTATAGATTGCTTAATAAAATGATTGCTGAATATTATTCTCTTTAAAATGTGTAGATAGGTTCAAATATAAATATATGGAGGGATGCAGAGTCTGATGATATGTGCATATACTTAAAGAGATAGATATTTTCCCTTAAAAGTAGTAATATCTCAGAGAAATAGACCCTAGACATTGTAAGTTTTAAAAAAAATACCATGTTTGAAACTCAATAAATATTTTCAGGATTTTTTTTCTATTTTTAAGTATGTATAGGAATAACCTGATAAATAATAAGAATACTTTTCTTAACAAGTTTACAAAATATTGCATGTTATCACTAAATTCATGTAGTGAAAGTAGAAAACAGTTTTCCAGTACTACCACCAACATTGTACAAATGCATGTGTATTATAGAGCTTACTTACTGGAGATATGAAAGCAACAACAAATCAGTTATATGATTGAATACTCTTTGGTTGGATCTAATGATAACTGGAATCAAAAGAAGCTAATCATACATTTATATATCTACCTGAATCTGTGTCTATTTTTTATAATTTATCAAAACTGGCAACTTAATTTCAATGACCAAGTCTTTGAAAACTACTTCCCTTTCCATATTTTAGCTACCATGCAAAAGCGCCTAAAGAAGGAGAAAAAAGCAAAGAAAAAACTACAAGAAGCCTTGGAATTTGAATCAAAGTGCAGGGAGCAAGTGGAGCAAGCACTTAAGCAAGCCACTACTAGTGACAGTGGACTAAGGATGTTGAAAGGTAATGTGTGAATTGGAACTTCACAATCAGGGTACACAAAGGGGATGGGCTGAGGGAGGGAGATGGAGTGAGAAAGACTTTGTCCAGGAACAATTAATACGTCAGGGCTACCCAAGTGGCTCAAATGGGAAAGAGAACTGGGTTCAATCACTGGGTTCGATCACTGGGTTGAGAAGATCCCCTGAAGGAAGGCATGGCAATCCACTCCAATATTCTTGTCTGGAGAATCTCCATGGAAAGGGGATCCTGGAGGGCTACAGTCCATGGGGTCACAAAGAATTGGACATGAATGAGTGACTAAGCACACAATTAATACATCAATTTGAAGCCAGGTGTTTTAGGTCATTAATTAAATCTGTCAAAATAATCCCTGTTCTGGGAGATATAAATATAATAGCTTAGGAATAACAGGAAATCCTCCTGGTTTCTGCAGAAGTAATATTGATAACTTCCCTACACTTAAAATGCATTTTATCTTCATTCATGTCAAAATATGCTAATGTTTGTTTTAATGTTTCATTTATTTTAATGAGCTTTAGAAGGCTGGTTCCTTTAATGCAGATTGTATCAGTGATGAGGGCTTCAAGAGTGCCTGGCTGAAAAAGAATGTTCTAAATAAATGACTGGAGCTCCTATGAGAACAGGTGCTTCTCCTGAAATCTCTTAATTCCAAATTTTTCTGATTCTGTTTTAAATTATGAAAGTCTACAACATAATTTTATCTCATAGGCTATTCAAGTTCTTCTTTCATAGCGTATTAACAGCCAGTATATTTAACTGATATGTGTATATAATAAGGATAAGCCTAAGAATTTTATACATGTATGGACACATATTCCATACATGATATGACACAAGCATGAACTGAGTGTTTCTTCAAGTGCCATATACTAAGAATGAATAGAGAATTCCATACAAATGTTCAATCATATTTTTACCTCCTAAAAATTCAATTCCCTTTTTGTTGTCACTATCTTAAATCATTGTCATCACAATCAATAGGAAAACAGAAATATATTATTAGCTCATGACAGCCATGCCTCATTGAGACACAGAAGAGAGAGGATAAATAATAATACATCAATATCTCATACTGTGGAACATCTTAGACAATGGCAACCAGAAATGGAGCAAATGTTCAGTACACTCATTATTTGAGAGCTCTGAAGATGTAATTCTGAGGACCCTTGAGTTTTTTTATATATTTGAAATCCACCCATATGTGAATTCCACTGTAGCTCCAGTGTTCTCTGTTATAAAGGAAAAGCATCTGTCTTTACAGCGTGTGGGTAACTTGTATTCAAATCATTTCTTTCTCACATTAATCCTTGATGACATTGGATGATACATAAGCTTCTGTTATCATATTACCCAAGGGTGTCTGAGTAATTTATATACAGAAATGGACATATTAAACTGTGTTTCATGAATATGAATAACTTTTAGATAACATTTAAAATTGAACATAAGAAACCCGTCTCCTTGTTTCCTCTCTTCAAGTTTTTTGTTTATTTGTTTTAAACAATTCATGTATCTCTTGGCCCCAAGAGCCAGTACTAAATAAAGACCAGAAATCATAGTTTGTGTTTTAGTGTTCATGTACATTTACCATAGAGATAATCATCATCTATCACATTTCACAAATGGAAAATATACATAAGAATGGGGTAATTATATTAACTTTTTCCTTATTCCATAGTCAGGGCATATTACCTGATAGTCTGAGGGGGTTTTTATGGATAGATTATTTTCCTGAGATTTATCCCTAGAGAGTAAAATGAATAAAGAAGTATTTACTATATACCTGGAAATATATGCCCAATTGTAGAATTTAGCTAAGGTTTATAATCCTCCTTCTTACTGTTATAGGAAAGGGGACCCCTTCCAGGGTACAAGAGTGAGCTCTTGCCTAACACTTGGCAATGGATTGTCCAAGGAAGCACAAGTTACTTTATTGGGAACGGGCCCCCTTGGTGGAAAGTAGGAGGGTAAGGGAACACAGGAGAACTGCTTTGCCATGTGGCTCACAGTCTTGGATTTTATGATAGTTAGATTAGTTTCCAAGTTGTCTCTGCCCAATCGCTCTTGACTCAGGGTCCTTTCTGGTGGCATGCACATCACTCAGCAAAGATAGATAGATTCCAGTGAGAAGGATTCTAGGAGGTTGGTAGGACATATGGACTGGTATTTCCTCTCTCCTTTTGACCTTTCCTGAATTCTTCCAGTTGGTAGTATTCCTTACCAGGACCACTTTTTGTAAGATAACTCATGCATGTGGTTACTATAGTGCCTGGCCAGGCCGGGAAGTTTCAGTCAGTGGTTCTCTAAACACTACCATTAAAAATATATTGACGTAAATAAAAAAATCAAAATGCCACTCACAGTCTCATGTTTACTATAGGACCAAGATCCTGGCCAGTTGAGAATTTTTACTCAAATGGAGTCAGGAAAAATAGAATATACCTTAATCTTGAGTGTCACTTCTTTCAGATACTGTGATTCCAGATATTGAAATAGAAAACACTGGAACTCCACATGATAGTACTGCTATGCAAGGTACAGTAAATAGCGTACTTGTTTCTACAACTGCTTAATATGTGATCCCAGAGGGTTGGATGGGGATGAGCTCCTTTGTTGATACTTTTCATATAAGTAATGTAAATAAATAAGTTAAACTTTTCTTACTTCATGATAGGGTAAAAATCTATAATGTTTATTGAGACTATGTATTTAGGGACTAATAATTTTACATATACAATGTGAGCAATTTCTTGTATGTTTACTTGTTAAAAGAATGTATATTTATAAGTTAGGCATATTCTAAAAATACAAAATGTGAATATAATTTACCTTTTTAAAAGTGTACAACAATACAGTTTTTAAATCTTGCTACTTTACTGTTTTTAAGACACTGGTACAATAATCATAACCTATCAATATTTGCAAAGTATTCTAGGCAACATTTTTATCAATATTTAAGTTCTGATGCCAAATTTAGATATTTTAGAAACTGACTAAATATGAAAATAAGAGCAGGACTTGTAATTCATAATTTGTAGGATTCCCATAACTGCTTAGATACTTTAAAATATTTAAAAGTATTTAGTACTAAGAAAATAGACAAAACAAATTAATATAGAGTCTCATTGGAGTGCAAACATGACTAAAAATAAAAATTGAATTTGACCACTGGAGTTTTTCTGTGTCTTTCTAATGCATTTTTCTAGCCCTCTGTATGAAGATTACATTTATTTTCATATTCATGTCTCACTCTAATAAAAAAAAGAAAAAAAGAGGAGTTATCTAACTTTCAAAAAGGAAACAACCATAGAAATGTTGCCTTTTGGAGGTTTAACTAATCACTGCCTTTCCATGGTGTAATGTCTGGATCAATATGAAGACAACAGAACCAGATATGACCAAAAGATCCATGTGGATTTGTCTGTGGATCACCATGTTATGTGGCAGTTTCAGAAAATTTAGAAATCCTCACTTATGAAGTTTGCCACATCATCTTTGCAAATTCAGGAGTGTCAAAGTTCATGGATCTTCTGGGAATGCCTGATTCTGCTGCAGCTGGATAGACTTAACTAATGTATTAACTTTACTAGGTGTGGAAACATGCATGTGTAGCTCATAAAGCTTTATTTTTGTCTTATGCCTCTTTAGCTTACCTACTTTCTTCTCTCAACTTAAAGGCTGTGTCTGTGTGAGCAAAGCCAATTTGAGTGAGACTCAGTGTTTATCCAAGCAATTTGCCACTGTGAAATTTATAAATAACTCCCCTCTAGCTGTGGGCTACCACTGTTTAAGGTTGCCACAACAGGTCCAAGGTAGGACTAAGCAAGTCTGAAGCATATGATCCCTTGTGAATCTGTAAAACACAAATATACACTGAGTCTTTAAGGAGTGTTGAGCTTGATTGGGCCCTTCTTTAAGTGAGATATAAGGTCATCTTTGGAAATGTAGACGGTAAACCATCAGCAGGTTGTATCTTTATTATCTTTAATCTTATACTCATCAAGAGGCTTTTTAATTCCTCTTCACTTTCTGCCATAAGGGTGGTGTCATATGCATACGTGAGGTTATGGATATTTCTCCTGTCAATCTTGATTCCAGCTTGTGCTTCTTCCAGCCTAGGGTTTCTCATGATGTACTCTGCATATAAGTTAAATAAGCAGGGTGACAATATACAGCCTTGACGTATTCCTTTTCCTATTTGGAACCAGTCTGTTGTTCCATGTCCAGTTCTAACTGTTGCTTCCTGACCTGCATATAGGTTTCTCAAGAGGCAGATTAGATGGTCTAGTATTCCCATCTCTTTCAGAATTTTCAACAGTTTATTGTGATCCACACAGTCAAAGGCTTTGGCATAGTCAATAAAGGAGAAACAGATGTCTTTCTGGAACTCTCTTGCTTTTTCCATGATCCAGCGAATGTTGGCAAGTTGATCTCTGGTTCCTCTGCCTTTTCTAAAACCAGCTTGAACATCTGGAAGTTCACGGTTGACATATTGCTGAAGCCTGGCCTGGAGAATTTTGAGCATTGCTTTACTAGCATGTGAGATTAGTGCAATTGTGTGGTAGTTTGAGCATTCTTTGGCATTGCCTTTCTTTGGGATTGGAATGAAAACTGACCTTTTCCAGTGATGCGGACACTGCTGAGTTTTCCAAATTTGTTGGCATATTGAGTGCAGCACTTTCACAGCATCATCTTTCAGGATTTGAAACAACTCAACTGTAGATGGGGAAACAGTGGAAACAGTGTCAGACTTTATTTTTTGCAGCTCCAAAATCACTGCAGATGGTGACTGCAGCCATGAAATTAAAAGACACTTACTCCTTGGAAGAAAAGTTATGACCAATCTAGATAGCGTATTCAAAAGCAGAGACATTACTTTGCCAACAAAGGTCCGTCTAGTCAAGGCTATGGTTTTTCCTGTGGTCATCTATGGATGTGAGAGTTGGACTGTGAAGAAGGCTGAGTGTGGAAGAATTGATGGTTTTGAACTGTGGTGTTGGAGAAGACTCTTGAGAGTCCCTTGGACTGCAAGGAGATCCAACCAGTCCATCCTGAAGGAGATCAGCCGTGGGATTTCTTTGGAAGGAATGATGCTAAAGCTGAAACTCTAGTACTTTGGCCACCTCATGTGAAGAGTTGACTCATTGGAAAAGACTCTGATGCTGGGAGGGATTGGGGTCAGGAGGAGAAGGGGATGACCGAGGATGAGATGGCTGGATTGCATCACTGACTCGAAAGACATGAGTCTGAGTGAATTCCGGGAGTTGGTGATGGACAGGGAGGCCTGACGTGCTGCAATTCATGGGATCACAAAAAGTCAGACACAACTGAGCGACTGAACTGAACTGAGCTGAACTGAATCTTATACTCACCATTCACAGCTATTTGTTGTATATATATATATATATATCTCTGTGTGTGTATGTGTGTCTATGTGTGTTTCCTCTGTCCATGGGATTCCCCAGCAGTGGGTTGCCATTTCCTTTTCCAAGGGATCTTCCCAACCCAGGAATCCAACTCAGGTGTCCCACAATGCAGGCAGATTCTTTACTGTCTGAGCCACCAAGGAAGCCCATGTATCTTTATCTATATCAATCTGTATTTTATATACATTCCTTTAGTGCCCAGTAATAGCATCTTTCCTAACTCTGAAATAAAGATAAATTTTGAACTGTCCTAGAGTTAGTTCATTTCAGTGCAACAAACAGATAACTTATTCATAGAAGGCCAATTAGATGATATAAGGAAAAGTTACATTCACTCTTTGGCTCAGTGTTTTATTTTAGTGAAGTGTGCAAAGAATGGCTTTTGATATTAACTTGTGATTAGGAGAGGGCACATTTAATATTTGTATTCAGTGAGCATAATTTTAATATACTTTCTTAGGTTTTGCTAGCTAAATATGAGAACATTAGGTCTACTTTTAAAAGGATTGAGATAGAATAATTTTAAAGTAAGGAGATTAACTTTTATATAGACTTTTCAAATTATAAGTCAAATTTTCTAGCATTTTTGGTTAATATTTTCCATATATATGGTAAAATATGATGGTTAATAATTCTTATTAAATATCTGCCTTTTCAGTTCTGTTCAGTCACTCAGTCATATCCGAATCTTTGCGACCCCATGAATTGCAGCACGCCAGGCCTCCCTGTCCATCACCAACTCCCGGAATTCACTCAGACTCACATCCATTGAGTCAGTGATGCCATCCAGCCATCTCATCCTTGGTCGTCCCCTTTGCCTCCTGCCCCCAATCCCTCCCAGCATCAGAGTCTTTTTCAATGAGTCAACTCTTCACATGAGGTGGCCAAAGTATTGGAGCTTCAGCTTTAGCATCATTCCTTCCAAAGAAATCCCACGGCTGATCTCCTTCAGGATGGACTGATTGGATCACCTTGCAGTCCAAGGGACTCTCAAGAGTCTTCTCCAACACCACAGTTCAAAATCATCAATTCTTCCACACTCAGCCTTCTTCACAGTCCAACTCTCACATCCATACATGACCACAGGAAAAACCATAGCCTTGACTAGACAGACCTTAGTCGGCAAAGTAATGTCTCTGCTTTTGAATACGCTATCTAGATTGGTCATAACTTTTCTTCCAAGGAGTAAGTGTCTTTTAATTTCATGGCTGCAGTCACCATCTGCAGTGATTTGGGAACCAAAAAAATAAAGTCTGACACTGTTTCCACTGTTTCCCCATCTATTTCCCTGAAGTGATGGGACCGGATGCCATGATCTTTGTTTTCTGAATGTTGAGCTTTAAGCCAACTTTTTCACTCTCCTCTTTCACTTTCATCAAGAGGCTTTTTAGTTCCTCTTCACTTTCTGCCATAAGGGTGGTGTCATCTGCATATCTGAGGTTATTGATATTTCTCCTGGCAATCTTGATTCCAGCTTGTGTTTCTTCCTGTCCAGCATTTCTCATGAGGTACTCTGCATATAAGTTAAATAAGCAGGGTGACAATATACAGCCTTGACGTTCTCCTTTTCCTATTTGGAAACAGTCTGTTGTTCCATGTCCAGTTCTAACTGTTGCTTCCTGACCTGCATACAGATTTCTCAAGAGGCAGGTCAGGTGTTCTGGTATTCCCATCTCTTTCACAATTTTCCACAGTTTATTGTGATCCACACAGTCAAAGGCTTTGGCATAGTCAATCAAGCAGAAATAGATGTTTTTCTGGAACTCTCTTGCTTTTTCCATGATCCAGCGGATGTTGACAATTTCATCTCTGGTTCCTCTGCCTTTTCTAAAACCAGCTTGAACGTCAGGAAGTTCACGGTTCACGCATTGCTGAAGCCTGGCCTGGAGAATTTTGAGCATTACTTTACTAGCATGTGAGATGAGTGAAACTGTGCAGTAGTTTAAGTTATGTTGAATAGTATTCTTGATAAATATGGTAAAAATGAAAAAGTTCACATTCTCACCTTCCTTAGCACAATATATAAGTATGATAAATGATAAAGTTCATCTCATCAATTTATGAAAAACTAGAGTAAATTCCTTATATTAATATGATAATATCACAATTTAATATCTAAAAGAAATGGTTTTATGAGCAAAAATTGTTTTATTCTATTAACTAGGTGAATAGATGCCTGAAAATATTATCAGAATTAATCTTAAAAATAGTTCATTGAATCAATCCATTCAAATAATTATCAAAACATCCAATAATATTACTTTTTTGTTTAAGATGTTCAGAATTGAGAAATTACTTTTATATGTACCTATGAACTTGAGACAATGTTTAATGTTTGGTGGACATAAAATGCTATTTTAACCACTATTTTTCCTTTGTGCCTGATAATTTTGCTCTTTTGTGTTATCTTTCTCTTCTTTTGTGACTACTTTGATACTATTTTCATCTTTTTCACTTCCCTCCTTCTGGTTGGTGGTAGCTTGTTCCACATTCTTTAACAGGAAATTTTTTAACTTGGATGATTATTTCCTAGCATTATCTGTGAGGGTCAATTCATGCATGCTAACACAATGCTATTTTCACAACCCATCTCCATCACAGCAAACAATTCCAGCATCAGTGACATCTTTTTTCTTTCTATTGTCAATATCTCTGTTGGATAGAAATCATCATTCACTTAGTGCTCTTTCTTTGAAATTCAATTAGTTGCATTGTGACATTTCCTTAAGAGAGCTTAAAGAGGATTTGGGAGAATGTTGCTTGGCTATCATTCGAAGTGATAAAGTCCTGTATAGTTTTATGATAATTTCCACTAACTGTCCATGTACTGCTATACTTATATGTATTCTTAATCTCTTCAGCTTAGTTATTTTATGGCTTTTATGCTTTGAGTGTTGTTTGACAGACAAGTTATTGTTCATAGATCACCTTCTGATAAAAGGATTTCTGCATTCCTTATATTTTAATGGTCTATATAGCAACTCCTCCTGTATACTATAAGGTGATCAAAAAATGAATACACACCCATTCTGAGAGCAGTGTCCACTATTTCTGGAAGTGAAGGATGTATACTAGTATCCTCCAACCCAGATTCTCATAACAAAGCTAGAGGCCTGCAAGACACACATCAACTGTCTTATCAACTAATCTCCTTTTCACATAAAATAAACATATCGGTTGTTATTAGGTGTACCTTCAGATCAATGATTTTTGCAAATGACACTCAAATACCATTTGTGTAGTGCAGTTTTGTTGATTAAAGCAAATTAAATTAGCACAACTACAAGTGAGATGGTAAAAACTAAAGCCAAACTGCAGTACCATTAGCTAACAAAGTGATATCTTCTCTTTACTGCAGTCTGCCATTTAGTTATTATCCTATTGGAAATCTAATTATAATCCTTTTACTCTCTAGTCAAACTTCACAGTTTTCACAAGCTTAGCACTGACAAGTGATTTCATTACATTTGATTGCTTGTGCCAAGATTGACTTAACTTCACTTGGAGATCTAAAAGCCCTCTCAGTTTCTCAGATTCCCTGTTTGCACATTACAGCAATAGCTCCTTTAATTAATTAGCATGAACAGCAGTAAGATGAACTGCTGAACAGAAAATAACATCACTTTATGATTGAAGGGAGACTTCTCCTTTTGCATGTTTATACCTTAGTTAACCTTTGTATGACTGTATTTCATTGTTTAGAGCTACTGGTACAGTGCATGTTTCTTAAATGTTAAAAATTGATATTGTCATCTTAATAACAGATAAAACAAATCCAGAACATAAAGGTCCTAAATTTTGGAAAACAAATAACCTTCATGAACTGGCTTTCTAGTAACAAAATAAAATATTAGTTTTAAATGTTTATTGCAATAACATCATAAAATACAAAGGCACAGTGACACATTGCTCTCTTTTCTGCCAGTGCATTTGTTTGAGGAAGAAAACGAAACAAAAAAATCTGGGAATTGCTTTTGCAAAAGGAATGCCAATCTCTTTGAATAATTTTCATGTTTACTTTTTTGCCTACATGTTTGACAATGACAAAACATGATTTAACACTGGAATATATTTTTCATCTGATATTTTTCAATAAATAGGATGAAATCTTAAATGATTTTCCCTTCTTTTTGATACTAACACACCAGAAGTGGATATTAAATCCAACCTAAATGTCAAAAGTAAACCAAACTTTGGTATAAAAGATAAACCTGTTAAACGTCCCATTTCCCCCTGTGAACAATTTTTGTTCAGAAAAAAAAAAAATGAGAGCTTATTCAAAGAATTTAAGCTTACCATTTTAATATGTAAAATTCATGATCTCATCTATGCAGTGTTTGGTGAAGATGTCACTGAAGAATTAAAAGCAAGGTGAATAAAATGTTGTTTGACTACAAAAGTAGCAGACACAATCTTGATGTCTCTATGTTAAAAAGAACACATATTTTATGATGTAATTTAATATATGTATATATGTTTATAATACAGAATTTTAAATATATTTATACTATGAAATACATATATGAATATTTTATTCTTATTTATTTTCTCAAAATCAATTTGAGCATTGGTCTCTCCTTCCTTGACCTTTTATACTTCATTATCATCTCTCTTTGCTGCTCACTTGGTAACCAAAACACTTTTCCAAAGATCTTAAGATGACTTATCAATATTATTGAAAACAATTACCCTTGAGCTAGGATTGTCATTGAAGAATTTGATAAAGTATCAAGGAAAGTGATGGTAGGAGCAAGTAAGTGGACTGGAAAAGAGAAATTACATATAATTTCTTGCCACATAAGTGATATGACAAGAAAAATAAGGAGAACAGATAGAATTTCTCTATAGTTGTTTCTAACTCCTACCAGGGTGTGGTCTATATCTTTCTTTTTATGGACTATTTCCTGCCCTACCCTCATAATCATTAGTTTCCCTCCCCTTTGATGTCTTGTACTGTATTGGAAGATATACATAGGCACTCTAGTATTCCCATTGTTAAGTAGAAGTGTTCTCCTGTAAAGCAGAAATGCATAGCTTGTTAGAAATTAGAAGGATTGTGAGAAATGGGTCCTCTTTCCTCTTAAATATTTCCTTTAAGAATGGGAGACTATTACCACCCAGAGAAACTTTACTGCAACTGCCATTATAAGTGGAAAAAGGCTGTAGCACATACCCCACAGAAAAAACCCTAGCATAGCTTCTTTATTTAAAGCAGTATTTTTTCCTTGTACAGTTCATTAGACAGACACCTTCTTTTTACTTTCTTTCCCACGAAGTATTTGTCTCTAATTTTCTTCATCCTCCAAAGGATGATTATTTTAACTGATTGTACTTCCCAACTCATATCATACTTCTTTCCTGTGAAATACTTTTCAGATTATAGCATATATTATGCTTCTATTTCTTTCTTAGGAAGATGTGACAAACATTACTTTATACCTTAAGGCCTGGTTTTTGTGAATTGGTTTACACCACTTACCACTGCATTTTTAAAAGAATATTTGCAGTGACTAAAAGCTGTCATGCTAACTATTATAATGTAAAATCTCATTTACAGATCTAAGAATTTCAGCTATATGTCACTCACATAATAAGTGAAATTGTAGTTGTAGGGAGAGAAAGATAGTGAGACTTAGAAACCAAAATAGGTTGATCTGCCACTAAGCATTTTAGAGTCTACAGGGCTAATTCATTAATTAACAGATCTTTTTGACTATAATCTAAGGAGGGTTAGATTGCACATAACTATTTAACCACTCACTTTATGTTCCATCCTACTTACACAGGCAAAACAATTTTTTTTTTTTAGCTTAAGAGTCACCCTTTCCCAGTTGGCAAGCCAAATACACCTGAGCAACATGCAAAAGGAAAGGCTTTCTTAAATTAAAACTTTAAGTTTTATTTTTCACTTTCATATTTGTGTTTTACCAAGAAAACAGCCAGCATTCTCATAGAAGTCTGGAATCATATGTCATTATTGTCACATCACTTAAAAATTAAAATTATTTTATTGCTGATATGCAAATATATGGTGACTCTACACCAAGATGCTTATCACTCTTGGAATGACGGTTGATGCTGTAAAAGTGGAACAAAAAGAATAGAAAGGCACTATCTAGTATTTGTATAACCTAGTGATCTTTGTGCCATTTTTTCTTTTATGGGGAACTTAATTTTGAAAGGTAACTTATGGAGTGACTTAACTGACACTTCAAAGGATAGATTCAGGTATGGCTGAATCTAGAAACCCAAATAATAAATCCATTCAAGGTTTCTCCCTTCTCAGTTTCTTTGAGTATCCCTTCCCTTTGAAGACTTAGATTTTTTTTTTTTTTTTGACTGGCTAAGTTTTCCTGTTCCATTGCACAAAATGTTGCAAGTCCAGGCTTACTGCTAGCTCACCCATTAGTAACACATTCCATTAGAAAGAGGATCCTGTATTTGTGCCATTATTAATGCACAGATCTGCTAACAGGATTATTTCTGTGTAATATTTGGTTAACTAAAATAGACTAAAGCCAACTATAATTTAATAATCACTTTTGCCTTAAAAGTTTGCATAGATTGGGGTCATACTTAAAAATTACACAAATACAATCTCTCTTTTCTATTTGAAACTGTGAAGAGAAGCTTAAGTACTAATAGAAAGAAATTTTTTATTCATGGCTAAATTCACATCACCATATTGGAACTAGACCTTAACAGATTTTTATTTAATCTTTTGCTAGAATTCCTTTCTGTGGGACAGTAGCATAAAGGTTTATTTGTTGCTCACAGGAACATTTTTCTCATTTTTAACAGCCATATAGCATTCTATTTGGAAATTAAATAACGATAACCCTGTATGTGAGACAGCAAAAGAGAGACAGATGTATAGAACAGTCTTTTGGACTCTGTGGGAGAGGGTGAGGATGGGATGATTTGGGAGAATGGCATTGAAACATGTATAATATCATATGTGAAACGAATCGTCGGTCCAGGTTCGATGCATGATACTGGATACTTGAGGCTGGTGCACTGAGACGACCCAGAGGGATGGTATGGGGAGGGAGGTGGGAGGGGGGTTCAGGATGGGGAACAAGTATATTCATGTTGATGTATGGCAAAACCAATACAATATTGTAAAGTAATTAACCTCCAATTAAAATTAAAAAAATAATTTAAAGAAAGATATTGTTTAGAATTTTTTACAGACCTCCTTGATGCTCCTTAATCCATTAACCCCAAAGTTTATGATTTGCATATTTAATACTTGAACACTAGTAATAACCTGTATATTAAAGTTGGATACTACCTCAATATTACAAATGATTATTTGAACAACAAGTTCACCAATTCCTCTATTAGCTTTAAAGGAAGCGTCTTTTTTATGTTTTTCTTCTCTAATTCCCTATTCTTCCAAATTTAAGTGCTCTCACTATCTTCAAAACAATACAAATGAGTGTCTTGTAGATCCCACCATTGATGAGTAACTAAAATGAATAAGTCAAAACCTGCAACTCAAATCTTACAATCTCCTGATAACTGCATTTCAATGGGAAATGTTGGAAGTGGTCATTTTTAATGTTCAAATAAACATTTAATGTTTTTACATTACTCTCATTGTCATTTTCTCCGTATTTTGATTTCATATTATGATTACTTTGAGTTTTATAGTGTTTTTCTAACAATTAAGCATTAAAAGTAAATAGTTAAAAGTTATGAAAAGAACATAGTTGTACTTTTACATATTGCATTAAAATATCGCCAATGTACATCCTATACAAAACTCAAGTAAATTTGACTTTTGCAAAGCATTTTGTAACTTACATATGTATAAAAGTTGGGTTATATGACCCTAGAATTTTTACTGCAATAGCATAGACACATAAGCAGCTTACCTCTTTTACCATGGTATGATCTACAATAAGTAGTGAAAAATATAGCATTCCACATGTGACATAAATGTTTAGAATGGCTTAGTATGCCTTCTAACATAGTCAGCATCCCATGAATAGTAGTTTTTATTTATTCTCCTTTACCTTTCTTTCTCTTCCTCTCTGGAAAGTAAAATTCAAAAACTTTTAGAACTCTTAGTGTAGCTCAAAATTTTCAGGTCTGTGTGTTGAACACATGAAAGTTTATTGCTATTTTTAACTCATCTATAGGAGGCAAAATGAAGTAGTAGGAAGAAGACTGGTCTAGTCATCAGGATTTCTCAGTTACTAACTGGCTAACTCAGTTACTAACCTTGAGAAGTCATGCTACTTCTCTGCCTTAATTTTACTAAAATTATGTTTGCTTGATCTTCCTCATCGATAAGTTAGATCCATATTCTTTGACAAATATAAGTACAAGATATTATTACTATGCCTTATAAAATACATTTGAAGTTAGCCTTTCTGTTTGTGTATATAGATTTTAATAGGAGTGAAATATTTGTCATTCCATAATTGATATGTAAAACATCTGTTCTTTAGTATATAGTTGTGGTAAACATAATTTTATATTTTATCCCCATATGAGAATAAGAGATATCCATATCCCTTTTGAGGATATTTCTTACAGGAACTAGAGATTAAATAAAGGAGAAAATGGTATATTAAAGAATTCATTCTCAAAAATACAGTGAGTTAAATATAAGTAAGAGAGATTGATACTCATTATGATACCATTTACAATAAAAAAATGACTTGTACTGGTATTTGCTTTGACTAACGTATAAGTCAGAAATTTTTAGGGCTAATAAGGCTAAGTAGTTATAATTTTCATTAAATCTCCATTTTTTTTTTTCGCAGAACCACCACATGATTAAAATAAGCACTACACCATTCTGAAAATGATTCTAAAGCAATGCTTTTCTCTAGAGAAAGAGCAATCAAATGTTACTTTTTTTTTAATCTGCCACTATCTTGTAATGGCCTTCTTTTCCTACTCTCAGATTAGAAGCATTGTTTTTATATTACTGTACTAATATCTAACTGGACCTCAAAGTAACCTCATTACTGTTGCTTATTTATCACATTCTGAACACATTTCAGAATTGGAGTCGACTTCATACAAATAACTGTATAAAATTAGTTTGGATTGAAGCTAAGACTAAAGTGGACCATTGACCAGCATGCTTTATCTCTCTCTTATTCAAGTTAAGATAACATGATCTTTTAATGTGATCTTATTTTAGTACCAAAGGGCATAATGCCCATTTGCAAATTAGAAGCATATGACTAATTAAACAAATTTCAAGAAAATAGAAATGTAATACTTAGCAGGGTAAATCATTTATAAAATATTGGCATTTGTTCATGAATAAGTTAGCTACCCACAAAAAGAAAGATTTGATAGCTCAAAATATGCCTGTGATATTTATTTTGATAGCTCAAAATAAGCCTAGTAGTTCTTAAGGCAATCTCTTTGTTTATATTATATAAGTGAATAAGATTTGAGACAACACTTGGAAGAAAACATGAGTCCTGGGTAGAAAAAATTATTTTCTACACTTAAATTGAGCCTTCAAAAACATAATAGACATGTTTCTTAGCAGTTTTTTTTTTCTTTTTAAGTGGGAGTTTACTTTTAAATAACCATCCTGTTGGGGAAAGAAATCTCATCCTGAAAGGAAATTGCAATCATTATCAAAGATTTTGATTCAGAGAAAATGGTGTGAATCTTTACTCATGTTTTAGATTGTGAAGGTGAATAAATATGTTTTTGAAATGTCTTGCTTATTAAGCTAGTCATGCATTTCACTACAGGTAGTAAAACAGTAGAACATGCACAAGGGGCTCATAATGCATATTTTAGAGTTAGGGAATATCATTTAGGCCATTTTTATATTGTCAATATCACACCCAGATAATTTGATTGAGCTTTAAATTATGCAAAGCTACAATTTTGCTCACCTTTGTATAATTTTGCTTTTAATAGAATGAGGGTCACATCAATGAACACATGATTAAGGGATATTTGTAATGAAGTAATACATTTACTGCACACAGCTTTATTCAAATCTTGAAAATGTATAGCTCAGCAAAATACTAGAAAGTCAGTTTGCGTTTTTTAGTGAAATTCATTATGGATTTTTTTTTTTTTGATTTGGAGTAGATTTTGGATTTTGTTTGTTGGAATGAAATTTTGACCAGGTTTTATTGTTTTTTTCTGTGCAGCCTGAACACTGATGCCGGAACTCCAACTGATCATAGGCACGAATAGGGTGCTGTAGCAGTTACCTGCTTATCTAGTGTTGTAATTCTTTGAAAGTCATACTCAAATTCTTAAAATATGGAACCATCAATTACTATGTGTTCATTGCTGATAGTTAGAACCTTGCATGTACAGGAAAAAGTTAGAGATTGGGCTTCACAGTGTTTAGGGGATAATCATAATGATGATTGAACATGATACATTACACTTTCATAACCATTTTCTTCCATGGAGTTCATAGTGCTTCATAAACATTATCACATTAAACCTGGATCATCCTAGTGGGGTAAGTAGGTGGAAGAATTTTTAAGACACAGAAAATGCTATTTCTAAATGGTGTGACAAAATGCAGACAAACCCAGTTTATGCTGTAATTGCTATGAAATAGCTTTATATTTGGATGACCTGAGATTTAATAGGAATTAATGTGAGGAGGTAATTCATATGTGCAAATAATCAATATTTATTATCACTGCATTGAAGATCACCTTTCTGAAAAAAGCACATTGCCTGTAGAGTTCTCTAAGGAAATATAGAGAGCTCTAGTTTGTAGGTTTTACCACACCTAGTTCTTCCTTTGATTTGTTGATGGTAGAGCAAGTTATTTAATACCTTTATACTAGTTTGTTCCTTACATATAAAGAAGGCAACAATAAAAACACATACCTAAGCAGCAAAAAAATACTCCTTTATCATTTTCTACTCTCCTTCCATCTTCAATCCTCTTCATTAAGCTATCAACAATTAAACAGACCCAGAAATATATATATATATATATGAAAGGAGAAAGGCAGATTATGGGTCAGTCACATCATGGATATTTTCCATTGCTCACCCTCTGTCTAGACATGGCCAGATACCTAAGCTGCTCCACTGATTAGAAACAAATGGGCCATTTTGCTTGAAATGCCCAAGAAATGGCCTCAAGTATATTTAACTGTTTACTTAATGGATACCCACCAAAGGCTGCTGGCAAATACCCATCATTATTTTCATGCCTCCTAGGAATCTAATCGGAGAAGGCAATGGCCCATGGGGTCGCTAAGAGTCGGACATGACTGAGCAACTTCGCTTTCACTTTTCACCTTCATGCATTGGAGAAGGAAATGGCAACCCACTCCAGTGTTCTTGCCTAGAGAATCCCAGGGACGGGGGAGCCTGGTTGGCTGCCGTCTATGGGGTCGCACAGAGTCGGACACGACTGAAGCGACTCAGCAGCAGCAGCAGCAGGAATCTAACAGGACTTCCCTGGTGGCCTACTGATAAAAAATCCACCTGCCAATGCAGGAGATGTGAGTTCAGTCCCTGGGTCAGGAAGATTCCCTGGAGAAGGGAATGGCAATCCACTCCAGTATTCTTACCTAGGAAATCCCATGGACAAAGGAGCCTAGAGATCCAGGGAGGAGCTACAGTCCATGGTGTTGCAAAAGAGTTGGAAACGGCTTAGTAACTAAACAAGAACAACAAAAGAATCTAATACAACAGTAGTCCAATGTGCTAAATAGTATACTAAAAAAAAAAATCAATTCCCCTCCTAAAGTGCTCTCTTTACCCAAGCAAAAACTAGTCCATTATGTTATTTTTACATCTGCCCTAGAATTAAGTTCTGATATGACAGAGGTACCACACATTCTATACAAAATTCCAACTGAATTTTTATGCTTCCCCAATAACCAGTTCCCTGTGGCAGTACATGCAATTTCTACTACTGGAATTGCCGCTTTCCCTACACGTTATAAAACATCACATTAATTCATATCAGTGTAACATTCCAGTCAGTCCATGCTCTGAAGGATTTTTTAAGGCTTCTGATGCTCTCTATATACTGTAGAAGATCTATTTGTATGGAGCAGGTATGTTGCTTTAACCCAATTCAGTGAAATAGTGCCAGGAAGGTTCACGATGGGGGATACATGTATACCCGTGGCTGATTTATGTCAATGTATGGCAAAAACCACCACAACATTGTAAAGTAGTTAGCCTCCAATTAAATTAAATAAATTAAATTTTTAAAATATAAATTTATTTATTTTACTTGGAGGTTAATTACATTACAATATTGTATTGGTTTTGCCATACATCAACATGAATCCGCCACAGGTATACACATGTTCCCCATCCTGAATCCCCCTTCCTCCTCCTTCCCCGTATTTAAAAAAAATAAATCATGGAGAAGAACTGAGGCAAATATTTTTTTGAGAAATTTATTAATATCAATTATTTGAAATGAATAACAAAGAGGCATTGCTTAAAAATAACATCCTGGAATGTCTCATTATTTGATAGTCAAACAGCTTATATTGAACGATAGGGGAAACTGAACAGTATTTTCAAATTAACTGCTACTTAAAAATAAACTAATTATATCTTTTTACAAATAGACATATTTAATTAACTTCAGTTGAACTACAAGAAATCCCCATGTATTTTCTTCTGGCCTTTTGCCACATATCCACCTTCTTTATGATGCCTGATTTTAGCTTTTTATTTTTCATAAGCATCAGAAATGTACCACAGAAGGCAAATCTCATACTTACTTGAGTTTGGAACAACCAGGTATGTCCCTTTAAAGAAAACTGATGAGTAGAGGCTCATCTCCTGTATGAAGGACACACCAGACTCCTGTGTCATGGGGTATGCCCATGTCAAGCAGTGCTGTACTAAGAATGGACTGTGTGGGCCTTTACTTTTATTTTTACAATGGTCAATTTTGTATGTATTTGAATTCCCCCTTTTAATTATCTTATAAATCTTAAAGCAATAAACTCTGCCAGCTCTCCTGAAATGTAAGTATGTCACCCTGTGTAAGTTCCCACACTCCCTGACATTCCTCTGGAGAGGCTATGTTTATTGCTATTCCTGATCTTTAATCTTGTTTACATCCAAAATGCATATTAGCTCATCTTTGTTTGGAGCTAAAGTACAAACCTTTTTAAAAACATGAAGCATTCAAATACTAATTAGCTGTTCCCTGTTCCTAATTAAGTGAGAATGCCAGGTTTGGATTAAAATTCAGCTACTGTTCTCCTCTGTTTATGATTCCAGATGTTTTTGTTTTATCTCAGAGTTTACTCTGACAGCTACTACTATGTGATAAATCACTCATATTATAGCCGAAATGTATTTTGAGATTGAAATGTGGCAAACTTTGAGATTGCTCCAAGGATCAGTGTCAGTTAGCAGGTCAGTGTTGTCTCCTTACCTATGATCATAGTATTGGCATATGTAAAAGAGTAACAGAATCTATGTCAACATTGTATAGCAAGCTGCACAGGAGTCTATTTTGCTACTAACCTCTAAATTAGGAGAAAGAAAGTTTTACTACTGTGTATCATCAACTTACTGTATTCTAAGTAAAAAAAAAATATTAATACTATCTTTTACTGGCTTAGTTTTTCTTTGGATTTTTGAACTGCTGTGGAAACAATTCCTGATAAGCCTTATAAACTGGCACATTTAATGAAGAGTGTGGGCAAATATGTTTGTCTTTTTTAATAAAGACAAAAATTAAACGTTAAAGGAGGGAGTTTTTTTAAAAACTGCATTTTGCTAAAGGACAAATGGTGATTGCTTTTTGCCATTTGTTACTGTGTTTATGTATTTTTTTCTTTTAACAAGATGTTATTTTGTTTACTATTTGCTTTCAAATGTGTAATGTTCACAATTTGTATTGCATGATTTAAGTTTTAGTTATATTGTATAAATTTTTTGTCTGGTAAAATGAATGTCTGCTGTTTAATGTTGAAGTGCTTTCCTTTGACATTTAGGCTGTGTATACAGAGGATGAGATAGACTGGAAAACCAAGTAACTATCTGGTGAATTTTGTTAAAATAAATATTATCAGACACCATAAAGGTGTCTAAGCAAATCTCTAGAGTGAGAGATTACTAGATATTTTCCCAAAATTCAAGCTTTATTTTCTTCTTCCCTGGAAAAGTTTAAATGAATTCCATGGGCTCTAAGGCAAAATGCTTGGTTGCCTTCTAATGAAGTCTGACCCTTCAGGTGGTCTGACTAACATAGAACCACATTCTTTATTCTTCTATTACCTTAACTTTGAAAATATTTTAAAGAGTTCATACATTAGAAGGGTATATTATCCTCCTGACAATTCTCAGCTTTGACTAGATTGAATTAATATTTTACACGAAGCATATCAGTCCAACAATGATAATGCATTCTGCTTTATATGTGAAGAAGATGCAAACATAGACTTTAAGTGTTTCTTAAGCCTGGGTGATGGATTTGTACTGATCATCCACACTTTCTTTTCTTCTTCTTTTGTCACCAAAAGCCAATTTTTATGAGGTAGCTGAATAGATATTGGGGCTATAAGTCATGGTTATGGAAAAGAGGCAGATTAGACAAAGAGGTGGAATTGTTGTTGAAAATTGTTTCAAACTATAACTTTTACCATGAAATATTTTTCTAAGTCTAGGATGGAATGGATTCTTTTGATCATCAATATTTAAATAGATACCAGTTCGACTAAACACTATGTTTTAAATTATATTCACAATTTGTCTCTTTTCATGGAGTATACATGGTCTCATTTAACCTGGGGAGAGGAAACAAAATGTTTCTTTAAAGCTGTCATCACCTTTAGATCATAACCAGATATTCTCTTTTCCTTGTTTTGGTAAAGTAAAAGGATCTCAAACATGGCATTCTGTACAAAAGGAAAAGTAATGTTGATAACCATAGACATAATAGTTTTTGAAGATTCTTTTCAGTCTTTGATGTCTTCAGTGCTGCGGAAAAACCAGGAGCTGTAGCATGCAACTTAAAGAATCTTTGAAAACTGACACATTAGCATATAGAAATGTTAAGAAATTTTAATTTTACCAATATTAAATCAAGCCTGTTACAGCAGGTCATTTAAGTTCCTGAAGATAGAAATTTAGTATTTTAAAACACGTATTACAATTATTCCTCAGAAAAACTAACTTTTCTTTTTTTTAAAGGAGGTAACTATTACTGTTTAGCAATGACACAACAGTTTTATTTGGCCGGAAAGGTCCTCACTGGCTTTACATAAATGAAGATGCTTGTGATTCCAGTTTATCTCTGGAACTATTCAACATGGAGTTATTTTAATTGTTTTTATCAGCAAAGCTTTGTTTACTGAAGGAGTTATTCAATCTATATTACATTTTTTATAAAAAATAATGTGTGTACATTTTAAAAACCATGATGGAAGCTTTGTTTTTGCATTAGATTACCAGTTTAAGAATATGAGCTAAATATTAATGTCTAAAGTAACTTGACCATATTTTATGCTTTTCTATGCTTACTTCAGCTTGGCTTCTTGTCTTTTAAGGGAAAAAAATGCAGTAGTGTGTTAGAGACTAGAAACATGTATGGTTTCTCTGTTCTACCATATATTAAGTTAAAGTGCATCTTTGTTAAAAATGTACTTGCTAAACTTCAGTAAAATAAAAGCATTATGACTTTGTCAATTGAACTGAGTGTTTATTTTCAAGTTGCCAACTGCAATTATTAAAACAGAGTCATAGTACAAATCCACTTATTCCATTTAACTTATTTAAACTGGCCAATATTCTTGTCTCCAATTGTTCTTATTGAATCACACCAGATTTCCTTTTCCTGGCTGTGTGTGCTTAGTAAACCTGCTTCCAGGAGGAAGGGTTGTACTAAGAAGCAGGAAATATGTGGTGAATTGAGCTGGAAAATATTTTCTGAGTATCTATTATTTCAAAAGAACTTCTCCCACTTTCAGTGAAGAACAGAAATATGAAGGACACATATCTACTCAGGCCCAAAGAAAATCCAAGTATCCTTCTACCTCCAAATAATAAGCATTGTAGGCTAATGAAAAAACAAAGCAAATTTTTAAAAAAATAACCTAATCAGAAGCTAAAACCGTAGCCCTGCCCTACAGTTTATCTAGTCTGTCTCTACCTTCTCCTCAGCTCATTTCCACTAAAATCCTGGAGCTCATCCAAATTCTGGTTCACCAAGGAACCCTCAGTTTTTTCCTGTACAGTGCCACTTCCACTCCTCATCTTTTCTTATAAAAGGTGTGTTGTATCTCACAGTGCTTCTAGCCTGTCAGCCAAAGACTGTATGTAGGTCTTCTGTTTGTGAACCAGATTGCTTTCTTCCACAAATATGTCCTCTCACTATCACATCACCATCCTTAATGATAGAATTTTTAAGAGTCCTAAAAAGGTTAAAACTTTTCCTCTGCTCTAGAGGAAAAAGATTCCTAAGGATTTTTGTTAATTAAACAGGTTTGCTCTGGTAGTATGTCCTGTCTTCACCATAGCACAATAAGCAGGGTACCAAATAGTTAATCATATGATATTCATGGTCACATTATTTAAAGCTTAATGTCACCATCAGAGGACATCTGTGACGTTGGCTGCCCATCTTTCAGGGATCCAAGTGCTCAATATTGTCCATAGTTTAGCTTACTCAGAAGTTACCCACCTTGGCTTAACATTGATGGGAGTGATTTGATTCAAGGTTGCATAGATAACCAGACTTACTAGCAGAGCAACTATAGGAATCTCCAGGTTATATGAAGCCCACTTAATTGGTCCACCTGGAGAGAATGAAACCCACCCTCCACCACGTTTCCTGGGATAAAACTGCTTACAATTGCAAGGCAAACCCTTAACTACCCTTTCACAGCCTCCTCTTCACTACTTCTTTTCTTCTCTACAACATAAGAATCTTAAGGAAAGAAGCCAGGTATAGGATAGGAATTCCTTCATTGCAGGGCAGTGGTTTCACTGTATGTCAATTTTTTCTTAGGTATATACCTTCTTATAGAGTTGGGAGGATTAGTGTTACATCACTCTGCTTGCACTCTCTTTGGAAAACATACAGATTATAATCAGACTATGGCTAAAGGAACTAGATCAGTCATACAAATTTAAGGGACTCTAACCTCAAGTTCACTGCTTGTGCAGTAGTGATTGGAGAATACAACTGCTCTCACCTCCACACATACTCACAGTACCTTCACGTATAATTACAGTCTTAGTATAAGTGTCTTACCATACCCTTCAAAGCAACTAACCTTTTAGGGGGTCCAATTGTTGATTCTGCCCAACTAAATAATACATATATAAATGAACCCCAAGGGATCTGGTCATGAAGGTCCCCTCCACCAATACCAACATTGTGCCTTCTTACTTAGGGAAAAGTGTCTGTGTGTATAGCATTGCAAAAATAACTTAGGATATTAGATTAGGGAATAAGTGGGAGTGTCTTTGAAAGTCATCAACTGCCTGACTTCTCAAAGATAAACACACAATTACTATTTGAAAAATTATAATGTCATGGCACTATTATTCATTAGACAGCTCTCAATATTAGAAAGGTCAAAGGTGATACCCAAAATTTTGCCACTTGAACTAGGATTTGGTGAAGGAAAATCACTCCCAATTACACACATAGCTAGTGGGTTCTAATTTTAAATGACAGCAATCCATCTGTTGTTACAGGTAATAGAAAATGATTCAACATTGTTTCATTCTTCTTTTCATTCATTTGTATGCATGTGTGCACACACACAGTATATACACACAAAGCATGTCTTCTTTTATAAATGAATTATTAAAATCAACTTTGGAAATTTAAAAAATTTCTCTCCCTTGAAGTCTATGAGCAACTAAATTATGAAATATAAAAACAAAGTCATGTATAAAGGTAGCTGAATATCACTGGGAATAGTGGTAGTCATTTCAAATATAAA
This sequence comes from Budorcas taxicolor, assembly GCF_023091745.1. Lineage (NCBI taxonomy): Eukaryota > Metazoa > Chordata > Mammalia > Artiodactyla > Bovidae > Budorcas > Budorcas taxicolor. Next base: position 64,805,631 of record NC_068935.1, on the reverse strand, counting down.
ATGCCTAAATCATGATGATAATTCTGAATCTTGGCCCTTTAAAAGTTTTTTAAAAGTCACCTTTTTTAGCCCCACACTAGCCATATAAAATTTCCCCTTTTTGTACATTGTCTAGGTGTATTGCAATCCTTCTGTAACATTTATAGTTTTAAAAGAAATGATAGCAGAACTGAGAAAACAGACCTGGGACCCTCTTTTAAACCTTGATATGTTAGAAGTACAGGAGGCAGAAATTCCAGGAAGGCAAAGGTACTGATTTAGCAATGGCAAGGTTGCCTGGGATATAAGGCATATTTATTAAAATTTTTGGAATAGACCTATCAACAACTTCCATCACTTATTTTAATCAGATAGCTCTGCTGACCAGTAAGCACTACAATAAACACAAATCCAATTGACTTGAACTAATGAACTTCCAGATGTTCAAGCTGGTTTTAGAAAAGGCAGAGGAACCAGAGATCAAATTGCCAACATCTGCTGGATCATGGAAAAAGCAAGAGAGTTCCAGAAAAACATCTATTTCTGCTTTATTGACTATGCCAAAGCCTTTGACTGTGTGGGTCACAATAAACTGTGGAAAATTCTGAAAGAGATGGGAATGCCAGACCACCTGACCTGCCTCTTGAGAAATCTATATTCAAGTCAGGAAGCAACAGTTAGAACTGGACATGGACCAACAGACTGGTCCCAAGTAGGAAAAGAAGTACGTCAAGACTGTATATTGTCACCCTGCTTATTTAAATTATATGCAGAGTACATCATGAGAAACGCTGGGCTGGAAGAAACACGTGCTGGAATCAAGATTGCCAGGAGAAATATCAATAACCTCAGATATGCAGATGACACCACCCTTATGGCAGAAAGTGAAGAGGAACTAAAAAGCCTCTTGATGAAAGTGAAAGAGGAGACTGAAAAAGTTGGCTTAAAGCTCAACATTCAGAAAACGAAGATCATGGCATCTGGTCCCATCATTTCATGGGAAATAGATGGGGAAACAGTGTCAGACTTTATTTTTCTGGGCTCGAAAATCACTGCAGATGGTGACTGCAGCCATGAAATTAAAAGACGCTTACTCCTTGGAAGAAAAGTTATGACCAACCTAGAGAGCATTACTACCTAAGTTGCTTACTACTAGTAAGCAGAGACATTACTTTGCCAACAAAGGTCCGTCTAGTCAAGGTTATGGTTTCTCCAGTAGTCATGTATGGATGTGAGAGTTGGACTGTGAAGAAAGCTGAGCACCAAAGAATTGATGCTTTTGAAGTGTGGTGTTGGAGAAGACTCTTGAGAGCCCCTTGGACTTCAAGGCGATCCAACCAGTCCATTCTGAAGGAGATCAGCCCTGGGATTTCTTTGGAAGGAATGATGTTAAGCTGAAACTCCAGTACTTTGGCCACCTCATGCGAAGAGTTGACTCATTGGAAAAGACTCTGACACTGGGAGGGATTGGGGGCAGGAGGAGAAGGGGACGACAGAGAATGAGATGGCTGGATGGCATCACGGACTCGATGGACGTGAGTCTGAGTGAACTCCGGGAGTTGGTGATGGACAGGGAGGCCTGGCGTGCTGCGATTCATGGGGTCGCAAAGAGTCAGACACGACTGAGCAACTGAACTGAACTGAATGAATTTTTCAGACTGTGCCATGATAATTCATTGTATTTTGATGATGGAGGGTATTTCTTCACTTTTGGATGACATTTTATTTTAATAAAACAAGTTAAACTCAAATCACTTTGGATACAATTTATGTTTTAAAAGATGTTAGAGCTTGACTCTTGGATTGCTATGCCATCTGAGATTAGCAGACTGTGAAGATTTTGAAATTCCAAAGCGACATGAACATGCCAAAGAAAATATCTATCTTAATTAGTCAAGGTGGAGAATGAAAATTTAAAAAGTATTTAGGTATAATTCAATGTCTGACATTGAAAATAATTTTTATGTAAAAAATTCCAATAGAGTTGAAGTAACAGGGTTTACATTATAAATAATTAGAAATCACTATAAAAGCTATAGTTAATTATCAATATGCACGTTTCAAAGGCTAAAGGAGAAAGAACATGTATGCAAGAATAATGGACAGTCTTTATAAAACTTGAATAGAGCACTAAAGAACAAGTAAAACTGAAGGGGGAGGTTGAAGATAAGAGTTTAGCACCAGGTGAACCAAAGAGTAAGAAATTGGAGTGTAGATACTGTTCATGAAACACTGCTGCTGCTGCTGCTGCTGCTGGGTCGCTTCAGTCGTGTCCGACTCTGTGCGAGGCTCCCACCAGTCTCCCCCGTCCCTGGGATTCTCCAGGCAAAAATACTGGAGTGGGGTGCCATTGCCTTCTCCAATGCATGAAAGTGAAAAGTGAAAGTGAAGTCACTCAGTCGTGTCTGACTCGTAGCGACCCCATGGACTGCCGCTTACCGGGCTCCTCCATCCATGGGATTTTCCAGGCAAGAGTACTGGAGTAGGGTGCCATTACCTTCTCCGTCATGAAACACTGAGGAATCAACTAAAAGGAAACACAGAATTCGTGGGAGGTAAGGTTTGATAGTTAATATGGAGGGCTTCCCTGGTGGCTCAGACTGTAAAGAATCTACTTGCAATGCAGGAGACCTGGGTTCCATCAGTTAATATGGGAATAAATCACAGACCACAGTGAATGGGTAGGCAATAAGCATATCATAGGAACCCTTTGAGAGATTAATCTGAAAGTAGTGTAGAATGATTTAAATGGAAATGATACAGGAAGAGAGAGTAACAAGCCTTAAAATAACTTTCATATTTCCTCTACATATTTCTAATTTGTAAACAGTGTTTATTGTAATTAAGGTAATAAGGATGTCACACTTACTGTCAGTTTTCACCAGTGTTTAAAATTCTAGTCAACTGTGAAAATGTGAGGTATGTATGTGGGTCAATCAAAGTGAAGAAAATATTCTTGGCAAGATCTAATATTTGAATTTAAGCTTCTGCAAAAATCAATAAAATCATAAACCATAAACTGAGTTTTATTTGAAATAAACATTTCAACTGAAGACTCAATCTAATTATTTCACTTTTACTAATACTAGTAACTCTTTAATTCTACATAGCATAACAATGTGTGAAAATGGCTCCAGCTTTCTGTCATCTCCTTTCCTACTATCCAAAGTTTCATGGTTTTTGCTACTTTTAGATGTAGGCTGTTTTACCACCTGAGAAGATATGCTCTGACTTTGTCTGTCTTGTCCATCCCCCACCACCTGTACCTCTATGTTCAGGGTAACCCTAAAGTCAGGGCCTCTACAACATTCCCAGTCCAATGAAACCCCTTGCTTCCATAACTATCAGTAATTTCCATATCCTGCTACTAAATATGCACTGATGGCTATATCCTTTAGGTCTAATATAGAACTCAAAATGAAGCTGATTTTTCCCCATGGACAAGATTGTTTGTAATTGGGAGTTTTAAAGGACGTGTGGTTCTACCTACAGTTCGGATATCCTATTGGTTTAATTCTATTTTTGTTGGTTTAAAAAGATAGACATTATAAATGACAAGACTGATAGGGAAAATGCATTTTTCATTTGGAAAAACCTACTCACCAATGAAACTTTGTACACATTCCAGGTGGAAATCAAGGGTTGCCTAATAGTAATACCACTTTGACAGGCAACAAGGTGGAGTCATAAATAAATTCTCCCAACAAATAAAATTATTATTTTCAGTCACTATGCTGTACATTGCATCTCCAGAACTTATTTATCTTATATCTGGAAGTTTTTATATTTTCACCACCTACCCATATTTCATCTATCTTCCACCCTCCATCATGGCAACTGCTAATAATATTCTTTGTAACTATCAGTTCAAGTTATCTAGATTCCACATATAAGTGAGATAATACAGTATTTGTCTTTCTCTGTCTGACCTTTATCACTTAACATAAGGTCACTTGCCATCAAGGTCCATCCAAATTGTCTCAAATGGCAGAGTTTCCTTTTTTTTATATATGGCTGAACTATATCACGTTTTATTTTTCCATTCATTCTTTGATGAAGACTTAAGTTGTTTCTATGTCTTGTCTACTGTAAATAACAATGAAATGAACATAGAGGTGCAGGTATCTTTTGAAGATAGTGCTTTCGTTTCCCTCAGTTACTCAAAAGTGGAATTGCTGAATCATATGGTAGCTCTAATTTTTATTTTTTGAGGACACTCCATACTGGTTTCCATAATGACTGGAAACATTCTCACCAACAATGGATAAGCATTCCTTTTGTAAATCACATCCTCTCCAATACATTTCTTATCTTTTTTTTAATTTTTATTTTTACTTTATTTTACTTTACAATACTGTATTGGTTTTGCCATTCATTGACATAGCTATCCTAATAGGTGCTGGGAGGGATTGGGGGCAGGAGGAGAAGGGGATGACAGAGGATGAGATGGCTGGATGGCATCACCAACTTGATGAACATGAGTTTGGGTGAACTCCAGGAGATGGTGACAGACAGGGAGGCCTGGTGTGCTGCAATTCATGGAGTCATAAAGAGTCAGACACGATTGAGTGACTGAACTGAACTGATCCTAATAGGTATGAGGTGATATCTCATTTTGGTTCTGATTTGCATTTCCCTGATGCTTAGTGATGCTGAGCATAGTTTTATGTACCTATTAGCCATTAGGATATCTTCAGAAAACTGTCTATTCAGTTCCTCTGACCATTTTTTAATAAAAATATTTTTGCTGAGTTACATGATTTCTTTATCTATTTTGGATATCAATCCCTTATCAGACATGATTTGCAAATATTTTCTTCCATTCCACAGGCTTTGGTGGTGGTTTAATCACTAGGTCCTGTGCAGCTCTTGCAACCTCATGGACTGTAGCCCACCAGGATCCTCTGTCCATGGGATTTCCCAAGCGAGAATGCTGGAGGTGTTTGCCATTTTCTTCCCCAGGATCATTCCCAACCCAGGGATCAAACCCGCTACTCCTGCATTGCAGGCAGTCTCCTGCACTGCAAGCAGATTCTTTACCACTGAGGCACCAGGGAAGCCCTATTGCACAGATTGCTTTTTATTTTCTTTTTGATGGTTTTCTTTGCTATACAGAAGCTTTTTACCTTGATGTAGTCCCATTTATTTTTGCTGTTGGTGAAAAATCCAAAAAATCATTGGCAAGACCAATGCCAAGGAGCTTACACTATACGTTTTCTTCTAGGAATTCTGTGGTTTAAAGTCTTACAGTCAAATCTTTAATCCATTTTTGCTTGCCTTTCTTGTATTGTGTAAGACAGTGGTCGAGTTTCATTCTTTATATTGGCTGTCCAGTTTTCCCAACACTATTTATTGAAGAACCTATCCTTTCCTTATTGTAAACTCTTATCTCTTTTGTTATAAATTGATTGATCCTATATACATATATTTATTCCTGTGCTCTATATTCTATTCCATTGATATGCATGTCTCTTTTTAGGTCAAAAAAGTACTGTTTTGATTACTAAAATTATTTTAAACACTAAAATATTGGGGGAAGGACTATTTGAGGTAAAAAAGCAGTCACATGCAAACCATACATGTCTTACTTCCACATCTTCTAAGGCCTAATTTTCTTTTTTTATGATTCAGGATCATAATTACTTTTTCTTATGGGCTAACTTGGGCTTTAAGAATCCATCTGCAGTGTGGGAGACCTGGGTTCGACCCCTGGTTTGGGAAAATCCCCTGGAGATGGGAACGGCTATACAGTCCAGTATTCTGGCCTGGAGAATTCCATGGACAGAGCAGCCTGGCAGGCTACCATCCATGGGATCACAAAGAGTCGGACACAACCGAGTGGCTTTTTTTTTTTTTTTTAATGGGCTAACTTGCTGGGAAATCCGCATTTCAGTTTTCTTTACTCTTCCTTCTATATCCAGTAGACAACTATAATTTTTACTGTCTCTGTGACTGCTTTTAATAATGTCCATTCTCACCTACCTACTTTTTGATAGTTGAAATCTGTTCCATTCAGAATCTTCTGCTGTGGGTCTCTAACTGTTCAATATGCCCATTTACACAAAGACTCAGATTCCTCCAAAATAGACCATTTACTCACTAATTTCTTCCATTCATATATTCATGCTTTCATACAACAAATACTTATAGAGCTCTTTGGTATATGTTGCGATGTTATAATGGATAAGACAACAATGGCCATTGTCTTCAGGAACCTCACAATACTTTTACACATTATTACACAGTTTGTGTGATCTGAAGGTGAGGAATAAAGGTTTCTTGGGGAACACTTCTAAGACCTGGAGTTCAAGGAGAACTTCCTGGAAAAAATGACATCTCATTTGCAACCTGAAGGATGAGCACCATTAGCTAGGTGTTAGAGCAAAGATAAAATTTATTTCCAGAAAAAAAAAAAAAACCTCTACTTCTGTTCCTTAAAATCCTTCCCTTTTCAGTATCTTACTATTCTAGGATAAATTAAGACTAAAATATTCTCATCTCTATTTTTCTTTTGGTTTTCTCTTCTCTGTGATACACTATTTCTCAAATATTAACGATGACCCCCAAATACAAGGTACTCACCCCAAAGTCCATAGGGCTTGGAAGGTTCTGAAGGCCCTGAAAGCTTCCCGTTCTTCAACGCTCAAACATCTTCCCAGATTAAGTCACCCTTCCTTATTTCTTATGATATTTGCAACTGTGAGAAGAAAAATATGTGTTTTATCCTCTATCCTCAATGATGAGGAAGACCAGTTTTACCTTAAATGACTTTTACCATAGCAGACATTTGTATAGGCATTTGATAAGTTGTCTTTACCTTTTCATTTAATGTTAACTATCCAACATGCTTATAAAGGAACATTACTTTTTTTATTTCTATATCAGTTCAGTTCAGTTCAGTCACTCAGTCGTGTCGGACTTTGTGACCCCTGCTATGCATTAGTGGAAAAAGAAAATGTTGATGGAATGACATCTGAAGTTCTGTCACAATGCAGCCAACATTTCAACACACCTAGAATGTCAATTCAGACTCATCAGTATCATTAAAATTCCATGACCTGTTAGCATGAGCCATTGGGCATAAGTTTGTCAGTTCCCTCAGTGTTGACAGAAGTAGTACTAATTTCTCTTACAACTAAACTCGATGTGAAATTACAACAGCATAATATATGGACTAAAAGTAAAGTTTCAGTTCAGTTCAGTTCAGTCGCTGAGTCGTGTCCGACTCTTCCCGACCCCACGAATCGCAGCACGCCAGGCCACCTCCCGGAGTTCACTCAGACTCACATCCATCAAGTCAGTGATGCCATCCAGCCATCTCATCCTCTGTCGTCCTCTTCTTCTCCCGCCCCCCAATTCCTCCCAGCATCAGAGACTTTTCCAGTGAGTCAACTCTTCGCATGAGGTGGCCAAAGTACTGGAGCTTCAGCTTTAGCATCATTCCTTCCAAAGAAATCCCAGGGCTGATCTCCTTCAGAATGGACTGGTTGGATCTCCTTGTAGTCCAAGAGACTCTCAAGAGTCTTCTCAAACACCACACTTCAAAACCATCAATTCTGCGGGACTCAGCCTTCTTCACAGTCCAATTTTCACATCCATACATGACCACAGGAAAAACCATAAACTTGACTAGATGGACCTTAGTCCGCAAAGTAATGTCTCTGCTTTTGAATATGCTATCTAGGTTGGTCATAACTTTTCTTCCAAGGAGTAAGTGTCTTTTAATTTCATGGCTGCAGTCACCATCTGCAGTGATATTGGAGCCCCCAAAAATAAAGTCTGACACTGTTTCTACTGTTTCCCCATCTATTTCCCAGGAAGTGATGGGACCGGATGCCGTGATCTTCTTTTTCTGAATGTTGAGCTTTAAGCCAACTTTTTCGCTCTCCTCTTTCACTTTCATCAAGAGGCTCTTTAGCTCCTCTTTACTTTCTGCCATAAGGGTGGTGTCATCTGCATATCTGAGGTTATTGATATTTCTCCTGGCAATCTTGATTCCACCTTGTGTTTCTTCCCGTCCAATATTTCTCATGATGTACTCTGCATATAAGTTAAATAAGCAGGGTGGCAATATACAGCCTTGACACACTCCTTTTCCTATTTGGAAACAGTCTGTTTTTCCATGTCCAGTTCCAACTGTTGCTTCCTGACCTGCATACAGATTTCTCAAGAGGCAGGTCAGGTGGTCTGGTATTCCCATCACTTGCACAATTTTCCACAGTTGACTGTGATCCACACAGTCTAAGGCTTTGGCATAATCAAGAAAGCAGAAATAGATGTTTTTCTGGAACTCTCTTGCTTTTTCCATGATCCAACAGATGTTGGCAATTGATCTCTGGTTCCTCTGCCTTTTCTAAAACCAGCTTGAACATCAGGGAGTTCCCGGTTCACGCATTGCTGAAGCCTGGCTTGGAGAAATTTGAGAATTACTTGCGTGTGAGATGAGTGCAATGTGCAGTAGTTTGAGCATTCTTTGGCATTGCCTTTCTTTGGAATTGGAATGAAAACGGACCTTTTCCAGTCCTGTGGCCACTGCTGAGTTTTCCAAATGTGCTGGCATATTGAGTGCAACACTTTCACAGCATCATCTTTCAGGATTTGAAACAGCTCAACTGGAATTCCATCACCTCCACTAGCTTTGTTCATAGTGACGCTTTCTAAGGCCCACTTGACTTCACATTCCAAGATATCTGGCTCTAGATTAGTGATCACATCATCATGATTATCTGGGTCGTGAAGATCTTTTTTATACATTTCTTCTGTGTATTCTTGCCACCTCTTCTTAATATCTTCTGCTTCTGTTAGGTCCATACCATTTCTGTCCTTTATCAAGCCCATCTTTGCATGAAATGTTCCCTTGGTATCTCTAATTTTCTTGAAGAGATCTCTAGTCTTTCCCATTCTGTTCTTTTCCTCTATTTCTTTGCATTGATCACTGAAGAAGGCTTTCTTTTCTCTTCTTGCTATTCTTTGGAACTCTGCATTCAGATGCTTATATATTTCCTTTTCTCCTTTGCTTTTCACCTCTCTTCTTTTCACAGCTATTTGTAAGGCCTCCCCAGACAGCCATTTTGCTTTTTTGCATTTCTTTTTCATGGGGATGGTCTTGATCCCTGTCTCCTGGACAATGTCACGAACCTCATTCCTTAGTTCATCAGGCACTCTATCTATCAGATCTAGGCCCTTAAATCTATTTCTCACTTCCACTGTATAATCATAAGGGATTTAATTTAGGTCATACCTGAATGGTCTAGCGGTTTTCCCTACTTTCTTCAATTTAAGTCTGAATTTGGTAATAAGGAGTTCATGATCTGAGCCACAGTCAGCTCCTGGTCTTGTTTTTGTTGACTGTATAGAGCTTCTCCATCTTTGGATACAAAGAATATAATCAATCTGATTTTGGTGTTGACCATCTGGTGATGTCCATGTGTAGAGTATTCTCTTGTGTTATTGGAAGAGGGTGTTTGCCATAACCAGTGCATTATCTTGGCAAAACTCTATTTAGTCTTTGCCCTGCTTCATTCCACATTCCAAGGCCATATTTGCCTGTTACTCCAGGTGTTTCCTGACTTCCTACTTTTGCATTACAGTGCCCTATACTGAAAAGGACATCTTCTTTAGGTGTCAGTTCTAAAAGGTCTTTTAGGTCTTCATAAAACCATTCAACTTCAGTTTCTTCAGCGTTACTGGTTGGGACATAGAATTGGATAACTGTGATATTGAATGGTTTGCCTTGGAGACGAACAGAGATCATTCTCTCATTTTTGAGACTGCATCCAAGTACTGCATTTCAGACTCTTTTGTTGACCATGGTGGCTACTCCATTTCTTCTGAGGGATTCCTGCCCACAATAGTAGATATAATGGTCATTTGAGTTAAATTCACCCATTCCCGTCCATTTTAGTTTGCTGATTCCTAGAATGTCGACGTTTACCCTTGCCATCTCTTGTTTGACCACTTCCAATTTGCCTTGATTCATGGACCTGACATTCCAGGTTCCTATGCAATATTGCTCTTTACAGCTTCAGATCTTGCTTCCATCACCAGTCACATCCACAGCTGGGTATTGGTTTTGCTTTGGCTTCATCTCTTCATTCTTTCTGGAGTTATTTTACCACTGACCTCCAGTAGCATATTGGGCACCTGATGACCTGGGGAGTTCCTCTTTTGGTGTCCTATCTTCTTGCCTTTTCATAGTGTTCATGGGGTTCTCAAGGCAAGAATACTGAAGTGGCTTGCCATTCCCTTCTCCAGTGGACCACATTTTGTCAGATCTCTCCACAATGACCCACCCGTCTTGGGTTGCCCCACAGGCATCACTTGGTTTCTTTGAGTTAGACAAGGCTGTGGTCCTAGTGTGATTAGATTGACTAGGTTTCTGTGAGTATGGTTTCAGTGCGTCTGCCCTCTGATGCCCTCTTGCAACACCTACCATCTTACTTGGGTTTCTCTTACCTTGGGCGTGGGGTATTTCTTCACGGCTGCTCCAGCAAGGCACAGCCACTGCTCCTTACCTTGGACGAGGGGTATCTCCTTACGGCCACCATTCCTGACCTTAAAGTAAAGTTTAATGGTAGGCATTTCATAAAGTACTTCAGGAGCCACCTGCCTGAATTTTCTTTAACTTCCCACAATTGTAATTTTAGTGGGCTTCCCTGGTAGCTCAGACAGTAAAGAATCTGCCTGCAAGGCAGAAAACAAGAGTTCCATCCCTAGATCAGAACAATCTCCTGGAGAAGGGAATGGCTACCTACTCCAGTATTCTTGCCCGGAGAATTCCATGGACAGAGGAGCCTGGAAAGCTGCAGTCTTTGGTACTTTCTTTCAAACCTTGCTTTACATTTCTCTAAACTGCACAGATATTAGCCTGGTGAGTACAATATTGATTTCTAACTTACCATTCCAAGAATTTTAAACATCAAGGTACTGGCAAATGACATTAATATTTTGTTTTGCTTAATTTTTTCATGCATTCAATATGAGCAAATTAAGATTATCAGCAAGTAACCACTGATTCCTAAATGTGATATTAAAATTAATTAAAAATAATCCAAACATTGCCTTTGTGTAACTCTCATGTGAAACAAGCTGCCAGAAAATATCTCTAGGTGATAAATATTCCTATCTCAAGGATACCAAAGAGCTCCATAATAGTAATGTTTCTCAGTGGAAAGTTCTTTCATGTTGTATATATTCTATATCTGAGGGAGCCCACAGTGATGAATACAGAAAGGACCAAAATGTGTATCTGTGCCTGCAGTAAAGAGAGATCATTTGTGAAAGTTCTGCACTCAATATGCCAGCAAATTTGGAAAACTCAGCAGTGGCCACAGGACTGGATAAGGTCAGTTTTCATTCCAATCCCAACGAGAGGCAATGCCAAAGAATGCTCAAACTACCACACAATTGCACTCATCTCACACGCTAGTAAAGTAATTCTCAAAATTCTCCAAGTCAGGCTTCAGCAATACGTGAACTGTGAACTTCCTGATGTTCAAGCTGGTTTTAGAAAAGGCAGAGGAACCAGAGATCAAATTGTCAACATCCTCTGGATCATGGGAAAAGCAAGAGAGTTCCAGAAAAACATCTATTTCTGCTTTCTTGACTATGCCAAAGCCTTTGACTGTGTGGATCACAATAAACTGTGGAAAATCCTAAGAGAGATGGGAATACCAGAACACCTGATCTGCCTCTTGAGAAATCTGTATGCAGGTCAGGAAGCAACAGTTAGAACTGGACTTGGAACAACAGACTGTTTCCAAATAGGAAAAGGAGTGTGTCAAGGCTGTATATTGTCACCCTGCTTATTTAACTTATACGCAGAGTACCTCATGAGAAACACTGAACTTGAAGAAACACAAGCTGGAATCAAGATTGCCAGGAGAAATATCAATAACCTCAGATATGCCGACGACACCACCCTTATGGCAGAAAGTGAAGAGGAACTAAAAAGCCTCTTGATGAAAGTGAAAGAGGAGACTGAAAAAGTTGGCTTAAAGCTCAACATTCAGAAAACGAAGACCATGGTATCCGGTCCCATGACTCCATGGGAAATAGATGGGGAAACAGTGGAAACAGTGTCAGACTTTATTTTCTGGGGCTCCAAAATCACTGCAGACGGTGACTGCAGCCATGAAATTAAAAGACGCTTACTCCTTGGAAGAAAAGTTATGACCAACCTAGATAGCATATTCAAAAGCAGAGACATTACTTTGCCGACTAAGATCTGTCTAGTAATGGCTATGGTTTTTCCAGTAGTCATGTATGGATGTGAGAGTTGGACTGTGAAGAAGGCTGAGCACCGCAGAATTGATGGTTTTGAAGTGTGGTGTTGGAGAAGACTCTTGAGAGTCTCTTGGACTGCAAGGTGTTCCAGTGAGTCCATTCTGAAGATCAGCCGTGGGATTTCTTTGGAAGGAATGATGCTAAAGCTGAAACTCCAGTACTTTGGCCACCTCATGCGAAGAGCTGACTCATTGGAAAAGACCCTGATGCTGGGAGGGATTGGGGGCAGGAGACAAAAGGGGTGACAGAGAATGAGATGGCTGGATGGCATCACCGACTTGATGGACGTGAGCTTGAGTGAACTCCGGGAGATGGTGATGGACAGGGAGGCCTGCCGTACTGCAATTCATGTGGTTGCAAAGAGTCGAACACGACTGAGTGACTGAACTGAACTGACTGATAGATAACTCATTCCCTTTGCTGTACACCTGAAAATACATGGAAATATGGCTTCACTATATCCCATTAATTTTTCTGTAAATCTAGCACTAAATGGCCTTCAATTCAATTCAGTTCAGTTCAGTTCATTTGCTCAGTCGTGTCTGACTCTTTGTGACCTCATGAATCGCAGCACACCAGGCCTCACTGTCCATCACCAACTCCCAGAGTTTACCCAAACTTATGTCCATCGAGTCGGTGATGCCATCCAGCCTTCTCATCTTCTGTCATCCCCTTCTCCTCCTGCCCCCAATCCCTCCCAGCATCAGGGTCTTTTCCAATGAGTCAACTCTTCGCATGAGGTGGCCAAAGTATTGGAGTTTCAGCTTTAGCATCAGTTCTTCCAGTGAACACCCAGGACTGATCTCCTTTAGGATGGACTGGTTGGATCTCCTTGTAGTCCAAGGGACTCTCAAGAGTCTTCTCCAACACCACACTTCAAAACCATCAATTCTTTGGTGCTCAGGTTTCTTCACAGTCCAACTCTCACATCCATACATGACCACTGGAAAAACCATAGCCTGGACTAGACGGGCCTTTGTTGGCAAAGTAACGTCTCTGCTTTTGAATATGCTCTCTAGGTTTGTCATAACTTTCCTTCCAAGGAGTAAGCATCTTTTAATTTCATGGCTGCAATCACCACTACAGTGATTTTGGAATTACTGATCAATTTTACCAAACATTTAAAAATTAGCATCAATACTTATCAGACTCTTGGAAGAAACAGAAGACTGTAGAACATTTCTTAACATATTGTATGAGGCCAGTATTAACATGATAACAGGTCCGTTTGAAGACACCATTAAAATAATATACAAATCAATATCCCTTATGAACATAGATGCAATCATTCTCAACTAAATAATAGAGAGTCATTTCCTAGGCAGGTTGATAAGAAGTCTAGGGGTCCCCAAGGAGAGAGGGGTCTGGAATTCTCAAGGAGGAAGAAAGGACAAACTTATTTTCCTTTTCTACATTCCTTAGGATTATATAACAACAATGTATTATGCCTGAGGACGGTCTCTGGATTAAACCTTCTGGCTAATTCTGTAAATTATGGGAGTAGATCTGCTCTTTACAAGGATTATATAACAACAATGTATTCTGCCTGAGGACAGTCTCTGGATTAAACCTTCTGGCTAATTCTGTTATCTTAAAATGTAAATTATGGGAGTAGGTCTGATGAGGTCTTTACAACCTCCAGACATTCTTTGGATTTACTGGAGTGTATATAACTTCATTGCTAACAAGGGGCACTCTTTCTGCCCCCTTCTGATGCCTATGTCAGAAGCTTTCTCTATCTCCTTTATACTTTAATAAAACTTTATTACACAAAAGCTCTGAGCGATCAAGCCTTGTCTCTGGCCCCAGATTGAATTCTTCTCCTCCAGGGGCCAAGAATCCCGGCGTCGTGATTCAACAACAACCTTTCAATAGAAACTTGAATCCAGCAGGATACTACAAGAATTATGTGTCCTTACAAGTGATGTTAATCTCAGACATGCAAGAGTGGCTCCACATAGGAAAATAAATCAATGTAATAAAACATAATAGATCAAAGGGTAAAAAACACGATTATCTCAATTCATGCAGAAGAGACTTTTTTTTTTTTACACAAAATGCTATACCTTTTCTTGATGCAAACACTCAGAACTTTTGGAATAAAAGTGTACTTCTTCAACACACTGTAGGGCACTAACAAAAAGCCCAAGGCTAACATCATACTTAATGATGAAAAATGAAAACCCTTCTTATAATATCAGGAGCAAGACAAGAATGGTGCTGTTCTACATTGCACTTTAAATTCTATCCAGATAAATTAGAAAAGAAAAAGTAATAAAAGGCATTCAATTTGGAAAGAAATAAGCAAAACTATTCCTATTTTCAGTTGACACTTTTATATACATGGAACGATCCAAAAGATTTCATGACAAAACTACTAGATTTAATATATAAGTTCAGTAAATTTGTGGTATGCAATATCAACACAGAAAAATCAACTCTATTCTAAACAATGAATAATCAAAATGAATAATCAATGCATAATCAACAATGAATAATCAAAATGAAATTGAAGAAAGTAACCTCAATACAATAGCACTTAAAAGATCCAAACACCTAAGGATACAATTAACCAAGGAAGTGAAAACATGTATACTGAAAACTACACAATACTTTTTAACAAAACCAGAAACCTAAATATATGGAAAGAAAGTCCATCGTCATGGTTAGGAATATTTAATTTTTTTGAAGTATTAGCAATATTCTGATAATCTACAAATTCATACATCCTGTGTATATTCCAACAGCCTATTTTTTTTAATATGGAAAAGCTAGTCCTCAAATTCATGTGGAATACAAGAGTCTCCAAATAGCCAAAACAGTGTTAAAAAAGACGAAATTTGGAAGACTTTCTATTCCCAATTTCAAAACTTACTACAAAGTTGCATTAATCATGGCAATGTAGGATGGAAAAATGATATATAGACAAATTAAATATAAATGATAGTCCAGAAGTAAACCCATACATGCATGGCCGTTTAACTTTTAACAAGGGTGCCAAGTCCATTCAGAGGGTAAAGAATAATGTCTTAAACAAATGGTGTTGAGATAGAAAGCTAATTTCTACATGAAAAAGGATAAATTTGAATCCCTAGGCACATCATATTAAAAATTAACTGAAAATTTATTGAAAGCCTAAATATAAGAGGTAAAACCATGAAATTCTTATAAGAAAACTCATGAGGCAAAAAATCACATAACTTTGATGTGGCGATACATTCTTAGATATGACGCAATAATAGTGTGCTAAGGCTGCCATAACAGAACACCACATCCAAGGCAGCTAAAACAACAGAAATTTATTTTCTACTATTCTATTTGCCAGAATTTTGAGATCAAGTTGTCACCAGTGTTGGCTTCTTCTACAGCCTCTCTCCTTGAATTGTAGATGGCCATTTTCTCCCTGTGTTTTCACATGGTAAAATGTTTTCACATGGTAAAATGTTTTCACATTCTCTGTGTGTGCCTCTGTATCATAATATCCTCTTTTTAAAGGATGTCAGTCATATGGGATTGGGGCCAATCCTAATGAATTCATTTTAACATAATTACCTCTATAAAGACCCTGTCTCCAAATACAGTCACATCCCAAAGTACTGGGAGTTGTGATTTCAGCATGTGAATGGTTGGGGGACACAATTCAGCCAGTAACAAAAGCACAAATAAAATTTTTTTAATATATATAAGTTGGACTTCATTAAAAAAAAAAAAAACTGTTGTGAATCAAAGATATCAAGAAAATGAAATGCAACACATAAAATGGGGAAATATTTGCAAATCATATATCAGATAATGGCTTAAAACCCAGAATATATAAAGAATTCTTACAACTCTACAAGATAAGTATCCCAAGTACTAATCAGAGAAAGTACTTAAACAGACATTTCTCCAAAGAAAATCTAGAAATGGTCAATTATGTGAAAAGATGTTCAACACCAGTAATTACACAAAGACATATAAATATCACATCACATATACTAGGATGGCTATAATTTACAACAGAAAAGAAAAATTAGTTTTGTTGGTAGAGATATAGAGAAATTGTTACCTTTGTATACTGCAGATGAAAATGTCAGAAGACACAAATGCTGTGGATAACAGTTTATAATTTCCTCAGAAAGTTAAAAACAGAATTGTGGTATGAACCAGGGTGTGTGTGCATGCTCTGTTGTGTGTGCAAAATAGTGTCTGACTCTTTGCAACCTTGTGGACTGTATCCTGCTGGGCTCCTCTGCCCATGGGATTTCCCAGGCAAGAATACAGGAATAGGTTTCAATTTCCTCCTCTAGGGAATGTTCTAGAACCAGGGATTGAACCTGTATCTCTTGCATCTCCTGTATTGGCAGGTGGAGTCTATACAACAACCAGGAATTCCATTCAGTTCTGTATATTAATTTTCTCTTTCTTATAGTTAATTGGTGTACATAAATGTAATAGATTTATGTATATTAATTTCTGTATCATGAAACTTTACCAAACTCATTGTGTGTTTTCTTTATGATTTTCAATGTATAGGATTATGTCCTCTGAAAACAGTGATATTTTTGTTTCTTCCTTTTTAATTTGGATTCCTTTTATTTCTTTTTTTTTCTATGATCGCTGTGGCTAACATTTCCAAAAATATGTTGAATAAATGAGGCAGCAGTGAGCTTCACTGTCTTGTTCCCTATCTTAAGAGGAAATGCTTTCAGAATTTTACCATTGAGTATGATGTTAGCTGTGGGTTTGTCATATGTGGCTTTTTTTAAAATTTTTAGATCTTTGTGCTTTTTTTAGAAATAAAAAATAAGTGAACTAAGCACTTGATTTAAAATTTTATGAAAAGTGTCAACATAAGAGGAAGTAGAAAATAACAAAAACACAGAAATAAACCAGAAATATATATATGGCCTTCTTTATGTTGCTATACTCCCTCGATACCTATGTTCTGGAGAGTTTTCAGTCATAAATGGATGTTGAATTTTGTTAAAAACTTTTTCTGTATTCATTGAGATGATCACATGGTTTTTATCCTTCAGTTTGTGAATGTGGTGTATCACCTTGATTGATTTGTGGGAATTATAAGGTCCATGCATACCCAAGATATGATGCTTTTAACATCCTGTTGGATTTGGTTTGCTAATATGTTGAGGATTGTTGTGTTTGTGTTCATCAGGGAAATTGGCTTGTGATTTTCTTTTAAAAATATGTTTTTCTGATTTTTGTATAAGCATGATCCTGGCTCCATAGAATTTCCCTGCAATTTTTGGAAATAGTTTGAGAAGGATAGATAGTAAATCTTCCTTAAATGTTTGGTGAAATTCACCTGTGAAGCCATCTGGTCCTGGATTTTTATTTTTGAGTGTTTTAAATTACTGGTTCAATTTCATTACTGGTAATGATGTATTCATATTTTCTATTTCTTCCTGGTTCAATCTTGGGAGATTATAAATTTCAAAGGCATTTAGATCAATGGGAAAAAAATAGAGAGCCTATAACTAAACCCACACACTTATGGTAAATTAAACTATGGTAAAGGAGGTAAGAAAATACAATGGAGAAAAGACAATCTCTTCACTAAGTGGTGCTGGGGAAACTAGACAGCTACATGTAAAATGATTAAATTGAAACATTCTCTAACATCAAATAGAAAAATAAACTCAAAGTGGATTAAAGATCTGAGTGTAAGACTGGAGACCATAAAACTTCTAGAGGAAAACTTAGGTAGAACACTTTTTGACCTAACACACAACAGTATATTCTTGGTTCTTTCTCCTAAAGGAAAAGAAATAAGGAAAGAATAAACAAATAGAACTTAATTAAACTTAAAAAGTTTTACATATCAAAGGAAATCATTGATAAAATGTTGACAACATACTGAATGGGGGAAAATATTTGGAAATGACATGATTGATAAGGGGTTAATACCAGGCATTTTTAAACAGTTCATACAACTCAACAGCAAAACCAAGCAATAAGATCAAAAATAGAGAGAATAACTAAATAGGTAGTTTTACCAGAGAAATGGAGATGGCCAACAGGCACATAAAAGATGCTCAACATCGCTAATCATTCAGTTCAATTCAGTTCAGTTGCTTAGTCATGTCTGACTCTTTGAGACTCCATGAATTGCAGCACACCAGGCCTCCCTGTCCATCACCAAATCTCGGAGTTTACACAAATCTGAAAAATAAAACACATGAGAGAATATATAAAACAAAGAAGCTGGCTCACAACTATACAGAACAAACTAATGCTTACCAGAGGGGAAAGGAGAGGAGCAAAGAAGGGACAGGGAATTAAGAGGTACAAAATACTAGATGTAAAATGAGCTGCAAGGATACATTGTACAACATGGGAAGCACAATCAATATTTTATAATAGCTATAAATGGAGTATAACCTTTTAAAATTCTGAATCACTGGATTGTACATCTGTGACTTTCATAATTAAAAAAAAAAGTAAGAAAAATGTGTTCTGCCTATGTTTACCTCTAAGAATTCTATAGTTTCTAGTCTTAAATTTGGGTCTTTAATCCATTTTGAATTTACCTTTGTCTATGGTGTTAGGAGGAGAAAGCGATGGCATCCCACTCCAGTACTCTTGCCTGGAAAATACCATGGATGGAAAAGCCTGGTCGGCTGCAGTCCTTGGGGTCGCTAGGAGTCAGACACGACTGAGTGACCTCACTTTTACTTTTCACTTTTATGCATTGGAGAAGGAAATGGCAACCCACTCCAGTGTTCTTGCCTGGAGAATCCCAGGGACGGAGGAGCCTGGTGGGCTGCTGTCTATGGGGTCGCACAGAGTCGGACACAACTGAAGCGACTTAGCAGCAGCAGCACGGTGTTAGGAATTGTTCTAGTTTCATTCTTTTACATGTGGTTAACCAGTTTTCCTGCACCACTTATTGAAGAGATGTTGTTTTCCCATTGTATATTCTTGCCTCCCTTGTCAAAGATAAGGTGCCCACACGTGTGTGGTTTTATCTCTGGGCTTTCTCTCATGTTCTGTTGGTCTATATTTTTGTTTTGTGCCAGTACCATACTGTGTTGATGACTGTAGCTTTGTAGTACAGCCTGAAGTTAGGGAGGTTGGTTCCTCCAGTTCCATTCATCTTTCTCAAGATTGATTTGGTTATTTGGGGTCTTTTGTGTTCCCATATGATTTCTGAACGATTTTGTTCTAGTTCTGTGAAAAATGCCATTGGCAATTTGATAAGGATTGCATTGAATTTGTAGATTGCTTTTGGTAGTATAACCATTTTCACAATATTGACCCTTCCAATCCAAGAACATGGTATATCTCTTATCTGCTCATATTTCTGATTTATTTCATCAATGTCTTATAGTTTTCTGTATACAGCTCTTTTGACTCCCAAGGTCAGCTTATTCCTAGATATTTTATTCTTTCAGATACAGTGGTAAATGAGATGGATTCCTCAATTTCCCTTTCTTATAGTTCATTGTTAGTGTATAGGAATGCAAGTGATTTCTATGTATTGACTCTGCATTCTATGACTTTACTAAATTCAGTGATTAACTCTAATTAACTCACTTCAGTTCAGTTCAGTTCAGTCGCTCAGTCGTGTCCGACTCTTTGCGACCCCATAAATCACAGTACGCCAGGCCTCCCTGTCCATCACCAACTCCCAGAGTTCACTCAGACTCACGTCCATCAAGTCGGTGATGCCATCCAGCCATCTCATCCTCTGCCGTCCCCTTCTCCTCCTGCCCCCAATCCCTCCCAGCATCAGGGTCTTTTCCAATGAGTCAACTCTTCGCATGAGGTGGCCAAAGTATTGGAGCTTCAGCTTTAGCATCATTCCTTCCAAAGAAATCCCAGGGCTGATCTCCTTCAGAATGGACTGGCTGGATCTCCTTGCAGTTCAAGGGACTCTCAAGAGTCTTCTCCAACACCACAGTTCAAAAGTATCAATTCTTCGGCTCTCAGCTTTCTTCACAGTCCAACTCTCACATCCATACATGACCACTGGAAAAACCATAGCCTTGACTACATGGATCTTTGTTGGCAAAGTAATGTCTCTGCTTTTCAATATGCTATCTAGGTTGGTCATAAGTTATCTTTTTATTCTGTGCCTCCAAACTACTTGTGTGTGTCTCCATTCTTTTTCTGAGGTTTTGGATCAACTTTACTATTATTAATCAGAATCCTTTTTCAGTTAGACTACCCATTTCCTCTTCCTTTGTTTGATCTTGTAGGCTTTTACCTTGCTCCTTCATCTGCTACATTTTTCTCTCTTCTCATTATATTTAATTAATATAATTAATTAATTTATATTTAATTAATATAATATAATTTAATGCTACAAATTTCTCTCTTCTCATTATATTTAACTTATTGTGTTTGTTATCTCCTTTTCTTCAAGGTCATAGTTCCTCTTACTTATGGTGTCTGTCCCCAGTGAGTGGGTTTGGACCAATGCCTTGTGAAGATTTCCTGGTAGAGGGGACTGCTGCCTGTGTTCTGGTGGGTGGAGCTGGATCTTGTTCTTTTGTTGGGCAGTGCTATATCGAGAGGTGTGTTTTGGGATGTCTGGGCCTGAAGTGGGCCATGTGTACTCCTGGGGTAGTTGGTCACAGTTCATGGGACTGTCAGCAGTGCCAGGCTGCATAGGTTCCACGGAGGATACAGGCAGTTATATGTGCTTTCTCACACCTACGGGGCGGGAGATAGCAGCCACTGCTCATTCCACCTCTGGATCTCATGAGGGTAGCGCCCTGCCATCTGTAATGGCATAGCATCTGTGATGGCATTCCAACATGAAGTTGAAAGATTCCTGGCTAGCATATTTCTCTCCTCTCACATCCCACAACAATAATCTTTTGCTTCTATGGCAAGTCTAGACTGTTTCCTTGACTCCCTCAGCTGTGTCCAACTAAACCCCTCAGACTGTCTTCATGGTAGCCAATCCAATCCTCTCCTTGGGATCTGACCTGTGAAGTTCTGTAACTTTTCAGTTCATGTACTGTTGAAGCCTAGGTTGAAGGATTTTGAGCATTACCTTGCTAGCATGAGAAATGAGCACAATTGTGTCGTAGTTTGAATATTATTTGGCATTACCCTTCTTTAGGATTGGAATGAAAAGTGACCTCTTCATGCAGCACTTTCCATCATCTTTTAGAACTTGAAATAGCTCAGCTGGAATTCTGTCACCTCCACTAACTTTGTTCGTAGTGATGCTTCCTAAGGCCCACTTGACTTTGCACTCCAGGATGTCTGGCTGTAGGTGAGTGATCACACCATTGTGGTTATCTGGATCATTAAGATCTTTTTTGTATAATTATTTTGTGTATTGTTTCCACCTCTTCTTAATATCTTATGCTTCTATTTGGTACATACATTTTCTATCCTTTATTGTGCCCATCTTTGCATGAAATGTTCCCTTGGTATCTGTAATTTTCTTGAAGAGCTTTCTAATCTTTCCTATTCTATTGCTTGCCTCTATTTTTTGTATTGCTCACTTAAGAAAGCTTATCTCTCCTTGCTATTCTTTGGAACTCTGTATTCATATTCTGACAGTTGAAGAACTTTAGTTTCCTCTGACTCTAGTCACTTTGACAGTTATGAAGTAGAGCTAGAGAATTGTTAGCTTTCAAATATTTAAATAAAACATAATCTAACTTTGCCATATCCACAAAAAATATTATAGATGTGTGAATATAATTACTTAATAAAACTCCAATAAGAAATCTGTTTTTTTTAAAGGCCATGATATCTGCTAATCACTCACAATGTTTTCATTAAAAGTAATTCTCTGTATCATGCATCGAACCTGGACTGGATGCTTGGGACTGGTGCACTGAGACAAGCCAGAGGGATGGTACAGGGAGGGAAGTGGGAGGGGGGTTCAGGATGGGGAACACTTGTATACTTGTGGTGGATTCATGTTGATGTATGGCAAAACCAATACAATATTGTAAAGTAATTAACCTCCAATTAAAATAAATAAATTTATATTTAAAAAGTAATTCTCTGAACCTTGAAAACACTCCTGTGAACAATTATATTTAATGATCAAGATAGAATTTATCTACAGCAAAATCATTTGTTTTTTAACTAATTTACCAAGATATCTATAAATATATATATAATTATCATTTATATATTAGCTAAAATCATGCAATAAAATTGAATTTATTCAGGAAATAAAATTTATTTTTTACAATTAAGTTTTTCTAAATCTCTAACATAATGTTTTTCTTTTAAGGCATCAATATTAAAAATGTGACTTAGAATTAGAAGTTCTAGTATCCATTGCTAATTATAGCTAACTTAAGTGAAAGTGTTAATCACTCAGTCTTGTCCTACTCTTTGTGACCCCATGGGATATAGCCTGCCAGGTTCCTCTGTCCACTGGATTCTCCAGGCAAGAATACGGGAGTGTGTTGCCATTCCTTTCTCCAGAGGATCTTCCCAAGTCAGAGACTGAACCCATGTGTCCTGCATTCCAGGCAGATTCTTTACCATTCTGAGCCACAAAGGAAGCCCCACAGCTAACTTAACATGAGGTTAAAATGTGATATAGGTGAAGTGTTTTCAGTGTTCCATATGTTGGCAAAGAAAGCAGTTGCCTAAAAAGAATGACAGGAGCAATGCCAGAAAAACCTACTTCTCATTTGCAAGACATCTGAAGTTACTTTGTTAGAAATTGCATTTTATGGTTGTTGTTTTAAATTATTTGTATTTTAATTGGAAAATAAATATATATACATGGTGAAAATAAAGACAAGAAAATATCTCATGAAAACTAAATACCATTTATTATTCAGAAAGTTTAATTCTTAGATCCAAGTTAAGCCATGGAAGAAGGCTATTTACATAAAAATGGAAAAATAATCTAGAGCATCAAAGCACTGACATGAGGATGAGGGAACAGGAATGAGGAAGGGTAGAAAAACAAATAAAAGCTGAAGAAGTATACTAAATAAAACCACACTGTAGTAATCTACTTTATTCACACTTATAATCTTGAGATTGTGTTTGTTACTCTGAAATGTTCTCTTTACAAACCAGACTTTCCCACCAAAACTTGTCCATCTTGTCTATATATCCATCATACTAATGTCAGTTGCTACTTCAGGTGATATAATAAAATGTTGATTCCTAAAAATCCATATTATTTATACATATGTACATGATGACACATTGAACATTTATCTCTGTGATTTCAGTAGGTTTGTTTTCAGCACATCCAAATCTTATATATCTTCAACTAGCATTTATCTCATTTATTACAATAATATATTTATATATTTTCACATCCATGTATTCCCTCACTGTGTTGTAAACTTTTCACAGGCAGGCATTTTGATTTTTATTTCCTTTGGCAATCCTAGCAATTATAACAATTACATCAATATAGATTCTTAGTATGTTGATTCTTTTATTCAAAACTCTTTGAATATCTACCATGTGCTGAGCACTTTGCTTTATACCATGATAATAAATCCTTCTCCTCAAGGAATTCACAGTTTAGTAGGCAGAATTGGAGGGTGGGAGCTAAATCAATAGCTAAATATAAAGGAATATTTTCTGCTGGGAATACAGAACACAGGCACTTAACCTAGCATAGTATCTTTTGTCAGGGAAGGCTTCCCAAAGGAAGTGACATATGCATCAAATCCTGCACTTTAAACCACAACTAGAAGCTAATGAGTTAAAGAGGGCTGGATATTAGAGATTTCTGGCAAAGAGGCTAACTTTAGCAAAGACATACAGTAAGAGTAGTTTACTTTCTTCTTTAAGGGGGTGAAGAAAACCATTAAATATTAAAAAATTCAAATACATACAAATGTAAAGAGAATAATAATGAAAAAGCATATGTACCTATAATGCAATCTTGAAAATTATCTACACATCATAATATATATTTTTTATCTACACTTCACTCCCCCCCATAGCTGTCTCATATTAAATTGAAGTAAATATCAGGCTTCAAATGATGTCATAAATGAATAGTTTTGTACATTTCTGTAAAAATAATGTCTCTTACACCCTTGCCAAAACAATATTAAGGTTGCATTTTAATGTCTAGTGCCATTCTGTAGCTAACAAGTTGGAGTTAAATATAGTTTATAATTGCTGTAGTTGTTCAGGGAATACCTATAGCCCACCATGAAGCTATCTTTTAGTTGGGACCTGGATCACTGAAGCCTGTAGACCTTTAAATTTTGAGGCTTAGAGTCATTGGTAGGCATTGGTATTTTTTTAACTTATGAAAACTCATTCTTCTCCTGAGTCTTTCTTCCTTTCTAAAGCTTTGTAATGGTTAATTTTATTTGTCAATTTAGTTAAACGGTGGTACCCATCTGTTTGGTCAAACACCAGTCTAGATATTGCCATGAAGGTATTTTTTAGGTATGACTAACATTAAATCAATGGACTTTAAATAAAGCAGATTACCCCAACAGTGCAGATGGACCTCATCTGATCAATTTGAAAGCTTTAAGAAAGACTATGATCTTCTAAGGCAGAAGTATTTTTGCCTGCAGACTGTCTTTGGGGTCAAGACTGCAACATTAATGCCTGCCAGAATTGCCAGCTTGCCAGCCTGTCCTGCAGATTTGGAGCTTGCACCTTCCCCTAATTTTTTGAGCCAATGTCTTAAGCCTCTCTTTCCTTCTAGGAAGATATACAGATAAAGATATATGGATATATGATATAGATATAAAAATGAGTTTTCTGATTTGACTCTTGGATTTCTGATATTAACTCTCTAATTTTACTAGATTTAAAGGAACTAATGACTCTTTTCAGTAATGAAGAGAGCACTGTCTTTGGCATGATGTGGCAATAGAGATAAACAAAATATGACAATTGTGCTGTGCTTCGTCACTCAGTCATGTCTGACTCTTTGCAACCCCATAGACTATAGCCACCAGGCTCCTCTGTCCATGGGGATTCTCCAGGTGAGAATACTGGAATAGGTTGCCATGCCCTCCTCCAGAGGATCTTCCCAACCCAGGGATCGAACCCAGGTCTCCCACATTACAGGTGGATTCTTTACCCTCTGAGCCACCAGGGAAGCCCCAATTGGATATTACTAATTAAAATTGTTTTCAGAGTGATCATACATTTGACACATTATAACATTTTACCAAATTTATTATTATAGTGAGATTGAATGGCTGTTCCTAATTGTATTGGATAAAGTGAGGAAAGAAAAGGTTGAGCTCATGAATTCTAACTTACAACTCAAACGCCTCATACCTGACATTAAAATTCTTATGTCTACTCAAAAGAAATCCTTATCTTCTCTAAAAATAGCACTTAGATTGCTGAAAATCAAATCTACTGTCATCCTTTGAGTAGCTAAATTATAGCACAAATTTAATCTTCATTCTCAAGTTGTGTGCTATTAAAGTGAGGGCACTGACTGGAAAGGAATGGGATCCTTAATGTTGGGACGTATGGAAAGAGGCTGATGAAGCTGAGGGCACTGACCCCCTAAATTCTGATTAACCTTCGCTGTCAGTGGAAGCAGCTATTCCACTCCTGCCTAAGGAGATTAATCCTGCTTTTCCACAGGAAACTATTATTGATTCTACTGAATTAGTTGCCTTGCAACACAATGAGGATTCTTCTCATAACCCATCCACAAAATCCTTCTTTGTTATCTATAGCTATTTTTAAGTCCAAGAAAGCTATGAAAAGTGAGGTAAAAATGTTACCCATAAGGAGGTATATTTTCCTCCAAAATAACTACATTGGTATGGATGGAAATCTGAAGACTCTGGATATTCAAGATGTAGACAGTGATGAAAAAACCCTTAAAACTTCATCAGGACGAATTTATTAACATGACAAATTGATTATAAATTTATTAATGTTATTAACAGAGAACCTGCGTTTAGTGTTGCAGAACAGAAGCTTAGAAAAGGGAAAATGTTTGTTCGGTTGTATGTTATCAAAGCAGCAGTCAGAATAGTTTGACTAATAGAGATATGTGACACTGGCTAGTTGATCTTGATGTTCCTAAAAGGAAAATAGATGAAAAGTCAACTAAAACAATAGTTAATCTGCATAGTGGAAGTGTCAAGGTCAAGTGAGAAAAAGCCTAACTAGAATCATAAAATCATTAAAGCATGACAACTCAATTGATTCCCACATCTGAAACTTATATTACACATCACCTATACCTCAAAAGAAATTTTAAAAAAATAATTTGACATATTTAGCAACTGGCATAATCTCCATAGTGTTGATTTCCTGACATGTGATGGTTATACAGTGGGGAAGGCCAAGTAGAAATAATTATAAATGACTCTAAAGAAAATTTAAAAGAAAACACGTACTACAGTCCTAAAGGGACTGCAGAGATTAGTGCCACCATCAGAGACTTAAAAGGTGCTTGAACTTTTTCAACTTTTTTTTTCCCAACAATTCCTTCAACACCTCTACATTTGGTTGACCTATGTCGCCTGTACAGAAGGCAGATTAATCTTGGAGAAACACAGCAAATTATCATAAGCTTAACCATGTGATGACTTCAATTGCAGCTATTTTACCAGATGTGGCCTCACTGCTTGAGCAAATTAATATATCTCCTGATAGCTGTTATGCAGCCATTCATCTGCCAAATATATTTCTGTCATTCCTATAAAGAAAGACCATCAGAAACACTGCTTTCAGATGACAAGTTCAGAAACAAACATTTGTTGCCCTATTTCAGAAACACTTCAACCCTCAAAGTAATAGAAAAGATCAAGGAAACCAAAGGCTGGTTTTTTGAAAAGATAGCATTGTTGAAGCTATAGCCAGACTCGCTAAGAGGAACAAAGGTCCATATAAACAAGATAATAAATGAAATCAGAGAAATAAAAAAAAATCATGAGTATTATGCTAACAAATTTGACAGTCTAGAAGAAATTAACAAATTTCTAGAAACGTATAATCTTCAAAAACTAAATCAAGAAAAAAGATAACTTGAAACAACCTATCACTAGAAGTAAAGTTGAATTTGTAATAAAACTTTTTCCATAAGACAAAAGTCCAGGGCAAGGCAGCTTCACAAAGGAATTCTATCAAATATATAAAGAAAAAAAATATACCTATCTTTCTTAAGTGACTTCAAAAAATCATTCTAGAAGACATTCACTGCTCTGGTACCAAAACCAGAAAAAAAATAACACTACCAAAAAATTGCAAGCTGATATCATTGATGAATATACATTCAAAAATCAACAAAACATTAGCAAACTGAGTCAAACAATACAAAAAAATTGCAAATATCATTATCAAGTTCTATTTATTCAAGGATCACAGAGAGGATTCAACACTTGCAAAACAATGTGATACAGCACATTAACAAAAGGAAGGATAAAAATCACATGAGCATTTCAATTTTCACATAAAAAGTATTTGATAAAAGTCAACATTCATTCATGATAAAAACTCTCATCAAAGTGGGCATAGAAGATAACATATCTCCACATAATAAATGCCACTTATGACAAACCCACATGCTGTGTGCATGCCAAGTTGCTTCAGTTGTGTATGACTCCATGCAACACCATGACTCCTATAGCCCACCAGGTTCCTCTGTTAATGGAATTCTCCAGGCAAGAATATTGTGAAATTGGTTGCCATGCCCTTCTCCAAAACCCAACAGCTAACATAATAATCATCCATGAAAAGCTGAAAACCTTCCATCTAAATTCAAGGACAAGGCAAGGGTCTTGCCAATTTTATTTAACATAGTATTGGAAGTCATAGACATGGAAATCAAACAGGAAAAAATAAATAAATGCTATCCAAATTAGAAGGGAAGAGGTAAAATGGTCACTATTTGCAGATGACATGACACTTTATATAGGGAATCCTATAGACTCCACTCAAAAATGATTAGAACAAACAAGTGAATTCATCAAGATAGGAGGATGCAAGATTAATATGCAGAAATCTTGTGTTTTTATACATTAATACTAAAATATCAGATATGAAAAATTTTAGAAAATCCCATTTGAAATTACATTTAAAAAATATAAACAACAGAATATTACTCAGCCATCAAAAATAATACATTTGAATCAGTTCTAATAAGGTGGATGAAACTGGAACCTATTATACAGAGTAAAGTAAGCCAGAAATAAAACACCAATATAGTATACTAATGCATATATATGAAATTTAGAAAGATAGTAACAATAACCCTGTATGAGAGACAGCAAAAGAGACATAAATGTATAGAACAGTCTTTTGGACTCTGTGGGAGAGGGCGAGGAAGGGATGATATGGGAGAAGAGCATTGAAACATGTAAATTATCATATGTGAAACAAATCTCCAGTCCAGGTTTGATGCATGATAGAGAGTGCTCGGGGCTGGTGCACTGGGATGACCCAGAGGGATGGGATAGGGAGGAAGGTAGGAGGGGAATTCAGGATGGGGAACACATGTACACCCATGGTGGATTCATGTCAATGTATAGCAAAACCAACACAATATTGTAAAGCAAACAACAACAACAAAACCCTAGGAATAAGTTTAACCAAGGATGTAAAAGATCTATATTCTGGAAACTAGAAAGCATTCATGAAGGAATGTGAGAATGCTAAAAATAAATGCAAAGATATTCAATGGTCTTGGAATTAGAAGAAGTAACATTGTTAAAATGTCCATACTAAGAACTTCCCTAGTGGTCCAGTAGCTAAAGTCTCCATGCTCCCAATACAGGGGGCCTGGAGTTAATCCCTGGTCAGGGAACTAGATCCCTCTTGCCACCACCAAAGATCCCGTCTGCTTCAGCTAAGACTGAAGATCCTGTATGCCACAACTAAGACCTGGCACAGTTAAATAAAGCAAGGAACTTAAAAAAAATGTCCATACTACCCAAAACAATCTAAAGATTTAACAATTTCTATTAAAAAAAAAAACTCATTACATTTTTCACAGAACAGAAAAATAAAAAAAAGTGTTCTAAAATTTATATGAAACCACAAAAGAGACAAGGAAGGACACTATACAATAATCAGAGGATTAATCCAAGAATAAGTTACAACTATTATATATGCACCCAACATAGGAGCAAATCAATACACAAGGCCAGTTGTAACACCAATTAAAGAGGAAATCAGCAGTAACACAATAATAGAGGGGGACTTTAAGACCCCAGTCAAACCGATGAAAAGATCATCCAGACAGAAAATAAATAACAACACAAATTCTAAAGGCAGGCGGCCACGAGCCAGTGCACTAAGCACGGCCAAGAGGAGCTACCCCACGTCTGAGGTCAGGGGCAGCGGCCGAGAGGAGCTACCCTGGGTCTGAGGTCAGTGGTGGCCGAGAGGAGCTCCCCTGCATCCAAGGTCAGTGGCAGATGGGAGGAGACACCCCACGTCTGAGGTCAGGGGTGGTGGCCAGGAGGAGCTACCCTGCATCCAAGGTCAGTGGCGGACGGGAGGAGACACCCCACATCCGAGGTCAGGGCGGTGGCCACGAGGAGCTACCTCACGTCTGAGGTCAGGGGCAGGGGCCTAGAGTGACAGGCTGCGATGGCGCAGGAACGGCCGAGAGGAGCTACCCTGCGTCTGAGGTCAGGGGCGGCGGCCGAGAGGAGCTACCCTGGGTCCGAGGTCAGTGGCAGATGGGAGGAGACACTCCGCATCCGAGGTCAGGGCAGCGGCCAGGAGGAGCTACCCAATGTCTGAGGCCAGTGGCGGCCGGGAGGAGACACCCAGTGGCCGAGGTCAGGGGCGGTAACCCTGAGGAGCCACCCTGAGCCCAAGGCCAGGGCTGGTGGCTGGGAGGAGCAACCCGAGGAACAGCGGCTGCACAGGCACAGGAGGGCCTACAGGAGCTATCCCACATTGAAGATCAGGAACGGTGGCGGTAAGGAGATACCCCTTGTTCAAGGTAAGGAGCAGTGGCTGTGCCTTGCTGGAGCAGCCGTGAAGAAATACCCCACGCCCAAGGTAAGAGAAACCCAAGTAAGATGGTAGGTGTTGCAAGAGGGCTTCAGAGGTCAGACACACTGAAACCATACTCACAGAAAACTAGTCAGTCTAATCACACTAGGACTACAGCCTTGTATAACTCAATGAAACCAAGCCATGCCTGCGGGGCAACCCAAGATGGGCGGGTCATAGTGGAGAGATCTGACAGAATGTGGTCCACTGGAGAAGGGAATGGCAAGCCACTTCAGTGTTCTTGCCTTGAGAACCCCATGAACAGTATGAAAAGGCAAAAACATAGGATAGCAAAAGAGGAACTCCCCAGGTCATTAGGTGCCCAATATGCTACTGGAGATCAGTGGAGAAACTACTCCAGAAAGAATGAAGGGATGGAGCCAAAGCAAAAGCAATACCCAGCTGTGGATGTGACTGGTGATAGAAGCAAGATCTGAAGCTGTAAAGAGCAATATTGCATAGGAACCTGGAATGTCAGGTCCATGAATCAAGGCAAATTGGAAGTGGTCAAACAAGAGATGGCAAGGGTGAACATCAACATTCTAGGAATCAGTGAACTAAAATGGACTGGAATGGGTGAATTTAACTCAGATGACCATTATATCTACTACTGTGAGCAGGAATCCCTTAGAAGAAATGGAGTAGCCATCATGGTCAACAAAAGAGTCTGAAATGCAGTACTTGGATGCAGTCTCAAAACCGACGGAATGATCTCTGTTCGTCTCCAAGGCAAACCATTCAATATCACAGTTATCCAAGTCTATGCCCTGTTAAGGGATCAGACCTGAGCCATGACAGGCTCAACAAGCTATGCTAGGCCTAAGATTCAGATTCTTGTAAAACCTGAGTCATGATTCTGGGAAACCACACCCTGGGAAAGTCCCTGCTGGCGCCAAACCTGAGCCAATCCGGATAGGGATGCAAGATTTGAAAATCACGTGCAGTCCTACGGCTCAGCCAATCAGTACCCACCAGCTGTACTAAGAACTGCCTGTATAAAAGCAGCTGTGATTCAGAGCTCGGGGCTCTCGTCAAGACTCCACTGCACTGGATGAGATGGGAGCCCTAGCTCGAGCTAGCATTAAAAAACCTTTATGCTTTTGCATTGCTGTGGACGTCTTATTCTCTCAGTTTTGAGGACTCGGACTTCAGGCATAACATTCCCCAACCAGTAATGCTGAAGAAACTGAAGTTGAAGGGTTTTATGAAGACCTAGAAGACCTTTTAGAACTAACACCCAAAAAAGATGTGCTTTTCATTATAGAGGACTGGAATTCAAAAGTAGGAAGTCAAGAAACACCTGGAGTAACAGGCAAATTTGGCCTTGGAATGCAGAATGAAGCAGGGCAAAGACTAATATAGTTTTGCCAAGAAAATGCACTGGTCATAGCAAACACCTTCTTCCAACAACAGAAGAGAAGACTCTACACATGGACATCACCAGATGGTCAACACCAAAATCAGATTGATTATATTCTTTGCAGGCAAAGATGGAGAAGCTCTATACAGTCAACAAAAACGAGACCAGGAGCTGACTGTGGCTCAGATCATGAACTCCCTATTACCAAATTCAGACTCAAATTGAAGAAAGTAGGGAAAACCGCTAGACCATTCAGGTATGACCTAAATCAAATCCTTTATGATTGATTATACAGTGGAAGTGAGAAATAGATTTAAGGGCCTAGATCTGATAGATAGAGTGCCTGATGAACTATGAAATGAGGTTCGTGACATTTTACAGGAGACAGGGATCAAGACCATCCCCATGGAAAAGAAATGCAAAAAAGCAAAATGGCTGTCTGGGGAGGCCTTACAAATAGCTGTGAAAAGAAGAGGGGCAAAAAGCAAAGGAGAAAAGGAAAGATATAAGCATCTGAATGCAGAGTTCCAAAGAATAGCAAGAAGAGATAAGAAAGCCTTCTTCAGCAATCAATGCAAAGAAATAAATGAAAAGAACAGAATGGGAAAGACTAGAGATCTCTTTAAGAAAATTAGAGATACCAAGGGAACCTTTCATGCAAAGATGGGCTTGACGAAGGACAGAAATGGTATGGGCCTAACAGAAGCAGAAGATATTAAGAAGAGGTGGCAAGAATACACGGAAGAACTGTACAAAAAAGATCTTCACGACCCGGATAATCATGATGATGTGATCACTAATCTAGAGCGAGACATCTTGGAATGTGAAGTCAAGTGGGCCTTAGAAAGCATCACTACAAACAAAGCTAGTGAAAGTGATGGAATTCCAGTTGAGCTGTTTCAAATCCTGAAAGATGATGCTGTGAAAGTGCTGCAATCAATATGCCAGCACATTTGGAAAACTCAGCAGTGGCCACAGGACTGGAAAAGGTCCGTTTTCATGCCAATTTCAAGGAAAGGCAATGCCAAAGAATGCTCAAACTACTGCACATTGCACTCATCTCACATGCTAGTAAAGAAGGCTTCAGCAATACATGAACTGTGAACTTCCTGATGTTCAAGCTGGTTTTAGAAAAGGCAGAGGAACCAGAGATCAAATTGCCAACATCCGTTGGATCATGGGAAAAGCAAGAGAGTTCCAGAAAACATCTATTTCTGCTGTATTGAATATGCCAAAGCCTTTGACTGTGTGGATCACCATGAACTGTGGAAAATTCTGAAAGAGATGAGAATACCAGACCATACTCTTCCAAGGAGTAAGCGTCTTTTAATTTCATGGCTGCAATCACCATCTGCAGTGATTTTACTTGGTGATTTTTCCCTTGCTGCTTATATTTCTTCTTTGTGTTTAATTTCTGTCAGTTTGATTACTATATGTCTCAGTATGTTTCTCCTTGGGTTTATCATGTATGGGACTCTCTGAACTTGAGTGAATATTTTCTTCCCCATGTCAGGGAAATTTTCAACTATAATCTCTTCAATATTTTCTCAGAACTTTTCTTTTTCTCTTCTTCTTCTGAGATCCCTATAATTTGAATGTCGGTACATTTACTATTGTCCCAGCAGTCTCCGAGACTATCCTCAATTGTTTTCATTCTTTTCTCTTTATTTATCTTTTCAGTTTATTTCCACCATTCTATCTTCCAGCTCACTTATCTGTTCTGCCTCTGTTATTATGCTATTGTTTTCTTCCAGAGTATTTTTAATTTCAGTAATTGTGTTGTTCATCATTGTTTATTTATACTTTACTGCTACTGCTGCTGCTTCTTCTAGGTATTTGTTAAATGTGTTAAATCATTCTTGCATTTCCTCCATTCTAATTTTGAGATTTATGTATCATCTTAAATATCATTTCTCTAAATTATTTTTCAGATTTTTTGCCTATTTCCTCTTCATTTATTTGATCTTGTGCGTTTTTAACTTGTTCCTTCATCTGCCCCATATTTCTCTTTTTATTTTGTCTAACTTAATATGCTTGAAATCTCCTTTCACCAGACTATAAGGTCAAGCAAGGTTTCTCTTGCTTTTGGTGTCTGCCCCATGGGTGGGGTTGGTCCAGTGGCCTCTGTAGGCTTCCAGTTGGAAAGGACTTGTGCCTGCATTCTAGTGGGAGGAGGTAACTTTCTTTTACCCCTGATGGGCGTTTTTGGTTTTGTTTTTTGGATTTCTGTGGGAAGCCTGTCTGCTGATGATTGGGTTTGGTTTTTGTTGTTGTTGTTTTAATGAGGTGTCCTGCAGTAGGTGCTGCCAGTAGTTTAATGGTGCTGGATCTTGGATACAGGTGGTGCCATTCTTGGAAGTTCTCACTAATAAATATTCTTTGAGGCCAGGCGTTCTCTGGCAGTATATTGTCCTGGACTCAGTGCTCTCACCCCGGAGGCTCAAGCTCAATCTATTGCCAGGGAACCAAGATCCCTTAAGCCATCTGTTATAACAATAAAGGAGATTAAAACAAGCAAACAAAAACAAGAAACAAATAACGACCCCAAGACAAATGGTAAATGCAAAATCAGACAAATAAAAACAAAACAGCCTTCTTCACAGTCCAACTCTCACATCCATACATGACCAATGGAAAAACCATAGCCTTGACTAGACGGACCTTTGTTGGCAAAGTAATATCTCTGCTTTTGAATATGCTGTCTAGGTTGGTCATAACTTTCCTTCCAAGGTGTAAGCATCTTTTAATTTCATGTCTGCAATCACCATCTGCAGTGATTTTGGAGCCTAAAAAATTAAAGTCTCACACTGTTTCCACTGTTTCCCCATCTATTTCCCACGAAGTGATGGGACCAGATGCCATGATCTTAGTTTTCTGAATGTTGATTTTTAGGCCAACTTTTGCACTCTCCTCTTTCACTGTCATGAAGAGGCTCTTTAGTTCCTCTTCACTTTCTGCCATAAGGGTGATGTCATCTGCATATCTGAGGTTATTGATATTTCTCCCGGCAATCTTGATTCCAGCCTGTGCTTCTTCTATTCCAGCATTTCTCATGATTTACTCTGCATATAAGTTAAATAAGCAGGTGACAATATACAGCCTTGATGTTCTCCTTTTCCTATTTGGAACCAGTCTGTTGTTCCATATGCAGTTCTAACTGTTGCTTCCTGACCTGCATATAGGTTTCTCAAGAGGCAGGTCAGGTGGTCTGGTATTCCCATCTCTCAGAATTTTCCAGGACTGGCACAAAAATAGAATTATAGATAAATGGAACAGGATAGAAAAGCCAGAAATTAGTCCACACACCTAAGGTTAATTAATCTATAACAAGGGAAGCAAGACTACAGAATGTTAGAAAGAAAGT
The DNA here is from genome assembly GCF_023091745.1 of Budorcas taxicolor. Lineage (NCBI taxonomy): Eukaryota > Metazoa > Chordata > Mammalia > Artiodactyla > Bovidae > Budorcas > Budorcas taxicolor. The sequence continues at coordinate 64,770,736 of NC_068935.1, read as the reverse complement.
CTCTTCAACAAATGGTACTGGGAACACTGGACTTTCACATGGAAAAAATGAAATTAGATCATTCTTTAACTCCAAATACAAAAAAGTTCAAAATGGATTGAAGACCTAAATGTGAGACGAGACACTATAATACTCTTAGTGGAAAACAGGCTAAACACTCTCTGACATAATCACAGCAACATCTTTTTTGATCCATCTCCCAGAATAATGGAAACAAAAACAAAAATAAACAAACAGGACCTATTAAACTCAAAGGTTTTTGCACAGCAAAGGAAACACTAAATGAAATGAATGGACAACAAACAGATTGGGAGAAAATTTTTGCAAATGATGTGACAGATAAGGGATTAATCTCCAAAATTTAAAACAAGTTAAGATGCTTAGCAACATCAAAGTAATACTCAAAAGATGAGCAGAAAGCCTGAATAGACATTTCTCCAAAGAAGACATACAGATGGCCTATAGGCACACAAAAAGATCTTCATCACAGCTAGTTAGTAGAGAAATGCAAATCAAAATTACAGTAATATATCACCTCACACCAGCCAAAATGGCTCTCATCAAAAAACCCACAAACAATAAAAGCTGGAGAGAGTGTGGAAAGAAGGAACCATCCTACACTTTTGGACAGAAATTAAATTTATAGTGTCACTGTGAAGAACAGTATGGAGATTCCTTTAAAAAACTAAAAATAAAGTTACCGTAAGATGCTGAATTCCCACTTTCTTTGCATATATCTGGAGAAAAACATGATCCAAAAAGATACATACACCCAGTGTTCATTGTTGCATACTATTTATAATAGCCAAGACATGGAAGCAACCTAAATGTCCATTGATAGAGGAATGCATAAAGAAGATGTGGTAAGTATATACAATGGAATATTACTCAGTTATTAAAACGGATAAAATAATGTCATATGCAGCAACAGGGATGGACCTAGAAAGTGGTATATGGAGTGAAGTAAATCAGACAGAAGTAGAAATATCTTATGACATCCCTTATATGTGGAATCTAAAAGAAAATGATGTAAAACAGATAAGGATGGATACTACATGATGATGAAGGGATCAATCCAAGAAGACCTTGAAGAGCCAAAGCAATCTAAAGAAAGAAACACAGAGCGGGAGGAATCAACCTCCATGACTTCAGACTATACAACAAAGCTACAGTCATCAAGACAGTATGGAACTGGTACAAAAACAGAAATATAGACCAATGGAACAAGATAGATGGCCCAGAGATGAACACATGGACCTATGGGAAACATTTTTGAGAAAAAGAGGCAAGAATATGTAATGGGGAAAAATACAGACTCTTCAATTAGTGATGCTGAGAAACCTGAATCAGTTCAGTTCAGTCGCTCAGTCATGTCCGACTCTTTGCAACCCCATGAATCACAGCATGCCAGGCCTCCCTGTCCATCACCAAATCCCAGAGTTCACTCAGACTCACGCCCATCGAGTCCGTGATGCCATCCAGCCATCTCATCCTCGGTCGTCCCCTTCTCCTTCTGCCCCCAATCCCTCCCAGTATCAGGGTCTTTTCCAATGAGTCAACTCTTCGCATGAGGTGGCCAAAGTACTGGAGTTTCAGCTTTAGCATCATTCCTTCCAAAGAAATCCCAGGGCTGATCTCCTTCAGAATGGACTGGTTGGATCTCCTTGCAGTCCAAGAGACTCTCAAGAGTCTTCTCCAACACCACACTTCAAAACCATCAATTCTGCGGCACTCAGCCTTCTTCACAGTCCAACTCTCACATCCATACATGACCACAGGAAAAACCATAGCCTTGGCTAGACGGACCTTAGTCGGCAAAGTAATATCTCTGCTTTTGAATATACTATCTAGGTTGGTCATAACTTTTCTTCCAGGGAGTAAGCATCTTTTAATTTCATGGCCTCAGTCACCATCAGCAGTGATTTTGGAATCACCCAAAATAAAAAGTCTGACACTGTTTCCACCGTTTCGCCATCTATTTCCCATGAAGTGATGGGACCGGATGCCATGATCTTTGTTTTCTGAATGTTGAGCTTTAAGCCAACTTTTTCACTCTCCTCTTTCACTTTCATCAAGAGGCTTTTTAGCTCCTCTTCACTTTCTGCCATAAGGCTGGTGTCATTTGCGTATCTGAGGTTATTGATATTTCTCCCAGCAATCTTGATTCCAGCTTGTGTTTCTTCCAGTCCAGAGTTTCTCGTGATGTACTCTGCATAGAAGTTAAATAAGCAGGGTGACAATATACAGCCTTGACGTACTCCTTTTCCTATTTGGAACCAGTCTGTTTTTCCATGTCCAGTTCTAACTGTTGCTTCCTGACCTGCATACAGATTTCTCAGGAGACAGGTCGGGTGGTCTGGTATTCCTATCTCTCTCAGAATTTTCCACAGTTTATTGTGATCCACACAGTCAAAGGCTTTAGCATAGTCAATAAAGCAGAAATAGGTGTTTTTCTGGAACTCTCTTGCTTTTTCCATGATCCAACGGATGTTGACAATTTGATCTCTGGTTCCTCTGCCTTTTCTAAAACCAGCTTGAACATCAGGAAGTTCAGAGTTCACATATTGCTGAAGCCTGGCCTGGAGAATTTTGACCATTACTTTACTAGCATGTGAGATGAGTGCAATTGTGTGGTAGTTTGAGAAACCTGGATAGTTACATGTACAAGAATGAAGGTAGAACACCTGCTAACATCCTACACAAAAATAAACTCAAACTGCACTAAAGAATTAAATGTAAGGCCAGAAAATATAAAGCTCCTAGAGGTAAACATAGGCAGCACCCTCCTTGACATAAATCACAACAAGATCCTCTTTGATCCACCTCCTAGAATAATGAAATTAAAAACAAAAATAAAGTAAGACCTAATTAAACTTAAAAGCTTTTGCTCAGCAATGAAAACTGTAAACAAGGTAAAAAGACAACCCTCAGAATGGGAATAAATGATAACAAATCAAACAACTGACAAAAGGGTTAATCTCCAAAATGTATTAACAGCTCATGCAGCTCAATATGAGAAAAACCAAGAACCCAATCAAAAAGTTGGCAGAACACCTAAGCACATTTTTTCAAAGAAGGCATACTAATGGCTAATAAACACATGAAAAGATGCTCAATGTCACTCATTATTAGATAAATGTAAATCAAAACTAGAAGGAGGTATCACTTTGCACTGGTCAGAATGACCATCATCAAAATTCTACCAATAATAAATGCTGAATAGGTTATGGAGGAAAGGGAGTCCTCTTGCATTGTTGGTGGAAATGTAAATTGATACAACCACTATGGAAATGATATGGAGATTATAGGATTCAATAATCCTGCTACTGTGCAGGGAGAAACCATAATTCAAAAAGAAACATGTACAACAATGTTCATTGCAGAATTATTTACAATAGCTAGAAGATGTAAGCAACCTAGTTGTCCATTGGCTGATGAATGGAAAAATAAACTGTATGCATATACAATGGAATATTACTCACCCATAAAAAGGAATGCATTTGAGTCAGTTCTAATTAAGTCAATTAACCTAGAGCCTATTATACAAAGTGAAGTAAGTCAAAAAAGCCAAAAACTAATATTATATACTAACACATATAAACAGAATCTAGAAAAATGATACTGATGAACCTATTTGCAGGGCAACAATGAAGACACAGACAAAGAACAGACTTGTGGACAAAGTTAGGGAAGCAGAGTATGGGATGATTTGAGAGAGTTGCATTGAAACATATACATTATCATACATAAAGTAGATAGCCAGTGGGAATTTGCTGTATGACACAGGGAGCTCAAACCAGTTCTCTATAACAACCTAGAAGGGTAGAATGGGGTGGAAGGGAGGAAGGAGGTTCAAGAGTGAGTGGATTTAAATATACTTATGGGTGATTTGTGTTGCTATATGACATAAATCAAAATAACAGTGTAAGCAATTACCCTCCAATTATAAATAAAATGAAATAAAGGCAGTCCTTCAAAAACATAATTAATAAATGTTTTTCCCAAAGTATCTGTCATTGGGCTTATTATCCTTATCCCATTGGGGGGTAAAAGAGTTTTCTTTCCCTTTCTGAACTCCTCAAAATGTCCTTGTCCCATTTTAGGTGCGAGGGAGACAAATAGCGAGGGTATGAATGGAAAGCGAGATGGGGTTTAAATCTAGTAAAAATATCTCCTCAGGCTCCATAGTGGTAACTGAAGATTTTGTTACATAGAAGAAAAAAAAAAAAAGAAAAACTTTTGATGAGTAGACAACTTCTAATTTCTGTGTGAATAAGAGAATCCTAAATTATTTGCAATCACTATTTCAAAAGGAAAAATTAATTGTAAATATTTAGAAGTCAATTAAAGCAGGACTCTGATGGGCAATGAAAATCTTTTATAGTTTTGCTTCAGTTAACTGCCTCATTAATGATTGATAGATGTGTATACAGCTGTGAGGTAGAAGGCAATGGCACCCCACTCGAGTACTCTTGCCTGGATAATCCCATGGATGGAGGAGCCTGGTAGGCTGCAGTCCATGGGGTCGCTAGGAGTTGGACATGACTGAGAGACTTCCCTTTCACTTTTCACTTTCATGCATTGGAGAAGGAAATGGCAACCCACTCCAGTGTTCTTGCCTGGAGAATCCCGGGGGCGGGGGAGCCTGGTGGGCTTCTGTCTATGGGGTCGCACAGAGTCGGACACGACTGAAGCAACTTAGCACAGCAGCAGCAGCAGCATACAGCTGTGGGAACCATAGCATTATTTAACACACTCAGAGAATAATTACATATGAAAAGAACTATGTAGCTCAAGGGAAAATCTATAAAATCACTTATTGCCTTAACTTTAACCACATTAAAATGCAAAGCATTTAGAAATAGATTATGATGCTTTATCATGATTTTTACTCATATTGCTGCCAATTTTTTAATGAAAAATTAGGATTTTCCATCATATTAAAATGTCTGCATATTTCTCCAGTGCACAACATGCAGAAACATCAAAGATTATCAAATAATTGAAACTAAGGAATTTATACACTATTTAGGAGACCAATATATAAGTCATTTATTCTCTTTGTGCATGCTATATATGAAGAGTGAAAATTTACATAGTAAAATGATTTATAAGCCAAAGTATAATCTTTAATCTCTTAAAGTTACTATACTAGAACACAGATAATTTAAAATAAAGTCAGAGTGGTGCCAAAGCCTGGGAATTTGGGAAGCCAAAGTAAACCAGCGACTTTGCCCACCTGCAGTTTAAGGCGCCTGACTTTTGCTCTTGCTTTCTTTCTCTGGCTCTCCCCTTTGCTTTTTTTTTTTTCAAGACACACAGCACATAACCTCTGTCTCCTTGCAGCATTATGGCTCCCCTCAACAACAATGGAGGTGGCAGGGAAATTCTCCAGGTCAGGCAGATTCAAATAACTCTTGGGTGACAGTTGACACTGTCCTCTGGGACATTATGGAAATGTTATTTCCTATCATGCAGTTGCTCAAGGAGTCTCTCTCGCTCATTCTGTTACTCTTGCTCTACCTCTCTCATGGATCCATGTGGAAAATTCCATTGCACTTTTCTTTCCCACTTTACTTGCACAACAAGTTCTCTTTCTCAGTTCTTATCTCTGCACCCCTTTAGGGAAAGATTTCCTAGATATTATATCTAAATTCTGTCCCTGCAACTGTCACAATTTTTTCTGTTTGTATTAGATGAAATCATGAGATGATTCCCAATTCTATCTTAGATGTCAGGAAGATAGGACAAAGGATTTGGGGTTCTTCTGCTGTTTAGTTTTCACCTCATTCAATGCCCATAAATCTACTATGAGAATTTCTTGGAAGGCTGACCTTGAGCCTTGAATCTGGTGCCATATTTCATAACACCCAACTCCAATTTCTCCAAGGGTTCTTTGCATCCATCAGACCCTATTCACTTCAGGCCTTGGCAGCCTATATACTGTTATGGACAGCCTATCTGGCTGATAGCCAGACATATACTTTATAGATGCACAGTTGCATAGGGAAACTTATCATAGGACATAAACTCTATAGACAAGGAATCCCTACTGAGGAAGGTCCTTGCAACTGGTCTACACTGATTCAAAGGCCCTTCTTGGGCCATGCTGGGCTGGGTGTCATGCATAATGTATCACAGGGGCCACAGGTGCCTGGCCAGAAATTGAGGTGAGAGTAGAGGATGCTTGAAACTCCATCAGGTTCAAAGGGAATTTGGGGGACAACCTGAACCTCTTTAAGTTAGAGCGAACCTCTTTAGGTTAGAGCTTCCTGGTAAATGTTTCTAGGACACTGGATTTCATTCTTGGAGCACTCTCTTGTTCTCAGTTGTAGGTTGCTCAACATGGAAAGATCCCCCACCAAGCCAGAACAAACCCTTCTGGAGTGTATCCTTAAGAATTGGATTTTTTTTTTAATGGAAAGATTAAAAAAGAAATTTAAATCTATTACAGCAGTGTCTGGCCTTTGTATAAGTTGGTAAATGGAGAAAAATGGCCTGAAAACAGTTTTCTAAATTATAATACCATTCTGCAATTGAATCTTTATTGCCACAGGACGGGAAAGTGGAGTGAGACTACCTATGTTCAGGCTTCATGGTCCTTTGTGAAAATCCTACCCTATCTGGCTATTATAATTAAAAACTTGGGGAATCAGAAAGCTCTAAGCTCTCCCATCTCTCAGGACAGAAACCTCACTCCTCCTACTCCTGATGACATTCTCACTTCTCCAGAGTTTCTGGGAGGCCTGGTGTGCTGCAGCCCATGGAGTCATAGAGTCTCACACGACTCTTAGCGACTGAACAACAAGGGAAGAGGCAAATGGCAACATGTGCCTTTCTCTTTAACTGACATCCCAATGCAAACAGAAACTGGGTCATTTTCTGAAGATTCTATTAAGTTTGCTGAAGTATTCCACACTCTCACTCTGGTCTATGATTTAACTTGGAAGGATGTCCAAATAGTTATATCTACCTGCTCTACTCCTGAGAAAAAAACAGAAAATCTGGATAGCAGCCCAGGGTTCACACTGACCAGCTTGCCAGAGAACAAGCAGAATATATTATGTTATAGGTGAGGATGCAGTCCCAAATCACGAACCCTTTTGGAATTATAATAGTAGGGCGGGAACAAAAGCCAGGAAGCACAGGGTCCATTGTGTTTCAGAAAGGATGAAAAAGTGAAAAGGTTAAAGGAGTGATCCAAGAAGAAAAAGAAAATTCATGGATGGTTTGTGAAGGCACTTAGGAAACATACCGATATAGATCCCTCCACTTCTGAAGGTCAGTCCCTGCTGGGACAGCACTTTATTAGCCAGTCCACCTTTGATAATAGGTGGAAACTCCAAAAGTTACAGTTTGGCCTACAAATGCCTGTGCCCCGCCTCTTCGATGTGGCCTTTGAGGTGTTTAATAATTGAGACCAAGCTCAGGAGGAAGAGAGAATCCCAATGTGAGAAAGTACAGGCCAGCAGTCATGCAAAACTGATAGCCATTGCTGTCAGACATGCCTTTTGATCTCTGGGCAACCAAAGGGGGCCAAGAAAGTCCAGCTACTAAGAAATTCCAACTATCCATCAAGAGGTAGGACCAACAAGGGGAAATTCTACAAACACAAGTTAACTGGCCACCAGAGCCAAGATTGCTAGAATGAACTCCGTTGGTCTAGGGATTCTGGTATCTCCAGTCAATGAGATTTCTGTCTCCAACGAGGAGCCCCAGGTAGTCCTCGACATGACAGGTAAGAAAATTTATTTTTTAATTAATACAGGGCCACTTACTCTGTTTTAATCTCTCATGTTGGACCTTTTCCCTCCAAAAGCTGTATTGTGACTGGTGTCGATGGAAAGCCTTGCACCCATTTAATTACTGGGCTTTTCACTTGCCAATTTGAGCAGTGGTTGATTTCACATGTCTTTATAGTTGTGCCACAGTGTCCTACCTCTCTTCTTGAGAGGGCCTTTCTGAGCTCCCTTGGGGCCATACTTCAGTTATGAGGCCCCAAGCAGCCCCATATTTTGATGTTAAATAAGAGAGACTGGCCAGAAGAGCAAGGCCCTATTCCCAGTCTTATACTACAAGGAGTTCAGTTCAGTTCAATTCAGTTCAGTCGCTCAGTCATATCCGACTCTCTGCGACCCCATGAATCACAGCACGCCAGGCCCCCTGTCCATCACCAACTCCTGGAGTTCACTCAAACTCACGTCCATAGAGTCGGTGATACCATCCAGCCATCTCATCCTCTGTCGTCCCCTATTCCTCCTGCCCCAAACCCCGCCCATCATCAGAGTCTTTTCCAATGAGTCAACTCTTCGCATGAGGTGGCCAAATACTGGAGTTTTAGCTTTAGCATAAATCCTTCCAAAGAACACCCAGAACTGATCTCCTTTAGAGAGGAGATCTCCTTGCAGACCAAGGGACTCTCAAGAGTCTTCTCCAACACCACAGTTCAAAAGCATCCATTCTTTAGCACTCAGCTTTCTTGACAGTCCAAATCTCGCATCCATACATAACCACTGGAAAAACCATAGCCTTGATTAGATGGACCTTTATTGGCAAAGTAATGTCGCTGCTTTTCAATATGCTATCTAGGTTGATCATAACTTTTCTTCCAAGGAGTAAGCATCTTTTAATTTCATGGCCTCAGTCACCATCTGCAGTGATTTTGGAGCCACCCAAAATAAAAAGTCTGACACTGTTTCCCCATCTATTTCCCATGAAGTGATGGGACCAGATGCCATGATCTTCGTTTTCTGAATGTTGAGCTATAAGCCAACTTTTTCAGTCTCCTCTTTCACTTTCATAAAGAGGCTTTTTAGTTCCTCTTCACTTTCTGCCATAAGGGTGGTGTCATCTGCATAGCTGAGGTTATTGATATTTCTGCCTGCAATCTTGATTCGAGCTTCTGATTCTTCCAGCCCAGCGTTTCTCATGATGTATTCTGCATAGAAGTTAAATCAGCAGGGTGACAATATACAGCCTTAACGTGTTCCTTTTCCTATTTGGAACCAGTCTGTGGTTCCATGTCCAGTTCTAACTGCTGCTTCCTGACCTGCATACAGATTTCTCAAGAGGCAGGTCAGGTGGTCTGATATTCCCATCCCTTTCAGAATTTTCCACAGGTTATTGTGATCCACACAGTCAAAGGCTTTGGCATAGTCAATAAAGCAGAAATAGGTGTTTTCTGGAACTCTCTTGCTTTTTCAATGATCCACCGGATGTTGGCAATTTGATATATGGTTCCTCTGACTTTTCTGAAACCAGCTTGAACATCTGGAAGTTCACGGTTCACATATTGCTGAAGCCTGGCTTGGAAAATTTTGAGAATCAATTTACTAGTGTGTGAGATGAGTGCAATTGTGTGGCAGTTGGAGCATTCTTTGGCATTGCCTTTCTTTGGAATTGGAATGAAAATGGACCTTTTCCAGTCCTGTGGCCACTGCTGAGTTTTCCAAATTTGCTGGCATATTGAGTGCAGCACTTTCACAGCATCATCTTTCAGAATTTTGAATAGCTCAACTGGAATTCCATCACTTCCACTAGCTTTGTTCATAGTGATGCTTTCTAAGGCCTACTTGACTTCACATTGCAGTATGTCTGGCTCTAGGTGAGTGATCACACCATCGTGATTAATTTGGTCATGAAGATCTTTTTTGTACAGTTCTTCTGCATATTCTTGCCACTTCTTCTTAATATCTTCTGCTTCTCTTATGTCCATATCATTTCTGTCCTTTATCGAACCCATCTTTGCATGAAACGTTCCCTTGGTATCCCTAATTTTCTTGAAGAGATCTCTAGTCTTTCCCATTCTGTTATTTCCCTCTATTTCTTTGCAATGATCACTGAGGAAGGCTTTCTTATCCCTTTTTACTATTCTTTGAAACTCTCCATTCAGATGCTTATATCTTTCCTTTTCTCCTTTGCTTTTCTCTTCTCTTCTTTTCACAGCTATTTGTAAGGCCTCCCCAGACAGCCATTTTGCTTTTTTGCATTTCTTTTCCATGGGGATGGTCTGGATCCCTGTCTTCTGTACAATGTCTCGAACCTCATTCCATAGTTCATCAGGCACTTTATCTAAGTCTATTTCTCACTTCCACTGTATAATCCTAAGGGATTTGATTTAGGTCAAACCTGAATAGTCTAGTGGTTTTCCCTACTTTCTTCAATTTATGTCTGAATTTGGCAATAAGGACCTCATGATCTGAGCCACAGTCAGCTCCTGGTCTTGTTTTTGCTGACTGTATATAGCTTCTCCATCTTTTGCTGCAAAAATATAATCAATCTGATTTTGGTGTTGACCATCTGGTGATGTCCATGTGTAGAGTCTTCTCTGGTGTTCTTGGAAGAGGGTATTTGCTATGACCAGTGTGTTCTCTTGCCAAAACTCTATTAGCCTTTGCCCTGCTTTATTCTGTATTCCAAGGCCAAATTTGCCTGTTACTCCAGGTGTTTCTTGACTTCCTACTTTTGCATTCCAGTCCCCTATAATGAAAATGACATCTTTTTTGCTTGTTAGTTCTAAAAGGTCTTGTAGGTCTTCATAGAACTGTTCAATATCGGCTTTTTTCAGCATTACTCACTGGGGCATAGACTTGGATCACTGTGATATTCAATGGTTTGCCTTGGAGATGAACAGAGATCATTCTGTCGTTTTTGATATTGCATCCAAGTACTGCATTTTGGACTCTTTTGTTGACTATGATGACTACTCCATTTCTTCTAAGGGATTCCTGCCCACAGTAGTAGATATTATGGTCATCTGAGTTAAAATCACCCATTCCAGTCCATTTTAGTTAGTTCATTCCTAGAATGTTGACATTCACTCATGCCATCTCCTGTTTGCCCACTTCCAATTTGCCTTGATTCATGAACCTAACATTCCAGGTTCCTATGCAATATTGCTCTTTATGGCATTGGACCTTGCTTCTATCACCAGTCACATCCACAGCTGGGTATTGTTTTTGCTTTGGCTCCATCCCTTCATCCTTCCTGGAGTTATTTCTCCACTGATCTCCAGTGGCATATTGGGCACCTACCAATCTGGGGAGTTCCTCTTTCAGTATCCTATTATTCTGCCTTTTCATACTGTTCATGGGTTTCTCAAGGCAAGAATACTGTTTGGTTTGCCATTCCCTTCTCCAGTGGACCACATTCTACAAGGAGTAGACCATTCAAGATGGGACAAAGGAATCCCTGGACAGGTCATAAATGACCAAACTGTAAGAATTATGGACCAGAAACTTCCTATCCCAACAGGAGACAATATCTTATAAAGTTGGAAGTGAAGAATGGTTTATAACCCCTCATGGATAAATTCTTAAGGCATGGCTCATTGGTGCCCTGTCAGCCAGCACTCCTATTCTGCCAGCTGTTAAGCTAAATGGGGGATATAGGATGGTCCAAGACCTTAGAATAGTAAACAATGCAGTAGTCCCCATACATCCCCTAGTAACCAATCCTTTTATCATATTAACCCAAATCCCTGATAATGATAAATGATTTACTGTACTTGATCTCCAGGGTGCCTTCTTTTGTATCCCCAGTTCATTCCTCATTACAATTTCTGTTTGCCTTTGAGTGGACTAATCCTGACTCAGGCCAAATGCAATAATATACCTGGACAGTATTGCCTCAGAGGTTTCAGGATAGCCCACACCTGTTTGCCCAGGTCCTAGGAAAGGAACTAAGGGAAATACATCTTAAAGAAGTTGTCATTCTACAATATGTAGATGATATTTTAATATATAGCCCTCCATGGAGGCCTCAGATCAAAATGCCATTGAAGTCTTTAATTTCCTTGGGCCCTGGGGCTACAGAGTTTCTCAAACAAAGACATAAATCTTAAGCAACAAGTTAAATATCTGGGATATATTGTAAACCCAAGAAAAACACAGTTATCTCTATATAGAAAACAAGCAATATTAGGCCTGCAAGAATGCGAAAATGTTTCAGTTGCGTCCAACTTTTTGTGACACCGTAGATTGTATCCTGCTCTGCTCCTTTGTCCATGGGATGAGTCCCTTGGCGACCAGTTACTCCCAAAGAGGAAGGGTCCTTACCAAGTCTTGCTGAGCACCACTATGGCAGTAAAACCCCAAGGCATCACCAGATAGTTTCATCTGTCAAGGATTAAACCTCCACTAATATGTTATAGGAAACTGAAAGCCCACATTTCAGCTATCCCTGTGGATCCACCCCCTTCTTCTAAGTCGCCACAGGATCTGCAGGACAAGCTAAATATTTCAGGTGGATGAAGAGTGAGTCACTACAAGACCTGAAGCTACTATTTAAAAAGGACAAAATAACTTATTAGACCCTAGGCTAAGAACGAATAGCTACTATCTTCCTTTTGCCTCCAGGTACTCCAATCCACTTCGATTCAGGTCAGTTGCTCAGTCATGTCCAACTCTTTGCAACCCCATGGACTGCAGCACGCCAGGCCTTCTTGTCCATTTTCAACTCCAGGAGTTGACTCAAACTCATGTCCATTGAGTTGGTAATGCCATCCAACCATCTCGTTCTCTGTCATCTCCTTCTGCCTTCAATCTTTCCCAGCATCAGGTTCTTTTCCAATGAGTCAGTTCTTCACATCAGGCGGCCAAAGTATTGCAGATTCAGCTTCAGGATCAGTCCTTCCAATGAATATTCAGGACTAATTTCCTTTAGGATGGACTGGTTGGATCTCCTTGCAGTCCAAGGGACTCTCAAGAGTCTCCAACACCACAGTTCAAAAGCATCAGTTCTTTTCTTGGTGCTTAGCTTTCTTTATAGTCCAACTCCCACACCCATACATGACTACTGGAAAAACCACAGCTTTATACAGACCTTTGTTGGCAAAGTAATGTCTCTGCATTTTAATGCTGTCTAGGTTGGTCATAACTTCTCTTCCAAGGAGTAAGCGTCTTTTAATTTCATGGTTGCAATCACCATCTGAAGTGATTTGGGAGCCTCCCTCCAAAAAATAATGTCTGTCACTGTTTTCACTGTTTCCCCATCTATTTGCCATGAACTGATGGGACCAGATGCCATGATCTTAGTTTTCTGAATGTTGAATTTTAAGCCAGCTTTTCCACTCTCCTCTTTCATTTTCATCAAGAGTCTCTTTAGTTCTTCTTCATTTTCTGCCATAAGGGTGGTGTCATCTGCATATCTGAGGTTATTGATATTTCTCCAGGCAATCTCGATTCCAGTTTGTGGTTCATCCAGCCCATCATCTTGCATAATGTACTCTGCACATAAGTTAAATAAGCATGGGGACAATATACAGCCTTGACATGCTCCTTTTCCTATTTGGAACCAGTCTGTTGTTACATGTCCAGTTCTAACTGTTGCTTCCTGACCTGCATACAGATTTCTCAAGAGGCAGGTCAGGTGGTCTGGTATTCCCATCTCTTTCAGAATTTTCCACAGTTTGTTGTGATCCACACAGTCAAATGTTTTGTCATGGTCAGTAAAGCAGAACTAGTTGTTTTTCTGGAACTCTCTTGCTTTTTCCATGACTCAACGGATGTTGGCAATTTGATCTCTGGTTCCTCTGCCTTTTCTAAACCCAGCTTGAACATCTGGGCATTTACAGTTCATGTACTGTTGAAGCTGGCTTGGAGAAGTTTGAGCATTACTTTGCTAGCGTGTGAGATGAGTGCGATTGTGTGGTAGTTTGAGCATTCTTTGGCATTGCCTTTCTTTGGGATTGAAATTAAAACTGACCTTTTCCAGTCCTGTGGCCACTGCTGACTTTTCCAAATTTGCTGGCATATTGAGTGCAGCACTTTCACAGCATCATCTTTTAGGATTCCAAATAGCTCAACTGGAATTCCATCACTTCCACTAGCTTTGTTCGTAGTGATGCTTTCTAAGGCCCACTTGACTTTGAATCCCAGGATGTCTGGCCCTAAGTGAGTGATCACACCATGGTGCTTGTCCAATCCACTTACAGAATAATAATTAATATTCTTTGACAGATTTATGTAACTATTGTTGTCTCTGCTCTCACCTTTGCTCTTTGAATTCGCTGAACTTCTGTGCATATGCCAGGTGATTTACATATAATCCTGACTCGTGTTACTATGAAGCTACCAATTATCTTAGCTTTTCTATGCCTGTTTCCCTTATCTACAGGATGAGCTTTCCTGGTATCTCAGATGGTAAAGAATCTGCCTGCAATGTGGGGACCTGGGTTCAACCCCTGGTTTGGGAAGTTCCCTTGGAGGAGGGCCTGGCAGCCCTCCAGTATTCTTTCTTGGAGAATCCCCATGGACAGAAGAGCTTGGCGGGTTACAGACCATAGTCTCGCAGAGAGTCAGACACGACTGAGCAACTAAGCACAACAGCACAGGATGGACAGACAACACATTGCTTTGCATTGCACAAAATCTTGCTTCCTCTGCTCAGAATGCTGGATTTGTTTACCCTGAGCTAAATCCATCATGGGCCATGGTGATCCATTTGTCCATTGCCTAAGAAATTTTAACCAAGTTCTTCATGGAAATTGGTCTTCTAGCAGAGACCCAAGACTTAATAACAGTTATGTGCTAGGTCAGAATTGTTTATTTTCTTGATGAAGAAAATTATAATTTTAAATATCCCCTTAGTAACAGAAGGAAAATATGAAGTCAAACTGGTAGGATGAAGAATTGGCATAAAGTACCCCAGAACTTTTTAATGGCCCCTTCTAAATCATGATTCCAGTTACATATTTGTTCTCAAACTTTTAACTCATTACCAGAAGGAAGAATGATCCACATTTAAGTAACAGGTATCAGGATGGACATGGATGGAATGCATTTGGTATATTGCTGAAGAACACTTCCATAACAATAGGATGGCATGGCTAGGTCTTAAAACCTTACTGAAGCCCATTGGTGCCCTGCCAGGATATGTTCTTGTATGCCAGGTAGATAAGAAACCATGGGCCACTAATTGCCTAAACAATGACCCCATGTCCACACAGTATATGTTGGGAACCTTGATTACTCCTTTCTCAATCCATCCCTTAAACAAATCCATGCACTTGTCTAGTTCATTAAATACATTTACTTGACTAATTGGAGATTTACTTGGTGGCATCCTAGATGGAGATGCCCATTTCATTGGGTAAATCTTATTACCATGGTGGAGAGTAGCCACCCACCAACATGTTCTTCAAAACATATCTCTTAATCTTACTGCTACAGCTAACAATAATGCTGTCTTACTAATTTACAGAAGTCTCTAGATTCACTAGCCAAAGTGATATTTGATAACCATCTGGCCCTGGATTATCTGTTGGCAGAACAAGGAAGGATATGTGCAATTGCCAACACTTCTTGTTGCATATATATTAACAGCTCTTCCCAGGTAGAGACCAGTATTGAAAAAAATAAATAAATAATGACAAGACACCTGGCTTCAACAATTAAACACCAATCTTCACTATTCAATATGGGCATGGAAATTAAAAACTGGTTCTCTAAATTTTTCTCATTGATCCCAGAAAGTATTGACAATTTTCTGATGGGAGGTTTCCATTTTCTTATAACTTTCCTCTTCTCAGTCATACTAATTTGTGCTGTATTTCTCCTAATGCTTTATTGCTTTCCAAACTGTTGCAAATCTGCAACTAAGACCTTTCAGTGCAAGAAGGAGGCCTGGGACCAACAGGTTCAGACCTTCCACTTTAGAAATAGAGAAAGATACTAAATTTCAAACCTGAGATTAATAAAGATATGCTGACCTCATTCAATCAGTTTCCCACCCTTCCTTGAGCCTCTGCTTATAATAGTCAGTTACTGATCTTTAGCCCTTGCTTCTCTAATCTAATTATTTAGTTAGTTTTCTCTAGAACAACACAGGAAAATGATGATGCAGGGACTCCAGTCATTTCCCATAGCAGATCCTACTGAAACAACAACAGAAGCCACCATTCTGGGGTCCCTTAAATGAGACAGGGTGGGAGTTCTTTGACCAAACTCAGTAGGGTCTACGAGCCCTTGCCAGCCTGAAGAAGCTACAGAAGGTAGAACTTCACCCTTCATCTATCCATTCAAAATTTACTGGGGTCTACATGTCTCAGGGGGGATTTGAGGCAGGGGGTAGATGCCCCCCATCCCGGGCAAAGCGAATGGATATTCATTCCCTGTGGACTGAAATTCCAGGATAAGAATAGCAAGACAATTGAGACAGGAGGCTGTGCCTTGCCCAGACAACATATCTCTCTTTCTCCAAGTAAGGAGATTACACATACACAAAAAGACTATTTGAAGGTGATGTGATGGAGTGATGCAAAGGGGAGTGATGCAAAGGGATGTTCTACCCATAGACCTCTTCAGTAGAATCCATTTAGGTAAGAGATGCATGTACACACAAGGGAGGATCCTGAGATATGCCAAATATGAACTCTAAACCAGGGAAATCAAAATGATTGGCAAAAGCAATCCCAGAAGAAATGCCCCATATGAGTGATTTAAACTGCCACTAGGGTAGAACTCAGGGACACTCAGTTTCCCCATGTGTTCATCCACATATACTGTACTTTTTCCTCCTAATAAATATATTGCTTGTTTCATTACTTTCAATCTTTGTCAGATTTCTATTTTTGCAAAGCTGACAGGCCAGGGACTTGTCACT
Source organism: Budorcas taxicolor (assembly GCF_023091745.1). Lineage (NCBI taxonomy): Eukaryota > Metazoa > Chordata > Mammalia > Artiodactyla > Bovidae > Budorcas > Budorcas taxicolor. Next base: position 64,754,134 of record NC_068935.1, on the reverse strand, counting down.
GACCCCTGATCTAGTGGCTAAGATTTGGTGCTCTTGATGCAGTGATCTGACCTCAATCCTCAATCTCTGGCTTAGGAATTGAAACCACACTTCAAGCTGCTGCAGGCTGAGGCCACCTGAGATCAGTAGCACAACTATTTCCCACCAGGTTATGTCCAGTTATTTAGGTAATACTTTTTATTACATGCACTATTCTTTATCTTCAGATTTTCCCAGATTTATTTTTACATCATTTGTTTCAATCCTTATCTGTTTATTTAGTGAGTATATTTCCTGTATATCAACTGTCTAAATGATACATAGACAATGATTTCTCAACAGTTTTTGCTTCTGTGTTTAATGGATATACATGGCAAACCACTTCAGTATTCTTGCCTTGAGAACCCCATGAACAGTATGAAAAGGCAAAATGATAGGATACTGAAAGAGGTACTCCCCAGGTCAGTAAGTGCCCAATATGCTACTGGAGGTCAGTGGAGAAATAAATCCAGAAAGAAGGAAGGGATGGAGCCAAAGCAAAAACAATACCCAGCTGTGGATGTGACTGGTGATAGAAGCAAGGTCCGATGCCATAAAGAGCAATATTGCATAGGAACCTGGAATGTCAGGTCTATGAATCAAGGCAAATTGGAAGTGGTCAAACAAGAGATGGCAAGAGTGAACGTCAACATTCTAGGAATCAGCGAACTAAAATGGACTGGAATGGGTGATTTTAACTCAGATGACCATAATATCTACTACTGCGGGCAGGAAACCCTCAGAAGAAATGGTATAGCCATCATGGTCAACAGAAGAGTCTGAAATGCAGTACTTGGATGCAGTCACAAAAATGACAGAATGATCTCTGTTTGTTTCCAAGGCACACCATTGAAAATCACAGTAATCTAAGTCTATGCCCCAACCAGTAATGCTGAAGAAGATGATGTTGAATGATTCTATGAAGACCTACAAGATCTTTTAAACACCCAAAAAAGATGTCCTTTTCATTATAGGGGACTGGAATGCAAAAGTAGGAAGTCAAGAAACACCTGGAGTGACAGGCAAATTTGGCCTTGGAATGCAGAATGAAGCAGGGCAAAGACTAATAGAGTTTTGCCAAGATAATGCACTGGTCATAGCAAACACCCTCTTCCAACAACACAACAGAAGACTCTACACATGGACCTCACCAGATGGTCAACACCAAAATCAGATTGACTATATTCTTTGCAGCCAAAGATGGAGAAGCTCTCTACAGTCAACAAAAACAAGACCAGGAGCTGACTGTGGCTCAGATCATGAACTCCTTATTACCAAATTTAGACTGAAATTGAAGAAAGCAGGGAAAACCCTAGACCATTCAGGTATGACCTGATTATACAGTGGAAGTGAGAAATAGATTTAAGGGCCTAGATCTGATAGTAAGGTGCCTGATGAACTATGGAATGAGGTTCGTGACATTGTACAGGAGACAGTGATCAAGACCATCCCCATGGAAAAAAAATGCAAAAAAGCAAAATGGCTATCTGGGGAAGCCTTACAAATAGCTGTGAAAAGAGAAGTGAAAAGCAAAGGAGAAAAGGAAAGATATAAGCATTGGAATGCAGAAATCCAAAGAATAGAAAGAAGAGATAAGAAAGCCTTCTTCAGTGATCAATGCAATGAAATAGAGGAAAAGAACAGAATGGGAAAGACTAGAGATCTCTTCAAGAAAATTAGAGATATCAAGGGAACGTTTCATGGAAAGATGGGCTCCATAAAGGACAGAAATGTTATGGACCTAACAGAAGCAGAAGATACTAAGAAGAGGTGGCAAGAATACACAGAAGAACTGTACAAAAAGGATCTTCATGACCTGGATAATCACAACGGTGTGATCACTCATCTAGAAGCAGACATCTTGGAAAATGAAGTCAAGTGGGCCTTAGAAAGCATCACTATGAACAAAGCTAGTGGAGGTGATGGAATTCCAGTTGAGCTGTTTCAAATCCTGAAAGATGATGCTGTGAAAGTGCTGCACTCAATATGCCAGCAAATTTGGAAAACTCAGAAATGGCCACAGGACTAGAAAAGGTCAGTTTTCATTCCAATCTCAAAGAAAGGCAATGCCAAAGAATGTTCAAACTACCGCACAATTGCACTCATCTCACACGCTAGTAAAGTAATGCTCAAAACTCTCCAAGCCAGGCTTCAGCAATACATGAACCGTGAACTACCAGATGTTCAAGCTGGTGTTAGAAAAGTCAGAGGAACCAGATATCAAATTGCCAACATCAGCTGGATCATGGAAAAAGCAAGAGAGTTCCAGAAAAACATCTATTTCTGCTTTGTTGACTATGCCAAAGCCTTTGACTGTGAGAATCACAATAAACTGTGGAAAATTGTGAAAGAGATGGGAATACCAGACCACCTAACCTGCCTTTTGAGAAACCTAGAAGCAGGTCAGGAAGCAGCAGTTAGAACTGGACATGGAACAACAGACTGGTCCCAAATAGGAAAAGGAGTACATCAAGGCTATATATTGTCACCCTGCTTATTTAACTTATATGCAGAGTACCTCATGAGACACGCTGGGCTGGAAGAAGCACAAGCTGGAATCAAAATTGCTGGGAGAAATATCAATAACCTCAGATATGCAGATGACATCACCCTTATGGCAGAAAGTGAAGAGGAACTAAAAAGGCTCTTGATGAAAGTGAAAGTGGAGAGTGAAACAGTTGGCTTAAAGCTGAACATTCAGAAAACGAAGATCATGGCATCTGGTCCCATCTCTTCATGGGAAATAGATGGTGAAACAGTGGGAACAGGGTCAAACTTTATTATTTGGGGCTCCAAAACAACTGCAGATGGTGATTGCAGCCTTGAAATTGAAAGATGCTTTCTCCTTGGAAATAAAGTTATGACCAACCTAGATAGCATATTCAAAAGCAGAGACATTACTTTCCAACAAAGGTCTGTCTAGTCAAGGCTATGGTTTTTCCTGTGGTCATGTATGGATGTGAGAGTTGGACTGTGAAGAAAGCTGAGCACCAAAGAATTGCTGCTTTTGAACTGTGGTGATGGAGAAGACTCTTGAGAGTCCCTTGGACTGCAAGGAGATCCAACCATTCCATTCTGAAGGAGATCAGCCCTGGAATTTCTTTGGAAGGAATGATGCTAAAGCTGAAACTCCAGTACTTTGGGCACCTCATGCGAAGAGTTGACTCATTGGAAAAGACTCCGATGCTGGGAGGGATTCAGGGCAGGAGGAGAGGGGATGACCGAGGATGAGATAGCTGGATGGCATCACTGACTCAAAAGACATGAGTTTGAGTGAACTCTGGGTGTTGGTGATGGACAAGGAGGACTGGTGTGCTGGGATTCATGGGGTCACAAAGAGTTGGAAATGACTGAGCGACTGAACTGAACTGAACTGAAAACAGAATAGAAATTTATATTAAAAAGCATTGTGAGGAGGGGCGGTCCTAAGATGGCGGAGGAATTGGACGGGAAGACCACTTTCTCCCTCACAAATTCCTCAAAAGAACATTTCTATGCTGAGCAAACACCACAAAACAACTTCTGAATGCTGGCAGAGGACATCAGGCAACCAGAAAAGCAGACCATTGTCTTCAAAAACAGGTAGGAAAAAATATAAAAGACGAAAAGAGAGACAAAGGAGGTGGGGACAGAGCTCCGTCCCAGGAAGGGAAGCCTGTCCTGGGAAGGGAATTTTAAGAAGAGAGGTTTCCAAACACCAGGAAACACTCTCCCTGCCGAGTCTGTGGCGAGCCTTGGAAACACAGAGGGCAACATAACAGGAAGGAAAAATAAATAAATAATTAAAACCAACAGATTACAAGCCCAACAGTAACTCCCCCAGCGGAAAAGCAGCACAGACGCCTGCATCCGCCACTAGCAGTGGGGGCAGGGCAGGGAAGCGCAGGAGGCGCGGGCTGCAGAGATTTGTAAGAATCGAGCAGGAATGCCCCACGCATAACCAGAATGATCTAACTTGGGCTAGCAAACTGGACTGTGGGATAGCTACCATGCGAAAAGCTCGAACATAAGACACTGCCAGGACCACGCACAGAACAAAGGATGGAACGGAAATAGCTGGCTGCAGACCATCCCCCGCCAGGGACAGGCAGCCAGAGCCGTAAGGGCTGGAAAGCAGCAATTGCAGCCCCGGAGAGACTTTACCTACCAAACTGCAAGCAGGCTTCTTTGCTAAGACATCTGGGGGTGCTGGAGAGTCACCATCTGCCTCACAAGGGGCACCAGCGGTACACCCAGAAAACTGAGCAGCAGAGACAGAAAAGGTGACAAGTCGCAGCGACCACACTCGCCAAACTCCTGAGCTACTCGGACCTGGGAAGGGCACAAAACGCAGTCCCAACCGAATCTGAGACTCTGAGGGCTACCTGAGCGCCAAACCTGAGCGGCTAAGACCGGGGAAGTGCACGCAGCCTAGGGTCGGCCTCAGACGGTTCCCGGCTGAGCATCGTAGAACCAGAGCAGTTTGTGTGCCGCAAGAAGGGACAGGTCCAGTGGGGCTGAGACACTGTGTGCACACAACAGTGCTATGTGTTTGCAGCATCCCCCACTCCCCACAGCGCGACTGAACTAGTGAGCCTAAAAAATCAGCAACAGAAGAAGTTAATCAGAGGGAACCGCCTTGGAAGTGACCCCACACTGCCCACAACATCAGAGAAGGGCCAGATATATCTTTACTATTTTTACAATCATTCCTTTTTTTTTTTCCCTCTTTTTTTTTTGCTTTTTTTTTCTTGCTTTTTTTTCTAACTTTTTTTTAATTGTTAAGTCTTCTATTTCTCCTCTAATTTTTATTTCTATAACCTACTATTACTTTTAAAAAAAGACTATTTTTTTTAAGTCAAACACCATATATAGTCTTTATGTGGTTGTTGTTGGAGTTATTTAATAATTATTGTGGCTTTTTTTTTTCTTTTTTCCTTCTGCTTCTTTTCTTTAATATTGTATTTTTTAAAATCCAACCTCTACTCTAGATTTTTAATCTTTGCTTTTTGGTGTTTGTTGTCAATTTTGTACATTTAAAAACCCAAACTTCACTACCCAATTTTACCTGAGAGCAAGATTACTGGCTTGACCACTCTCTCCTCCTTTGGACTCTCCTTTTTCTCCACCAGTGGCCTCTGTCTCTTTCCTCCCCCATCTCTTCTCTATCCAACTCTGTGAATCTCTGTGTGTTCCAGATGGTGGAGAACACCTAAGGAACTGGTTACTGGCAGGATTTGTCTCTCTCCTTTTCATTCCTCTCTCTTATCCTCCTGGCCACCTCTGTCTACTTCCTCCCTCTCCTCTTCCCTGTATAACTCCGTAAATACCTCTGAGCGGTCCAGACCATGGAGCACACATAAGGAAGTGACTACTGGCTAGCTTGCTCTCTCCTCTTTTGATCTCACCACATCTCATTCCAGTCACCTCTAACTACCCCCTCCCTCTTCTCTTCTCCATGTAACTCAGTGAACCTCTCGGGGTGTCCCTCAATGTGGAGAAACTTTTCATCTTTAACCTAGATGTTTTATCATTGGTGCTGTATAGATGGAGAAATCTAGAGGCTACTGTAAAAATAAAACTGAAAACCAGAAGCAGGAGGCTTAAGTCCAAAGCCTGAGAACATCAGAGAACTCCTGAATTCAGGGAACATTAATCAATAGGAGCTCATCAAACGCCTCCATACCTACACTGAAACCAAGCTCCACCCAAGGGCCAACAAGTTCCAGAGCAAGACATACCACGCAAATTCTCCAGCAACACAGGAACACACCCCTGAGCTTCAATATACAGGCAGCTCAAAGCTGCTCCAAAACCTTTGACGTCTCATAACCCATTACTGGCCACTCCACTGCACTCCAGAGAGAAGAAATCCAGCTCCACCCACCAGAACTCCAACACAAGCCTCCCTAACCAGGAAACCTTGACAAGCCACTGATACAACCCCACCCGCAGTGAGGAAGCTCCATAATAAAGAGAACTCCACAAATTACCAGAATATTAACAGGCCACCCCAAACGCAGCAGTATAACCAAGATGAAGAGACAGAGGAATACCCAGCAGGTAAAGGAACAGGAGAAATGCCCACCAAACCAAACAAAAGAGGAAGAGATAGGGAATTTACCTGAGAAAGAATTCCGAATATTGATAGTGAAAATGATCCAAAATCTTGAAATCAAAATGGAATCACAGATAAATAGCCTGGAGACAAGGATTGAGAAGATGCAAGAAAGGTTTAACAAGGACCTAGAAGAAATAAAAAAGAGTCAATATATAATGAATAACACAATAAATGAGATCAGAAACACTCTGGAGGCAACAAATAGTAGAATAATGGAGGCAGAAGATAGGATTAGTGAAATAGAAGATAAAATGGTAGAAATAAATGAATCAGAGAGGAAAAAGAAAAACGAATTAAAAGAAATGAGGACAATCTCAGAGACCTCCAGGACAACATGAAATGCTCCAACATTCGAATTATAGGAGTCCCAGAAGAAGGCACAAAGAAAGACCATGAGAAAATCCTTGAGGAGATAATAGTTGAAAACTTCCCTAAAATGGGGAAGGAAATAATCACCCAAGTCCAAGAAACACAGAGAGTTCCAAATAGGATAAACCCAAGGCGAAACACCCCAAGACACATATTAATCAAATTAACAAAGATCTAACACAAAGAACAAATATTAAAAGCAGCAAGGGAAAAACAACAAATAACACACAAGGGGATTCCCATAAGGACAACAGCTGATCTTTTGATAGAAACTCTTCAGGCAAGGAGGGAATGGCAAGACATACTTAAAGTGATGAAAGAAAATAACCTACAGCCCAGATTACTGTACCCAGCAAGGATCTCATTCAAATATGAAGGAGAAATCAAAAGCTTTACAGACAAGCAAAAGCTGAGAGAATTCAGCACCACCAAACCAGCTCTCCAACAAATTCTAAAAGATATTCTCTAGACAGGAAACACAAAAAGGATGTATAAACGCGAACCCAAAACAATAAAGTAAATGGTAACAGGATCATACTTATCAATAATTACCTTAAACGTAAATGGGTTGAATGCCCCAACCAAAAGACAAAGACTGGACGATGGATACAAAAACAAGACCCCTCTATATGCTGCTTACAAGAGATCAACCTGAAAACAAGGGACGCATACAGACTGAAAGTGAAGGGCTGGAAAAAGATATTCCGCACGAATAGAGACCAAGAGAAAGCAGGAGTGGCAATACTCATCCGATAAAATAGACTTTAAAACAAAGGCTGTGAAAAGAGACAAAGAAGGCCACTACATAATGATCAAAGGATCAATCCAAGAAGAAGCTATAACAATTATAAATATATATGCACCCAATATAGGAGCACCACAATATGTAAGACAAATGCTAACAAGTATGAAAGGGGAAATTAACAATAACACAATAATAACAGGAGACTTTAATACCCCACTCACACCTATGGACAGATCAACTAAACAGAAAATAAACAAAGAAAGGCAAAGTTTAAATGATACATTAGACCAGTTAGACCTAATTGATATCTATAGGACATTTCACCCCAAAACAATGAATTTCACCTTTTTCTCAAGTGCTCATGGAACCTTCTCCAGGATAGATCACATCCTGGGCCATAAATCTAACCATGATAAATTCAAAAAAATCGAAATCATTCCAAGCATCTTTTCTGACCATAATGCATTAAGATTAGATCTCAATTAGAGGAGAAAAACTATTAAAAATCCCAACATATGGAGGTTGAACAACACACTTCTGAATAACCAACAAATCACAGAAGAAATCAAAAAAGAAATCAAAATATGCATAGAAACTAATGAAAATGAAAACACAACAACCCAAAACCTGTGGGACACTTTAAAAGCAGTGCTAAGAGGAAAGTTTATAGCACTACAGGCATACCTCAAGAAACAAGAAAAAAGTCAAATAAATAACCTAACTCTACACCTAAAGCAACTAGAAAAGAAAGAATTGGAGAACCCCAGAGTGAGTAGAAGGAAAGAAATCTTAACAATTAGGGCAGAAATAAATGCAAAAGAAACAAAAGAGACCATAGGAAAAATCAACAAAGCCAAAAGCTGGTTCTTTGAAAGGATAAATAAAATTGACAAATCATTAGCCAGACTCATCAAGAAGCAAAGAGAGAAAAATCAAATCAATAAAATTAGAAATGAAAATGGAGAGATCACAACAGACAACACAGAAATACAAAGGATCATAAGAGACTACTATCAGCAATTATATGCCAATAAAATGGACAATGTGGAAGAAATGGACAAATTCTTAGAAAAGTACAATATTCCAAAACTGAACCAGGAAGAAATAGAAAATCTTAACAGACCCATCACAAGCATGGAAATTGAAACTGTAATCAGAAATCTTCCAGCAAACAAAAGCCCAGGTCCAGATGGCTTCACAGCTGAATTCTACCAAATATTTTGAGAAGAGCTAACACCTATCCTACTCAAACTCTTCCAGAAAATTACAGAGGAAGGTAAACTTCCAAACTCATTCTATGAGGCCACCATCACCCTAATACCAAAACCTGACAAAGATGCCACAAAAAAAGAAAACTACAGGCCAATATCACTGATGAACATAGATGCAAAAATCCTCAACAAAATTCTAGCAATCAGAATCCAACAACACATTAAAAAGATCATACACCATGACCAAGTGGGCTTTATCCCAGGGATGCAAGGATTCTTCAATATCTGCAAATCAATCAATGTAATTCACCACATTAACAAATTGAAAAATAAAAGCCATATGATTATCTCAATAGATGCAGAGAAGGCCTTTGACAAAATTCAACATCCATTTATGATAAAAACTCTCCAGAAAGCAGGAATAGAAGGAACATACCTCAACATAATAAAAGCTATATATGACAAACCCACAGCAAACATTATCCTCAATGGTGAAAATCTGAAAGCATTTCCCCTAAAGTCAGGAACAAGACAAGGGTGCCCACTTTCACTGCTACTATTCAACATAGTTCTGGAAGTTTTGGCCACAGCAATCAAGGCAGCAAAAGAAAAAAAAGGAATCCAAATTGGAAAAGAAGAAGTAAAACTCTCACTGTTTGCAGATGACGTGATCCTCTACATAGAAAACCCTAAAGACTCCACCAGAAAATTACTCGAGCTAATCAATGAATATAGTAAAGTTGCAGGATATAAAATCAACACACAGAAATCCCTTGCATTCCTATACACTAATAATGAGAGAGTAGAAAAAGAAATCAAGGAAACAATTCCATTCACCATTGCAACGAAAAGAATAAAATACTTAGGAATATATCTACCTAAAGAAACTAAAGACCTGTATATAGAAAACTATAAAACACTGATGAAAGAAATCAAAGAGGACACTAATAGATGGAGAAATATACCATGTTCATGGATCGGAAGAATCAATATAGTGAAAATTAGTATACTACCCAAAGCAATTTACAAATTCAATGCAATCCCTATCAAGCTACCAGCCATATTTTTTCACAGAACTAGAACAAATAATTTCAAGATTTGTATGGAAATGCAAAAAAACTTGAATAGCCAAAGCAATCTTGAGAAAGAAGAATGGAACTGGAGGAATCAACTTGCCTGACTTCAGGCTCTACTACAAAGCCACAGTCATCAAGACAGTATGGTACTGGCACAAAGACAGAAAAATAGATCAATGGAACAAAATAGAAAGCCCAGAGATAAACCCACACACATATGGACACCTGATCTTTGACAAAGGAGGCAAGAATATACAATGGAGTAAAGACAATCTCTTTAACAAGTGGTGCTGGGAAAACTGGTCAACCACCTGTAAAAGAATGAAACTAGATCACTTTCTAACACCATACACAAAGATAAACTCAAAATGGATTAAAGATCTAAATGTAAGACCAGAAACTATAAAACTCCTAGAGGAGAACATAGGCAAAACACTCTCCGACATAAATCACAGCAGGATCCTCTATGATCCACCTCCCAGAATAATGGAAATAAAAGCAAAAATAAACAAATGGGATCTAATTAAAATTAAAAGCTTCTGCACAACAAAGGAAAATATCAGCAAGGTGAAAAGACAGCCTTCTGAATGGGAGAAAATAATAGCAAATGAAACAACTGACAAACAACTAATCTCAAAAATATACAAGCCACTTATGCAGCTCAATTCCAGAAAAATAAACGACCCAATTAAAAAATGGGCCAAAGAACTAAATAGACATTTCTCCAAAGAAGACATACGGATGGCTAACAAACACATGAAAAGATGCTCAACATCACTCATTATTAGAGAAATGCAAATCAAAACCACAATGAGGTACCACTTCACACCAGTCAGAATGGCTGTGATCCAAAAATCTGCAAGCCATAAATGCTGGAGAGGGTGTGGAGAAAAGGGAACCCTCCTACACTTTTGGTGGGAATGCAAACTAGTACAACCACTATGGAAAACAGTGTGGAGATTCCTTTAAAAATTGCAAATAGAACTGCCATATGACCCAGCAATCCCACTGCTGGGCATACACACTGAGGAAACCAGAATTGAAAGAGACACATGTACCCCAGTGTTCATCGCAGCACTGTTTATAATAGCCAGGACATGGAAACAACCTAGATGTCCATCAGCAGATGAATGGATAAGAAAGCTGTGGTACATATACACAATGGAGTATTACTCAGCCGTTAAAAAGAATACATTTGAATCAGTTCTGATGAGATGGATGAAACTGGAGCCGATTATACAGAGTGAAGTAAGCCAGAAAGAAAAACATCTATACAGTATTCTAACACATATATATGGAATTTAGAATGGTAATGATAACCCTGTATAAGAGACAGCAAAAGAGACACAGATGTTTAGAACAGACTTTTGGACTCTGTGGGAGAGGGAGAGGGTGGGATGATTTGGTGGAATGGCATTGAAACATGTATACTATCATGTAAGAATCGAATCGCCAGTCTATGTCCAATGCAGGATACAGCATGCTTGGGGCTGGTGCATGGCGATGACCCAGAAGGATGTTGTGGGGAGGGAGGTGGGAGGGGGGTTCATATTTGGGAACGCATGTACACCCATGGTGGATTCATGTCAATGTATGGCAAAACCAATATAGTATTGTAAAGTAAAATAAAGTAAAAATAAAAATTTAAAATAGATAAATAAATAAATGAAGGTCATTTATTTAAAAAAAAAAAGCATTGTGAGAGTGTAGTTAAAACATTTTTGAAGTTTACATACTTTTGGCTGTTAATATACTGCCTAAGAATATGTGTCCTACAGATTAATTACATAGAAGTACAGTTTATTATTTTGTTCCCTTTAAATTTGAGGTTCTTTCTTCATAGTGAAATAATTCAGAGATGCACAGAGTTAAGGAAAGTAAAGTGAGATTTTATTTAAGGCAGAATATACTTTCAGAAAGAAAGGCAATACCAAAGAATGCTCAAACTACCGCACAGTTTTACTCGTCTCACATGCTTGTAAAGTAATGCTCAAAATTCTCCAAGCCAGGCTTCAGCAATACGTGAATCATGAACTTCCAGATGCTCAAGCTGGTTTTAGAAAAGCCAGAGGAACCATATATCAAATTGCCAACATCCGGTGGATCATCGAAAAAGCAAGAGAGTTTCAGAAAAACATCTATTTCTGCTTTATTGACTAAGCCAAAGCCTTTGACTGTGTGGATCACAATAAACTGTGGAAAATTGTGAAAGAGATGGGAATACCAGAACACCTGACCTGCCTCTTGAGAAACCTACATGCAGGTCAGGAAGCAACAGTTAGAACTGGACATGGAACAACAGACTGGTTCCAAATAGGAAAAGGAGTACATCAAGGCTGTATATTGTCACCCTGCTTATTTAACTTCTATGCAGAGTACATCATGAGAAACGCTGGACTGGAAGAAACACAAGCTTGAATCAAGATTGCTGGGAGAAATATCAATAACCTCAGATATGCAGATGACACCACCCTTATGGCAGAAAGTGAAGAGAAACTAAAAAAGCCTCCTGATGAAAGTGAAAGAGGAGAGTGCAAAAGTTGGCCTAAAGCTCACATTGAGAAAACTAAGATCATGGCATCTGGTCCCATCACTTCATGAGAAATAGAAGGGGAAATAGTGGAAACAGTGTCAGACTTTAATTTTTTGGGCTCCAAAATCACTGCAGATGGTGATTGCAGCCATGAAATTAAAAGATACTTACTCCTTGGAAGAAAAGTTATAACCAACCTACATAGCATATTAAAAAGCAGAGATATTACTTTGCCAACAAATTTCGGTCTAGTCAAGGCTATGGTTTTTCCTGTGGTCATGTATGGATGTGAGAGTTGGACTAGGAAGAAAGCTGAGCACCAAAGAATTGATGGTTTTGAAGTGTGGTGTTGGAGAAGATTCTTGAGAGTCCTTTGGACTGCAAGGAGATCAACCAGTCCATTCTGAAGGAGATCAGTCCTGGGTGTTCATTGGAAGGACTAATGCTGACACTGATACTCCAAAACTTTGGCCACCTCATGCAAAGAGTTGACTCATTGGAAAAGACCCTGAAGCTGGGAGGGACTGGGGGCAGGAGGAGAAGGGGATGACAGAGGATGAGATGGCTGGATGACATCACTGACTCGATGGGCAGGAGTTTGAGTGAACTCCGGGTGTTGGTGATTAACAGGGAGGCCTGGCGTGCTGTGATTCATAGTGTCGCAAAGAGTCAGAGACGACTGACTGACTGAAATGAACTGAACTGAAGTGATACTTTCGGAGGGACAGCAGGTAAAAAGGTGAGTAGTTGCTGCCCTGGGTTTCTTAGCAAGCCATTTATGAGGGACATTCAAATGAAGGAGGAGAGTATTTACTGGGGAAGGGCGAGTATAGGGGTCGTATTCCCTGATTTTCCTCTAGGCTCCATCTTCCTCAGGGGAGGAGGGATTTTTGTCCTTATTTAGCTTAGATCAGAAGTAGTATGGCCTCAGAGCATGATGGGTACTTTTCATCTGTAAGGCTAATTTTATTGTAATGACATCATAAGGAACAAAAAGTTATGTTTGGGTGCAGGAGATTCTCACCTATCTCCACCTTTCTTAGTCTGCTACCAGGACACTCATCACTTAAAGTGTGTGGTTTCCTGTCAGTCTGGGTCTGGAGGTTTCCTACTTTTCTTTGTCTGTCCATGAACCCCTGCTGTTTACAAGATGACTGATTTCCTGCCACCTGGCCCTTGCTCCCATTTCTCTACTCTTACCCAGTAGGTTGCCTGCTGTAACAATTGGGCATAATATTATCACTGCCAAAATCATGTAGACTTTACTCTTCCTGTCAGAATATTTACTGAGTCAGGCTTTACATTACATTGAAATAACTTGGGACTCATACACAGCATTTTCTTAATGAAAAAAAAAATGATAGCATGTACACATGATTGCTAGGAGGATAAAATGCATAAAAATAGCTGAATATCATAAACTTAAAATTGGACTTTGTATTGTCTGATAGGGTTGAATTTGTATTTAAACCTTCAGCATGAAACAAAATAAATGTGCTTTTGTCTAGAAGCAAAACCAAGACTTTTATAAAAAACAAAACAAATAATTAGAAAAAATGAAGGACACTGGACAAGATAATCAATATATGTTTTTCATCTCTAATTTATACAATTAGGTGGCAAATCTTTTCCATTTTTTCACATTCATGCTGTATTAGGTTATATCAGACAAAAAAATGATATATGAATAAATGTTAATATTTTTATATTGGAAATATAGTGTATAAGAACAAAATGAAATAGTAATGAAAAAATAAATATAAATAACTCCAAGGAAACTATAGACCTTTGCCTTTTGTCTTTAAATAAAACATTACTTGCACACATGAAACATGTTCACTTAGAAAAGTCTTATACTTTTCATATAATTTTTTTGTGATCTAGGTATCCATTATCTCCACAGGAATCAAATTTCATACTTTTGTGAGTAACACATCTTTATATTTTAGAACAGTTCAGAAGATGTTATTTACAATGAAACTTTCTTAAAATCACTTAGTCATAAGACAAAATTGAATAAAATGATAAATATGGTTTTTTAAAAAAGGTCCAAGTTCATTTTCTAATTTTAAATTTGGATCATGTAAAGGCAAATCTTCAGATCTTCAGTTTTAAATGGAAAAGAAGAAAACTCCTTAAGATAATATTCTTCCTCTAATGCATCTCATACCCTTATTTAAAAGAATGATTAATAAAACCCAACAAATATTAACAAGGTGAAAATAACAAAAACACATTTTTTTAATTAATAAGAAAAAAAAATAGCAGAACCTAAAATAGAGGCATAGCCCAATGTAATTAGTTTTAAAATGTGGTAAACAAGAAAAGGAAGAAGTGATATTGTAGAGAAACAGCTATTAGAGAGGAACATAACAAGGTCTACCTCAATCCAACCCTTTAGAAACTAATGGTGATTCCACAAAACCCTGAGAATTCTCACACATTTTGCCAAATGGAAAAGCAGACTAATTGGGTATCCATATTGTGACTCTCCTGGGCTTCCTGGTAGCTTAGCTGGTAAAGAATCCTCCTGCAATGCAGGAGACGCCAGTTCGATTCCTGGGTTGGGAAGATCCTCTGGAGAACGGACAGGCTACTCACTCTGGTATTCTTGGGCTTCCCTGGTGCCTCATCATTAAAGAATCTGCCTGCAATGTGGGAGTTCAGTTCAGTTCACTCAGCCGTGTCTGACTCTTTGTGACCCCATGAATCGCAGCACACCAGGCCTCCCTGTCCATCACCATCTCCCGGAGTTCACTCAGACTCACGTCCATCGAGTCCGTGATGCCATCCAGCCATCTCATCCTCGGTCGTCCCCTTCTCCTCCTGCCCCCAATCCCTCCCAGCATCAGAGTCTTTTCCAATGAGTCAACTCTTCGCATGAGGTGGTCAAAGTACTGGAGTTTCAGCTTTAGCATCATTTCTTCCAAAGAAATCCCAGGGTTGATCTCCTTCAGAATGGACTGGTTGGATCTCCTTGCCGTCCAAGGGATTCTCAAGAGTCTTCTCCAACACCACAGTTCAAACGCATCAATTCTTCGGCGCTCAGCCTTCTTCACAGTCCAACTCTCACATCCATACATGACTACTGGAAAAACCATAGCCTTGACTAGACCGACCTTAGTTGGCAAAGTAATGTCTCTGCTTTTGAATATGCTATCTAGGTTGGTCATAACTTTTCTTCCAAGGAGTAAGCGTCTTTTAATTTCATGGCTGAAATCACCGTCTGCAGTGATGTGGGAGCCCAGAAAAATAAAATCTGACACTGTTTCCACTGTTTCCTCATCTATTTCCCACGGAATGATGGGGCCGGATGCCATGATCTTCGTTTTCTGAATGTTGAGCTTTAAGCCAACCTTTTCAGTCTCCTCTTTCACTTTCATCAAGAGGCTTTTTAGTTCCTCTTCACTTTCTGCCATAAGGGTGGTGTCATCTGCATATCTGAGGTTATTGATATTTCTCCCGGCAATCTTGATTCCAGCTTGTGTTTCTTCCAGTCCAGAGTTTCTCATGATGTACTCTGCATAGAAGTTAAATAAGCAGGGTGACAATATACAGCCTTGACATACTCCTTTTCCTATTTGGAACCAGTCTGTTGTTCCATGTCCAGTTCTAACTGTTGCTTCCTGGCCTGCATACAGATTTCTCAAGAGGCAGCTCAGGTGTTCTGGTATTCCCATCTCTTTCAGAATTTTCCACAGTTTATTGTGATCCACACAGTCAAAGGCTTTGGCATAGTCAATAAAGCAGTGAAAGTGAAAGTGAAAATGAAGTCGCTCAGTCGTGTCTGACTTTTGCGACCCCCTGGACTGTAGCCCACCAGGCTCCTCTGTCCATGGGATTCTCCAGGCAAGAATACTGGAGTAGGTTGCCATTTCCTTCTCCAGGGGAAGCTTCCTGACCCAGGGATTGAACCCAGGTCTCCCGCATTGCAGGCTGATGCTTTAACCTCTGAGCCACATATCAATAAAGCAGAAATAGATGTTTTTTCTGGAACTCTCTTGCTTTTTCCATGACCCAGCGGATGTTTGCAATTTGATCTCTGGTTCCTCTGCCTTTTCTTAAACCAGCTTGAACATCAGAAAGTTCACGGTTCATGTATTGCTGAAGCCTGGCTGACCTGGGTTCAATCCCTGGACTGGAAAATCCCATGGAGCAGAGCATGGCAACCCACTTTAGTATTTTGCCAGGAGAATCCCCATGGTCAGAGGAGCCTGGCAGGCTACAGTCCATGGGATCGCAAAGGTTGGACAACACTGAGCAACCAAGCACACAGCACATTTTGACTTTCTTAGAGAAAACAGATCCTGGAGACATAAATGTGTGTCCTTAAAAAACTTTTTAACAACCTAAAAGTTAAAAGTTATGTTTTAATTGGCAGGAATTTTTAAGAGTTAATCCCAGGAGACAGCACCTCAAGCCACCCTGAGAGAACTGCTCTGAGGAGATGGGAAGGGGGATTCAGATTATATAGAAGTTTTGCAACAAAGGTCAGGTTGTTTGAACATCAAAAAATTATTATAAATTAAAACCAGATATCCCAAATTAAGGAATTTAGCATTTTGCTATGTATGAGAAGATGTAAGAATCTGGGCTCACAGAAATAATTTCTTTGATGTGCACTACAGTTATTTTCAGCCAGTATCCTGTTTTGTTCACATCCTGAGTTTCCTCAAGTCTTATCATAAGGAGTGGCTTCAGTCCAGTGCCTGCTAGGTGGCAGGTTTTCTTTACTTCCTGCATTCCCTCAGGGCACACAATCTCACTATCAATTGTGGCTACAGTTGCTGATGACTGTGGCATCCTTTGCTTATTGATACAGCAGAAAATGTTCCATTTCTCAAGTGTAAAACAGGAAGTTGTGAGACTGAATTTCTCTAACAGAAGTGAATATTCTAAGGCTAGTTGAAGAATTAATAGAGTAAATTTAAAGTTGGAGGATATATGTCAAACGAATGGAATGCATTTGACAATTAGGAGAGTATATCTTGGTGTATCAGATAAAACCCGGGAAAAGGAATCCAGGCACAAAATTGTCCTCTCTTCTCTCCATGAAAGCAGACTACAGAAAAAGTGGATGGGACCAGTCTCAAGCAAATGGTCCTTAGAGGAAATATTTAACTCTCAAAAGCATTGACAAGGGAGTTAAAGTCACCCATCTTAAATGAGAACAAAGCTCCAGGGATTCCATTGTGTGAAAAAGCTAAAAAAAAAAAACATTTAGCATGGGTATTATGGCAATGTGTTACAGCAAAAGAAGAAAAATATGAGACACTTTTAATACAAAAGACAGAAAATGAAATTATACCTAAAGAAAACATAAGCCAAGGAACACAAGGAAAGTCACCATAAATGTTATTATTTTAGATCAGATTGGATTAAACAAATGAGATTATTGACAATAAATCAAGATTCAAAACTTCTTTATATAATTAATAAACTAGAAAGAGTAAAGAATATATATGAATAAAAAGCAAGTTACTAATATGAAAGAAAGTCTTAATTACAGTGAATGCAACTATGAAAGACAAAATAAGCAGAAAATAAATAGATATGGAAGCCAAAAAACATTTCCTATGTGGATAACTGCTGTCTCTAAAATAAAGAACTCAACATACTGATTAGGAAAATTATTAAAATATATAGTATAAGTAAATTTCCAGGAAATGATGAAAAAGCTACAAAAAGTTTCCAGGAAAAAATTGACATGGAATGATCACAGTAAGACATGTTTATTATTAAGTGATGGAATTTCAAGACAAATATTTTATTCTTAAAGGAAATGTGATCCAAGAATTCTCCCCTAAGAAAAAATATGGTGAAACATAAAGGCAATAAGCATTCTAAGATATGAAAGAATTGAAGAGGTAATACTTGTGAAAGCTTTTGGAGAAAAAGAAAAAAAAATCTTGATGATGAAACCAAGTGAGTTGAGAGATATATCAAAATAAAAACAAATCATATAGCTATAAAAGAGCAAATTAGAATAACAAGAGATATTTAAATACCATAAGTCTTGATGGTGTAAAAATAATAACATAAATATCAAGTCAGGAAAAGAAAGAGAGGGAGGTAGGACAACATGTAAGAATACTATGTTTGTCTTTTATACCACAGAGCCAACAGATACTCTGTAAACTTAAGAGTAATTAAAGATACAAAATGAAAACTTTTTTTCAGAATCTATTTTCTTATATTTACAGATAGATATCAAGAAACAGTTTCTTTTAAAAAACACTTTGTTGAAATATTATTGATATTAAAATACTATACATAATTAATGAATACAAATTGATGAGTTTGGAGATAAATATACATCCATGGTATCCTTGGTGACTCAAACGGTAAATAATCTGCCTGCAATGCAGGATACCTCGGTTCAATCCATGGGTCAGGAAGATCTCCTGGAAATGGAATGGCTACTCACTCCAGTATTCTTGCCTGGAGAATTTCATGGACAGAGGAGCCTAGCAAGTACCCATGGAGTCGCAAAGAGTCAGACACAACTGAGCGACTAACATTTTCACTTTTTTTATACATCCATAAAACCAAAGCCATAAACATATTCATCACCTCCAAAAGTTTTCTCTTACTGTCATTTTTTTATTACTATTCATATTTTTGTGTGATGAGAACACAATATACGATCTACCTTCTTGGCTAATTTTAAAGTGTATAATACAGCGTTATTAACTATAGGTGCAATGCTATATAGTAGTTCTCTAGAACATAGGTTAAGTAAAATAAGCCAGATACAGAAGGACAAATACTATATGCTACTACTCACATGAGGAATCTAAAATAGTTTAACACATAGAAGCAGAGAATATACTGAGAGGTATTAGTCAAAGAAATGATTTCTTATGATGAAGTAATATTTTAAAAAATCTTTAGCATTTCCTTCATTTTCAGTTTCTTGCTCTGTTTTTTTTGTTTGTTTGTTTTTGTTTTTCTTGTGTGTGTGTGTAGTTACTCAGTCATGTCTGAATCTTTGCGACCCTTTGGACTGAAGCCCTTCAGGTTCTTTTGTCCATGGGATTCTCTAGGCAAAAATACTGGAGTGGGTAGCCATTATCTTCTCCAGAGGACCTTCCCAATCCAGGACTCGAAACCACATCCCCTGTGTCTCCTGCACTGGAGGCAGATTCTTTACCCAGTGAGCCATCGGGGAAGCCCTCCTTGATCTGTTAAATTCATATAAATTTCCATTCAATAAGTTTTTTTTTAAATAATCCATACATTAGGGTCCAATACTTTTAAAGCATTTTCTATTATTAATTTATATATCTATCATTATCTATTTGAATACCTACCTATCCATCCATCCATCAATCTATCTACCTTTATGTCTTTCTAATTCATTCAGCTCAGTTCAGTTCAGTCGCTCAGTCATGTCCAACTCTTTGCAACCCCAAGAACTGAAGCACGCCAGGCCTCCCTGTCCATCACCAACTCCCGGAGTTCACTCAGACTCGCGTCCATCGAGTCCGTGATGCCATCCAGCCATCTCATCCTCAGTCATCCCCTTCTCCTCCTGCCCCCAATCCCTCCCAGCATCAGGGTCTTTTCCAATGAGTCAACACTTCACACGAGGTGGCCAAAGTACTGGAGTTTCAGCTTTAGCATCATTCTTTCCAAAGAACACCCAGGACTGATCTCCTTTAGAATGGACTTGTTGGATTTCCTTGCAGTCCAAGGGATTCTCAAGAGTCTTCTCCAACACCACAGTTCAAAAGCATCAATTCTTCGGCGCTCAGCCTTCTCCACAGTCCAACTCTCACATCCATACATGACCACTGGAAAAACCATAGCCTTGACTAGATGGAACTTAGTCAGCAAAGTAATGTCTCTGCTTTTCAATATGCTATCTAGGTTGGTCATAACTTTCCTTTCAAGGAGTAAGTGTCTTTTAATTTCATGGCTGCAATCACCATCCACAGTGATTTTGGAGCCCAAAAAAATAAAGTCTGACACTGTTTCCAATGTTTCCCCATCTATTTCCCATGAAGTGATGGGGCCAGATGCCATGATCTTAGTTTCCTGAATGTTGAGCTTTAAGCCAACTTTTTCACTCTCCTCTTTCACTTTCATAAAGAGACTCTTTAGTTCCTCTTCACTTTCTGCCATAAGGTTGGTGTCATCTGCATATCTGAGGTTACTGATATTTCTCCCGGCAATCTTCATTCCAGCTTGTGCTTCTTCCAGCCCAGCGTTTCTCATGATGTACTCTGCATAGAAGTTAAATAAGCAGGGTGACAATATACAGCCTTGACGTACTCCTTTTCCTATTTGGAACCAGTCTGTTGTATTCAGCTGGTATGCATAATTTGATTTGGTACAACAAAATCTGTGTTATTTCCATTTTCCTACATACATTCTCTTAATTTCTTAAATTATGTATGATATTTTTTCAAAACAAAAATTAATTATAAAATAAAAATCAAAAGCATTTTGATAAAGCAAAGTGGAATGGTTCTATGATTTAAATAAATAATAATCTTCCAAGACTTCATAAAAGGTACTTTTACTTTTAGCACTAATGTTGGCAATAATTTGGTACAAATATATGCTCATCTCATTCTTTATGGTGGATCATACCTCATGCAAAAATACCTGAAACAACTATCCTGAAAATTGTCATCCAACATAAGCTTAAACACTCTCAATGGTGAAAAAATTACCATGTCACAAAATAGATTGTCTTTTGTGTTGTAGGATATCTTTACATTTTCAGAACATTTTCTTTAAATTGATCAAAAATAATTATCACTCTTAAAACTAATACTTCTTCCACATGAGAGCATTTCTATCTTTGGCCTGAGCTATTGCTTGCCCTTCCCTTTAAGTTACCTTTTCCAGTTCTGTAGTTCCTCTAATTTTTCTTCATTTATCAATTCTGTGAATACCCTTAGCATCTGGTAATTTGTCTCTGGTTTCATACTTTTAACTGTGTCGTCTATAACTGTTGTACTATCAATTCCATTTTCTAGACAACGATATATATTGGTGCATAGTAAGAATGGAATGACCATCTTGTCATTCTGCTCAATCTTTAGTCTGGGATGGAGTTCACCCATTGTTTTCTTCACAAGGGAAAAAAATAATTCCTTGTTTTGTATTGTATAGATTCTTTTTTAATTGGGCCATGGGTACATGTTGTAAATGTCCTATTTTTATATGTGATATATGTTTATTTGTTATTTTAGGCCACATTATTCTGCCCATCAAGATGATTTGAAACTTTCTTCTGTTAAAGTGAACATTTCTCAGTCATGTCTGATGCTGACAGATGTGTCTGACCTTATATAAACACTGTCAGATGTGTCCGATGTGTCAGACATGTCTGATGCTATATAGTCCATGGAATTCTCCAGGCCACAATTCTGGAGTGAGTAGCCTTTCCCTTCTATTTAATATTGCTTCTGGTCACAAAATATACCAACATGCTGTGAAGTTATAGACAAAATTTAAAGTAAAGGAATTACAAAAGCTACCAAATTTTGAGTTGTATTAAAAGTCTTATCTCTCCTTGAGGATGATCTTTTAATCAAATCATAGAGTTCAGTTCAGTTCAGTTCAGTCGTTCAGTCGTGTCAGACTTTTTGTGAACCCATGAATCGCAGCATGCCAGGCCTCCCTGTTCATCACCATCTCCCGGAGTTCACTCAGACTCACGTCCATCGAGTCCGTGATGTCATCCAGCCATCTAATCCTCGGTCATCCCTTTCTCCTCCTGCCCCCAATCCCTCCCAGCATCAGACTCTTTTCCAATCAGTCAACTCTTCTCATGGGGTGGCCAAAGTACTGGAGTTTCAGCTTTAGCATCATTCCTTCCAAAGAAATCCCAGGGCTAATCTCCTTCAGAATGGACTGGTTGGATCTCCTTGCAGTCCAAGGGACTCTCAAGAGTCTTCTCCAACACCACAGTTCAAAAGCATTAATTCTTCAGCGCTCAGCCTTCTTCACAGTTCAACTCTCACTTCCATACATGACCACAGGAAAAACCATAGCCTTGACTAGACTGACCTTAGTTGGCAAAGTAATGTCTCTGCTTTTGAATATGCTATCTAGGTTGGTCATTACTTTTCTTCCAAGGAGTAAGCGTCTTTTAATTTCATGGCTGAAATCACCATCTGCAGTGATTTTGGAGCCCCAAAAAATAAAGTCTGACACTGTTTCCACTGTTTCCCCATCTATTTTCCATGAAGTGATGGGACCAGATGCCATGATCTTCAGTTTCTGAATGTTGAGATTTAAGACAACTTTTTCACTCTCCTCTTTCACTTTCATCAAGAGGCGTTTTAGATCCTCTTCACTTTCTGCCATAAGGGTGGTGTCATCTGCGTATCTGAGGTTATTGATATTTCTCCTGGCAATCTTGATTCCAGCTTGTGTTTCTTCCAGTCCAGCATTTCTCATGATGTATTCTACATATAAGTTAAATCAGCAGGGTGACAATATACAGCCTTGACGTACTCCTTTTCCTATTTGGAACCAGTCTGCTGTTCCATGTCCAGTTCTAACTGTTGCTTCCTGACTTGCATACAGATTTCTCAAGAGGCAGGTCAGGTGGTCTGGTATTCCCATCTCTCTCAGGATTTTCCACAGTTTATTGTGATCCACACAGTCAAAGGCTTTGGCTTAGTCAATAAAGCAGAAATAGATGTTTTCTGGAACTCTCTTGCTTTTTCCATTATCCAGTGGATGTTGGCAATTTGATCTCTGGTTCCTCTGCCTATTCTAAAACCAGCTTGAACATCAGGGAGTTCACGGTTCACGTATTGATGAAGCCTGGCTTGGAGAATTTTGAGCATTACTTTACTAGCATGTGAGATGAGTGCAATTGTGCAGTAGTTTGAGCATTCTTTGACATTGCCTTTGTTTGGAATTGGAATGAAAACCGACCTTTTCCAGTCCTGTGGCCACTGCTGAGTTTTCCAAATTTGCTGGCATATTGAGTGCAGCACTTTAGAAGCATCATCTTTCAGGATTTGAAACAGCTCAACTGGAATTCCATCGCCTCCACTAACTTTGTTCGTGGTTTTGCTTTCTAAGGCCCACTTGACTTCACATTCCAAGATGTCTGGCTAGAGATTAGTGATCACATCATCATGATTATCTGGGTCGTGAAGATCTTTTTTGTACAGTTCTTCTGTGTATTCTTGCCAACTCTTCTTAATATCTTCTGCTTCTGTTAGGTCCATACCATGTCTGTCCTTCATTGAGCCCATCTTTGCATGAAATGTTCCCTTGATATCTCTAATTTTCTTGAAGAGATCTCTAGTCTTTCCCATTCTGTTCTTTTCCTCAATTTATTTGCATTGATCACTGAAGACAGCTTTCTTATCTCTTCTTGCTTTTCTTTGGAACTCTGCATTCAGATGCTTATAGCTTTCCTTTTCTCCTTTGCTTTTCGCCTCTCTTCTTTTCACAGCTATTTGTAAGTCTTCACCAGACAGCCATTTTGCTTTTTTGCATTTCTTTTCCGTGGGGATGGTCTTGATCACTGTCTCCTGGACAATGTCATGAACCGCATTCCATAGTTCATCAGGCACTCTATCAATCAGATCTAGGCCCTTAAATCTATTTCTCACTTCCACTGTATAATCATAAGGGATTTGATTTAAGTCGTACCTGAATGGTCTAGCAGTTTTCCCTACTTTCTTCAAGTTGACTCTGAATTTGGTAATAAGGAGTTCATGATCTGAGCCACAGTCAGCTCCTGGTCTTTTTGTTGTTGTTGTTGACTGTATAGCGCTTTTCCATGGAGAATAATAAAAAAACTTTATTACATTTTTCCATCCAGTACAGGAATCCCTACTATAGCATCCCTAAAATTTTCTCCTTGAAGTGTAAAGAGTGCTGGATTAGAGAAAAGGAACACACATTTCTACTAGTCAAAGTATTTAAAAATTCTTTTGCATCCTAATATTTCTCCATATAATTTCAAGCTTTCATTTTTCTGTTCTACCATTGAGATAAACACAGAATGAGACTTATCAGTATTCTTTCTGACAATTTTCTAATATTTAAAAGAGCTATAATATTTATCTTCTGTTCTCTTTTCCAAATTAACATATGAAATTCTTCAAAATTTATCACATGGTTTTTGTTATGAGGCGTTTCAAATGCAAAACATGTAGAAAATAATTTTATAAGCAAGCAACCATGCATGAACTTCAAAACTTTAATACTATCTCATATTTTTTCAAATTATTTCTTAAATAAATGAAATACTGCAATGACCGTAGTGATGCATACATTTTTTCAAATTACTGTTTTCACATTCTTTGGATAAATACCCCAAAGTAGAATCATTGATTCATATGATAGTTTAATTCTTATTTTTTTGAAGAATCTCCATACTGTTTTCCATAGTGGCTCCACCACTTTACTGCCCCATTAACTGTACAAACGTTCTGTTTCCTCCACATCCTCTCTAATATTTGTCATTTGTTATCTTTTTGATGGGTTCCCCGGGTGGCACTAGTGGTAAAGATCCTTCTGACCAATACAGGAGATGCAAAAGACCTGGCTTTGATCCTTGGGTTGTGAAGATCCCCTGAAGCAGGAAATGGCACCCCACTTCAATATTCTTGTCTGGAAAATTCCATGGGCAGAGGGGCCTGGTGGGCTACAATCCATGGGGTTGCAAAAAGCTGAACACGACTGAGCACACACAGGCATATCTTTGTGATAATTACCAAGCTAACAGGTACAAGGCAATATCTCATGGTTTTAATTTGCATTTTCCAAAAAATGAGGGATGTTGAACATCTTTTCGTGTGCCTGTTGGCCATCTGTATTTCTTCTCTGGAAAAATGTCTATTCAGATCTTCTGTCCATTTTGAAATCAAGTGTTTGTTTTTCAGTTGTTAAATTATATGAATTCTTCATACTTTTTGAATATTAACCTTTATTGGATATGTGATTTACAAATAGTATCTCCCACTCAGTAGGTTATCTTTTTATTTTTTCAATGGTTTCCTTTGCTGTGCAGATGCTTTTAGTTTAGTTTAATATTTTTGCCCTTTTTTGCCTTTTCTTTTGGTATCAAATTCAAAAATTTTAACTCAAAAAGATATGTGCACCTGCATGTTCATTGTACTATTGTTTACAATAGCTGAGATATGAAAACAACATAAGTGTTCATTGAAGAATTAATGGTTAAGAAGATGTGGTGTGTACGTATGCATACCTAATTATATCTATATCTATATATCAGACTTTATTTTGGGGGGCTCCAAAATCACTGCAGACGGTGACTGCAGAGAGGGTGGAATGATTTGGGAGAATGGCATTGATACATGTATACTATCATGTAAGAAACGAATCACCAGTCTATGTTTGATACAGGATACAGGATGCTTGAGGCTGGTGCATGGGGATGATCCAGAGAGATGATATGGGGTGGAAGGTGGGAGGGGGGTTCAGGATTGGGAACTCATGTACACCTGTGGCGGATTCATGTCAATGTATGGCAAAAACCAATACAGTATTGTAAATAAAGTAAAAATAAAAATTTAAAAAAAGAAATGTTTTTACAATAAAATGAGTAATAATAAAGACCAAAAAAAATGTAAAAAAAAAAAGAAATGGTTGTTAAAAATATTAACTGAAGTGAAAATGTGTTGTACTTTAATTTAGAAATCCAAAAAGAAAAGGAAATCCAGGCAGAATGTATACTATTGATATGAGACAATGTTCTTTTGGATTCTGTTTAAGAAATATTGCTACTTTAAGATCCTCTAATTTGTATTCTGGAAGATTTGCTTGTATCTTGTATGTTTAGTTCTAAAACCTACCTGGAATTTATTTTCTGTATTATATATGGTAAGTGTAATGTCTTAGTTTTCTTCCTCATGGGTAACCATCCTACCCAGCACTGTTTATTGAAAATACCAGTGCCACCTTTGTCTAAGATCAAGCTTGTATGTGTGTGTGCTTATGTGTATGTATTTCTGAATTTCTGAGTTAACCAAGCTGTTTCATTGGCTTATTTGTTCACCCTTGCCTCAATATCACATTACTAATTTTAGTTTTATAGTACTTGATTTTAATCAATAAATTCCTTTTATTCTTTTTTTAATAAATAAATGAAAGAAGCTTACTCCTTGGAAGAAAAGTTATGACAAACCTAGATAGCATATTCAAAAGCAGAGACATTACTTTGCAGACTAAGGTCCGTCTAGTCAAGGCTATGGTTTTTCCAGTAGTCATGCATGGATATTAGAGTTGGACTGTGAAGAAGGCAGAGTGCCGAAGAATTGATGCTTTTGAACTGTGGTGTTGGAAAAGACTCTTGAGAGTCCCTTGGACTGCAAGGAGATCCAACCAGTCCATTCTGAAGGAGATCAGCCCTGGGATTTCTTTGGAAGTTCAGTTCAGTTCAGTTCAGTTCAGTCGCTCAGTTGTGTCTGACTCTTTGCGACCCCATGAATCGCAGCATGCCAGGCCTCCCTGTCCATCACAAACTCCCAGAGTTCACTCAGACTCATGTCCATCGAGTCAGTGATGCCATCCAGCCATCTCATCCTTGGTCGTCCCCTTCTTCTCCTGCCCCCAATCCCTCCCAGCATCAAAGTCTTTTCCAATGAGTCAACTCTTCGCATGAGGTGGCCAAAGTACAGGAGTTTCAGCTTTAGCATCATTCCTTCCAAAGAAATCCCAGGGCTGATCTTCAGAATGGACTGGTTGGATCTCCTTGCAGTCCAAGGGACTCTCAAGAGTCTTCTCCAACACCACAGTTCAAAAGCATCAATTCTTCAGCGCTCAGCCTTCTTCACAGTCCAGCTCTCACATCCATACATGACTACTGGAAAAACCATAGCCTTGACTAGACGGACCTTAGTTGGCAAAGTAATGTCTCTGCTTTTGAATATGCTATCTAGGTTGGTCATAACTTTTCTTCCAAGGAGTAAGCATGTTTTAATTTCATGACTGAAATCACCATCGGCAGTGATTTTGGAGCCCCCCCCCAAAAAAAAGTCTGACACTGTTTCCACTGTTTCTCCATCTATTTCCCATGGAGTAATGGGATTGGATGCCATGATCTTCGTTTCCTGAATGTTGAGCTTTAAGCCAACTTTTTCACTCTCCTCTTTTACTTTCATCAAGAGGCTTTTTAGTTCCTCTTCACTTAGGAATGATGCTAAAGCTGAAACTCCTGTACTTTGGCCACCTCATGCGAAGAGCCGACTCATTGGAAAAGACTCTGATGCTGGGAGGGATTGGAGGCAGGAGGAGAAGGGGACGACCGAGGATGAGATGGCTGGATGGCATCACTGACTCGATGGACGTGAGTCTGAGTGAACTCCGGGAGTTGGTGATGGACAGGGAGGCCTGGCGTGCTGAGATTCATGGGGTCGCAAAGAGTCGGACACGACTGAGCGACTAAAATGAACTGAACTGAACTGATATTTATATCTAAAAGGAAAAATTATTCACTATAACAAAGAATAAAATCCTGCCACTTGTAACAATATAGATGAACCTTGATAGTATTATGCCAAGTGCAAATAGTCAAAGACAAATATACGATTTCACTCATATAAGGGATCTAAACAATAAAATAGATGAAGAAACAAAATAAAACAAGAGGAAACTAATACATAACCAAATTAGTGGTTACCAGAGAAGAAGGTGTTTTGGGATTGGCAAAATAAGTGAAGAAAGTCAACTGTATGGTTATGGGTGATGACATTCATGGTGGTGATCATTTGTAGTGTGTACAGGTGTAGAATTATAATGCTGTATACCTGGAAGTTACATGATTAAATACTAATAATATCAAGCAAAAGAAAAAGAAAGAAAATGCTATAAACATAGTTATAGTGCCATGTGTTCCTCTCATCTATGCTATTTGTCTTTCTCCTCATCAATGGTTTTTCTATTGAATATTATTGAATTTTATGCTTATTCATACATATGCAAATTTGTATAATCACTCATTGTATATCTGTTTATTGATTAGTAATATAGTGAATTGCTTTGATGTTGTAACTTTTTATATACATGATATGATATTGTACTTAGATATGTAATGTATGTTTTATTTAATGTGCTAAAGATTTATCTATATTGATACATTTAATCTAGTTCATTCATTTTCACTGCTGAATAGATTCTATTAAATGTATACCAAAATATATTTATCCACTTTTCAATTGATGCATATTTAGACTCAATTATTATTTTATAATTTATTGATTTTTCTTTTCATTTCTGTCA
Organism: Budorcas taxicolor; assembly: GCF_023091745.1. Taxonomy (NCBI): domain Eukaryota; kingdom Metazoa; phylum Chordata; class Mammalia; order Artiodactyla; family Bovidae; genus Budorcas; species Budorcas taxicolor. Next base: position 64,725,852 of record NC_068935.1, on the reverse strand, counting down.
CCACAAGGCTTAGTATGAAAATTTTTATACATTTCATTCTATAAATGTTCAGCTTTTAAATATATTAAATTGCAATTCACTGATAAGTGAAGATCTCAGGTTATTAAATATGTGCATCCTGAACTTTACTAGATATTGTCAAATTGCTCTTGAGAATAATTGTACCAAATTATAATCCCATGTTCATTATGTTAAACTTTCTGTTTCTCTATATCATTGCCAACATTTATTGTCTGATTGATATTTTAACTAGCATTAATGGATGTGAAATGATATCTTCATTTTATATTTTGCATTTATTTGATTACTAAGGAAGTTGAGCATCTTTATGCTCATTGGTCATTCTTTTTTAAAATTACCTATTTGCAGACATTGTCCCTTTTATTGATTTATGTTTATCTTATTAATTTGGAAGTGTTCTTTCTTCATTCTGCCCCAGCAGTGTACATTGCTAATGTCAATGTCACCTACTATCAATTTTGTTTTGATGTCTTATGGTGAAGAATATTTTAAGTTTAGAGTGGTCAACTTATCACTTTCCATTTTTTGTATGTGTACTTTCTTTGTGTATAATTAAATAAATCCTACCCAAACTAGTTAGTGAACATCATAATGTTATCCTGAATCCCCCTCAAAATGTTATAAACCTTTCCCTCCACATCTAGTTTTTTAAAATTTTTCTCAGCATGTTTATTTCTTTGTAGGTTAGACATAATATTTTTAAGGGTTTTTAAAATTTATTTAATTTGTTTTGCTGACTTGGGTCTTTGTTGTTGCATGGACTTTTCTGTAGTTGTGGAGAAGGGGGGCTACTCTGTAGTGTGCGGTCGTCTCATTGCAGTGACTTCTCTTGTTGCAGACCATGGGCTCAAGGGCATGTGGGCTTCAGTAGTTGTGGCACATGGGCTCAATAGTTGTGACTCATGAACTTCGTTGCTCTGCAGCATGTGGAATCTTCCCGAATCAGGGATTGAACCCATGTCTCCTGTATTGGCAAGAAGATTCTTTACCACTGAGTCACCAGGGAAGCCCTAGGCATAATATTTACATACAGAATTTATGTAAGAATTAAATGAGATAACATACATAAAAATATAATATAACAAGCAGCATACTGGTTTTTGTTCATCCTCTGTGGCCCCAGAGAGCTTCCTGGGAAGAGCACTGCCTGGTTACAGGCACAAATGCAGCCCTAGCCTTTATTAAAAAAAAAAAAAAAAAGTCACTCAGTTGTGTTCGACTGTTTGCGACCTCATGGACTATACAGTCCATGGAATTCTCCAGCCAGAATGCTGGAGTGGGTAGTCTTTTCCTTCTCCAGGGGATCTTCCCAATCCAGGGACTGAACCCAGGTCTCCCACGTTGAAGGCATATTCTTTACCAGCTGAGCCACAAGAGAAGCCTTTATAAGCACATCAGCAAAAATAAGCCAAGGGGAGAAGACACAAATGCCCAGTCAATGTTACAGCAAAATGAATGTCAAAATGTGTTTTCCTTTCTCACTCAATGAACTATTAAATTTTATGTTTTATAAAGATAAATTTTAATTTATCATATTGTTGTAAATGGTAAGAGTTCAACTATGTGCATTAAATTTTGTTATTCATAGAAACATCCATATATGGTGGAAAAGAAAATTGAAAACAGATTTTCTAAAGAGCATTCATTGCAAAATGAGTAGGAGAGAGGGCAAGTGCTATGTGTATGTGGTAGGAGGTGGTGTTAAAGTCTTTGAAAATAGTCCTAAGGGGATAAGGAAAATGAATAAACTGTCATTCAAGAAAATGTTCAGAAGGGTATAAAGGATCTGTGGCACTTAAGCTATGAGCTACATATTTTCTTTCTACAGCCCAGTTCAGTGTGACAGAGATTACTCAAAACTGGTGTGCCCAAGAAAATTGGAGTCCCTATCCCATATGCTCTAATTCTTATGAAATCCTCTCATACACACAAAAATTATTAGAGCTAATATGAGTTCAGCAAATTTGCAGAACACAAGATCTATATACAATAAAAATTTTATTTCTACACACCATCAACAAACAATGCAAAATGAAATTTAGGAAACCACTTTATTTAAAATGATATCTACAATAATGAAAATATTCAGAATACATTTAACAAACTACTAAATGCAAAACTTAGACTCCAAACATAACAAAACTTTGTTGAAAGAAATTAAAGATCTAAATAACTAAGTAAACATACATCCCATTTTCATGCATTAAAGATAACATTGTTTTTATGACAATACTTCTGAAACAGACCTACAGATTTTGTCAAATCCATATAAAATATCCCAGCTAATTTCTTTGATGATATTAACAAGCTGATCATAAAAATCATATAGAAATTGAAGGGACCCAGAAGAACTAAAACAACCTCAAGATAAAGAAATACAAAGAAGAGTTAATATTTTCTTTTCTTTTTAATTCATATTAGAATAGAGCTGATTAACAGTTTTGCATTAGTTTTAGGTGTACAACAATGTGAATACCTTATGCATATGCAAGTATCTAATATTTTTCAAGTTATTTTCAAGTTAGTTTCCCATTTAGGTTAATACAAAATATTGAATGGAGTTCCTTGCATTAGTAGGTCCTTGTTGATTATTGAAATACAGCAGTGCGTATACTTCAATTCCAAACTCTGAATCTATCTCATCCCCTCTCCTTTCCCTCTGGTAGCCAAATGTTCATTCTCTAAATCTGTGAGTCTGTTTCTGTTTTGTAAATAAGTTCATTTGTATTATTTTTAATAGATTCTGCACATAAGTGATATCATACTACATTTGCCTTTCACTGCCTGACTTACTTTGCTTTGTATGATAATCTCAAGGTCCATCTGTGTTGCTGCAAATGACATTATCTCATTCTTTTTAATAGCTGAGTAATATTCCAAGCTGAGTACTACTCCATTGTATATATGTACCACTTCTTCCTTATCTATTCCCCTGTTGATGGACATTTAGGTTGCTCTTTGTTATTGTAAACAACACTGCCATGGACATCGGAGCATATAATTTCAAACAATGACTTTCTCTGGATATATACCAAGGAATGGTATTGCTGGATTATTTACTAGCTCTATTTTTAGTTTTTTGAGGAAACTCCATATTGCTGTCATTAGTGGCAGTACCAGTAATGCAAAGCATTCCCACCAACAGTGCAGGAGGTTTCCATTTTCTACACATTGTCTCCAGCATTTATTGTTTGTGGACATTTTGATGATGGCCATTCTGATTGGTGTGAGGTCATATATTATTGCAGTTTTGATTTGAATTTATCTAATAATTAGCAATGGTATGCACCTTTTCATGTGCCTCTTTGCTGTATGTTTTTTATTTTTTTAAGTAATTTATTTATTTTATTTGGAGGCTAATTACTTTTTCAATATTGTAGTGGTTTTTGCCACACATTGATATGAATCAGGCATCAGTGTACATGTGTTCCTCATGCTGAACCCCCCTCCCACCTCCCTCCCCATCCTATCCCTCAGGGTCATCCCAGTGCACTGGCCCTGAGCACCCTGTCTCATGCATCAATCCTTGACTGGCAATTTATTTCATTTTCATTAAAGACATGTCTATTTAGGTAATCTGTCCATTTCTTGGTTGGATTTTTTTTTTTTTTTTTTTTTTTTACCTTGAGCTGCATGAGTTGTTTGTTCTTCTTCTCGGTCTTGGTTAAACTTTTTTTTTTTTTTTTTTTAATCTTCTTGATCTGTACCTCCATTCTTTTTCTGAGATCTTGGATCATCTTCACTATCTTTATCCTGAATTCTTTTTCTGGTAGATTATCTATCCCCACCTGATTTACTTATTCTTCTAGGGTTTTATCTTCTTCCTTCATCCAAAACATATTCCTCTCCCATCTCATTTTATCTAACATTCTGTGATTGTGGTTCTTCAGGCTTTAGAATTGTACTTCTTCTTCCTTCTGTTGTCTGTCCTTTGGTGCATGAGGTTGTCTAAAAGGTTAGTGAAGGCTGTCTGGTGGGAGGTACTGGTTCCTACCTACTGGTGCATGGTATTGGGTCCTGTCCCTCTGGTGGGCAGAGTTGTGTCAAGGGGTGTATTTAGGGCAGTAATGTGCTCAGGAAGATTTTAAGCAGTCTGTCTGCTGATGGTTGGGTCTGTGATTCCACACTGTTGATTTTTTTGGCCTGAGTCATCCCAGTGTGTGGGATTCTTGTGATTAAACTCCACTGACCTACAAACAAGTTTACTGGGGACTCCTTATCCTATTGCCAGACCCCAGGCTTGGGAGCCTGATGTGTGGATCAGAACTTCCTGTGGGAGGACTTTAGTGATATAATTATTTACCAGTTTGTGGACCACCCAACAAGCAAGTGTGGGATTTGATTTTATCATGATTGTATCTCTCTTAAACTCTTGTTTTGGCTTCTTCTTTCTCTCTGAATGTAGGATATCTTTTTTTATGGGTTCCAGATTTTTTTCTTTCTTTTTTTTTTTCTCAATGGTTGTGCAGGCATTAGTTATTAATTTTGATGTTTTTGTAAGAAGAAGTGAGTTCATGTTCTTCTATTCTGCCATCTTGTCTGAGAAGGGTTTTTGCTGATCAGTCACTAGGTTGTGTCTGACTCTTTGCAACCCCAAGAACTGCAGCACACCAGGTTTCCCTGTCCTACATCATCTCCAAGAGTTTTCTCAAACTCATCTGCATTGAGTCAGTGATGCCATCCAACCATCTCGTCCTCTATTGCTCCCTTCTCCTCTTACCCTCAATCTTACCTAGCATCAGAGTCCTTTCCAATGAGTCAGATCTTTGCATCAGGTGGCCAAAATATTAGAGCATCAGCTTTGGCATCAGTTCTTCCAATGAATATTCAGGGTTTATTTCCTTCAATATTGACAAGTTTGATCTCCTTACTGTCCAAGGGGCTCTCAATAGCCTTCTCCAGCACTGCAATTGGAAACCATCAATTCTTTGGTGGTCAGTGATAGGACCCACATGTGGTCTCATTGATAAGATGGGTTGTTATGCCGACTTTGCAAAGAATAAATCAGTGATCCTTGAGACTGACCAAACTGCCCAAATGGCATCCTGTTATCTCACTGGAACCTATCTTCTCAAAGCTGTGAGACCATTAGATTCCAGACCTCTGGCTATGTGACCATCCCTTCAGAGAATTTTTCATTGGAGGGGTATAAGAAGGTCTCCAACAGAAAGGGAGGATGCAGGTTCTCCTTAAGGACAAGTCACCTTCTATTTTCCCTCTAATAAATTTCCTTTTTCTTGCCTTACTGCCCAGCTCACTCTCTCTTTCTCTGCACTTGCCTTATATTCTGGTGCCAATCCTGGGAAGGAAGATCCACCACAACTGGGTGGGTTTCTTTCACAAACCCACCTCTGGTGGTCCCCTCCCTTGCACCTTGCCAAGAAACTGAGACGAGATCCAGGACAGGACGCTCCACTTGCCTTGCTGGACTGACATCCACACACCAGCTCGCATTTCATCCATCGGTTACAAGGGTGAGTGAAATCCCATTCTTTTTGATCCTCTCTCTCTTGCCTTGTGTCCAAGTTCCACCACTAGGCGGGAGGATCCCCATGGCCCTCGGGCCCTTGGCCTTGTGCCCCATCTGACTTCGAAGTAGGGGGCGCCTATTTCAAAGTAGACTATTCTTACTCTCTGAGAAGGTCCTGAGAATGGGGATGCCCTTTGTCTTGGACCTTTCGCCTCACTTTCCCTCACCCTTGTCTACCTTTCCTATTCTGCTGTAATGGGAAATTCTCAGTCTTAGCCCTCAGAATCTATTCCTCTAGGATGCTTTCTCTGAAACCTAAAAGCTCTGGGCTTCCAAGGGGAGATTAGAGCAAAAAGACTTATTTACTATTCTAACACTGTCTGGCTGCAATACAGACTTGATAACAGGTCCCAATGGCCAGAAAATGGAACTCTTGATTATAATACTCTACAGGGCCTCAATAACTTCTGCTGCCACAATGGCAAGTGGGTAGAAATCCCTTATGCTCAGGCTTTCTTTGTTCTTTGCTCTCGACCCTCTCTCTGTGAATCCTGTTCTACTTCTCAAATACTCTTAGCCCACTTTGGGCCACATCTTCCTAATACAGTGTCTCCCGATCCCTGTTCAGACTTTTCTTCTTCCTTCCACCCTTCCCACCACAGCCCACCCCCTAGCTCTCCCAATCCCCTTGCAGCCACTCCAGATCCAGTTCCACAACCTCCACCTTATGTCCCCTCCTCCCTCTCTCCTTCTCAAGCACAGGTCTCAGCCACCACTGCAGCTCCCAACACCCCTCCCCAGCCTGTGTCTAAGATAAGTTCTGAGACCTCAGACCCACCCTCTACCCTGAGAGTCTGAAGGCTCTACCCCAACTTTCTAGATCCCCTCCCTGCACCCAGTCCTGAACAACTTTAAAACAGGAAACTTCACTGAAGCACTCCACTCTTTCCCCTGTTCCATTCCTCCCTTTATGGGAAGTAGCTGGAGCAGAAGGCATTGTTTGGGTTCATGTCCTATTCTCCCTCACCGTTCTATCTCAGATTGAAAAGTATCTTGGTTCCTTCACCTCAGACCCTGACAATTATCTAAAAGAATTCAAGTATGTTACCCAGTCTTGTGACTTAACCTGGCATGATATTTACATCATCCTTTCCTCCATTCTTCTCCTAGAAGAGAAGAAACAGGTATGGCATGCCTCTCAGGTGCATACTAATAAGATACACAGGACAGACGACTCTAAGCCCTTAGGAGAAATGGCTGTCCCCCAAGATGATCCCAACTGGGATTATCAGGCATGGAGACCTGGGTGAGCAGCCAGTAATCATATGATTGCTTGCCTCATTGTGGGCCTTCAAAAGGCAGGGCATAAAGCCATCAACTTTGATAAGCTTCAGGAAATAACTCAAAGACTAGACAAAAACTGGACACAATTTCTAGCCAGGTTAACCGAAGCACTACAAAAATATACAAAATTAGACCCCACTTCAGCCAAGGGCACCACTGTTCTTAACACCCATTTTATCTCCCAGTCATCCCCAGATATCTGAAAGAATCTTAAAAAGGCAGAAGAAGGCCTTCAAACCCCTCAACAAGACCTCTTAAATTTAGCTTTTAAGATTTTCAATAACCAGGAAGAACAGGTAAACCTAGAGAATGCCCAACAAGATCAGGCCAAATACCACCTTTTAGCCACTGCCCTACAAGGCTCCAAGCCTCCATCAATCAACAAAGAAAAGAAGCCTCCTGGGCCTTGCTTCAAATGAAGCAAAGAAGGCCACTGGGACTGCTCATGCCTAAAGCCAAGACCCCCTCCAGGTCCATGTCCCAGCTGTGGCATAAAGGGACATTGGAAGGTCAACTGCCCAAATACCCCTCTAGGGATCTGGACATACCCTCCTGGTCCCAAGAAGGAGTTCTCTGACCAGGCTCTGCCCAGCCTCCTCCTCACCACTGAAGACTGGAGGTGCCCAGGGCCCCAGGCCCCGACTTACATCACCTCTACCTTACAGTGGCAGGTAAGCCAATCTCCTTTCTCACTGACAGAGGGACCACTTACTCTGCTATGCCTGCCTACTCCAGAAAAACCAAAGTCTCTCAGGTCTCCATTATGGGGGTTGACAGTTTAATATCTATGCCACAAATAACTGAGACTCTACCTTGCACCCAACATATACCTCTACCCATTTCTCCATTCTTTTCTCATACTCCCAAAATGTCCCACTCCTATTCTTTGGAGAGGCCTTTTCTCGAAGTTCAAAGCCTCTATTACTATCCCAAGCCCACCCTCTGATCTGGCCTGGCTTATATTAATACACTGCCTATAACTCACCCTGCCCCAAACCTTGCCTACCTATTCAGAACTCTAAATCTGACCCACCATTTACTCAGTACCTCAAACCCAACCTTGGCCAGTGATTGCTGGATTTGCTTATCCATCTCCTTGCCCAGAGGATCGGCACTCCCCATTTCCACAGAAAAATGAACTCATGTAAACGTTTCTGTTTATCACACATATAGAGGAGAATATCTCTTTTTATCATACATATGTTATTTATATTCAATTGATCAAATTCACAATCCTGACAAGATACTGACCTCCCTCCTTACAAATCTCACTTCTATTCATAAAGGACCAGCTATAGGAGGACCCACCACTTCTGACATTCATCTACAACAACAAACTCCTTTCTGTTTTTCCAGACAAAACTCTATAAGCAATTCTTACCCACAACTAGGAACTATATCACCACACCTCTGTAATCACACTTCACATTTCTCCTTCTCTCAGGCCGATCTGTCCATCATGTGTCAGGAACTGAAGGACATTCTCTTACTTTCTCATGGAGACTTCCTTCTGCATATGGTGTAAATACTCCTCTTCAAGGGGCTACACTGGTGAGTTCACTGTCTATTTCAGAGACTACTAACAAGTTCTGAGAAAGACTTTTATTTGCTATCGATTTCAGCTGTTGTCTTCTTACTCCTAGAATATTTTTCTTATGTGGAACCACTACCTATTTATGTCTTCCAACTAACTTGATAGGAGCATGCACACTGGTATATCTTGCCCCAGATATTTCTATTGCTCTTAACAATAAGACCCTTCCTATCTCACTAACTCATAATTGGCCCAGATGGGCAATTCAATTAATTCCGTTGTTAATCAGTTTAGGAATAGCTGCTGGGATTGGGGCAGGGACCACAGCACTCACAACCTCTTTAAATTGCTATCAAAGCCTTTGCAAAGACTTCACTGACAGCCTAGAAGAAATAGCTAACAGCTTTATCACTTTCTAAAACCAGCTAGATTCCCTGGCAGCTGTGGTCCTCCAAAACAGAAAAAGATTAGACCTCCTCACAGCAGAAAAATAGGTCTATGCCTATTTTTGGAGGAAGCCTGCTGTTCCTACTCCAACATATCAGGCATTGTAAAGGAAGCAGCAAGAAATCTGACAAACAGGGCCTCAAGAATACATCAACACCTCAGTAATTCATGGAAAAACTGGTTAAGCGATTGAAATTAGATGCCTTGGGTCCTACCTTTTCTAGGCCCTCTCCTGCTACTTACCCTTATTCTAACTTTCAGCCCATGTTTAATGCATCTTTTTTCAAAATATCTTCAGGATTGCTTACAAGCCTTCACCAACCAAACTATCCATAAGCTTCTTCTAACTCACTCAGATTATCAAAAACTTTGACCCCACATGAATCCTCTTGATGCACATTCCAGACTTTTCTTATCTCACCCCCATGATGCCCCTGTCCCACAGGAGGCAGTTACAGAAGATTGACCTTTGGCCCTTATCCTAAATCAAAAAGGCTGGGATGATAGGGCCCACTTGGGGTCTCATTTATAAGATGGCTCATTATGTTGACCTCACAAACAAAGAATAAATCACAGTGATCCTTGAGACTGACCAAATTGCCCAAATGACATACTGTTATCTCACTGGTGCCTATCTTCTCAAAGCTGTGAGATGACCTTTGGCTATGTGACCATCCCTTCAGAGAATTTTTCATTGGTGGGTTATAAGAAGGACTCCATCAGAAAGGGAGGATGCAGGTTCTCCTTAAGGGCCAGTCACCTTCTTTTTTTCCTCTAATAAATTTCCTTTTTCTTGCCTGACTGCCCGGCTCACTCTCTTTCTCTCTGCACTCACCTTACAGTCAGCCTTATTTATGGTCCACTCTCTTGATTACTACAGCTTAGTAGTATTGTCTGAAGTCTGGAAGGATTATTCCTCTAGGTCCCCCTGACCTAAGATTGCTTTATTAATTCTGGATCTTCTATGGTTCCATATAAACTTTAGGATTATATGTGGAAAATGTCATCCCAGGTTCACAAACACGGTTCAAAATATGTAAACCAATCAATGTAATATAGTCTTCAACAAAAAGAAAAGCAAAACTCACATAATCATCTCAGTAGATGCAAGAAAAAAATTGGTAATATTCATGGAACAATGAACTAGTTCCAAATTGGGAAAGGAATATGTCAAAGCTGTATGTTGTCACTCTGCTTATTTAACTTCTATGCACAGCACATCATGCAAAATGCCAGGCTAGCATCAAGATTTCTGGGAGAAATATCAATAACTTCAGATATGCAGATGACACCACCCTTATGGCAGAAAGCAAAAGGAACAAAATAGCCTCTTGGTGAAGATGAAAAAAGAGAAGAAAAAAAAAACTGGCTTAAAAACTCAAGATTCAAAAAATTATGATCATGGCATATGGTCCCATCACTTCATGGAATATAGATGGGGAAACAACGGAAAGAGTAACATACTTTATTTTCTTGGACTCCAAAATCACTGCAGATGCTGATTGCTGCCATGAAATTAGTAGGCACTTGCTCCTTGGAAGAAAAGCTATGACAAACCTAGACAATGTATTAAAAAGCAGAGACATTACTTTGCCAACAAATGTCTGTATAGTCAAAACCATGGTTTTTCTAGTAGTCATGTATGGATGTTGGACCATAAAGAAAGCTGAGTGCCAAAGAATTGATGCTTTTGAAATGTGGTGTTGCAGAAGACAATTGAGAGTCCCTTGGGCTGCAAGGAGATCCAACCAGTCAATCCTAAGGGAAATCATTCCTGAATATTCATTGATATTGAATGCTGATGCTGAATCTCGAACACTTTAGCCACTTGATGCAAAGGCCCAACTCATTGGAAAAGACCCTTCTGCTGGGAAAGATTGACTGCAGGAGGAGAAAGGGACAATAGAGGATGAGATGGTTGGATGGCATCACTGACTCAATGGACATGAGTTTGAGCAAGCTCTGGGAGATGGTGAAGGACAGGGAACCCTGGAGTGCAACTGTCCATGAGGTTGCAAATGGTCAGACATGAATGAGCAACTGAACAACAACATTTATTCATGATAATAAAATTTCTTATCACAATGTGTATATTTATGCAAATTCATAACACATAATACTCAATTGTGAAAAGATGAAAGCCTTCTGGCTAAAATCTGAAATAAGATAAGGATGCCTGCTCTCATCACTTCTATTAAATACTGTAGTGGAAGTCCTAGCCACAACAATCAGACAAGAAATTATATCCAAACTGGAAGGGAAGAGATAAAATTGTCATTACATGCAGATGACATGATACTATACATGGGAAATCCTAAAGAATCTACATAGGGGTGGTCCTAAGAAAGCAGAGGAATAGGACAGGGAGACCACTTTCTCCCTCACAAATTCATTGAAAGAACACTTGAACGCTGAGCAAATTCAACAAAACAACTTCTAAATGCTGGCAAAGGACATCACACACCCAGAAAGGCAGCCTATTGTCTTCGAAAGGAGGTAGGGCAAAATAAAAGAGATAAAAAGAGAGACAAAAGAGGTAGCGACGGAGATCCAACCTGGGAAGGGAGTCTTAAAATAGAAGTTTCCAAACACCAGGAAACACTCTCACTGGCGGGTTTGTGGGGAATCTTGGAATCTCAGAGGGCAACATAACTGGGAGGAAAACTAAATAAGTAAATAATTAAAACCCACAGATTATGTGCCTAACAGCAACTCCCAGCACTCGGAGCCACCACCAGCAAGAGGGGGCTGAACAGAGAGGCATGGGCTGCATTGCTTAGGGTAAGGACTGGACCTCAATGCTCTGAGGGCAATCTGAGGGAATTAAAATGAGATAGCAACCCAAACTGTGGGATAGCTAGAGAGAGAAAGAGAGAGAAAGAAAAGAGAGAGAGAGAATGATTTTATGAAAAGCCCTAACCTGAGGCACTGCCAGGCTTGCTCACAGAACAAAGGACTGAGCAAATACAAGAGGAGAGCTAGCAGGCTGCAGACCGGCCCATCCCCTACAGGAGACAAGCAAGTGGTGGGCAGCTAGAGAGAAAAGGGGCAATTGTGGCTCCAGAGAGGCATCCTCTACCAAACTGCAAACAGGTTCCATTGCTAACCAAAAGTTCTTGGGATTCTGGACAGTTGACATCCACCAGGAGGGTTGCAGCCAGGGATCAGCTCCTCAGAAGAGACACATGGCACACCTAAAAAGGTGTGCCCATTGTACACCCAGAGAACCGAGCGGCTGGGATGGGGGAGGCGATAAGATGCAGCCCTCAACTGGGGGCGACCGTGTTCATCAAGCACCTGGTCACCTGAGCTGCTCAGACCTGGGAAGGGCACAAAACGCAGTCCCAACTGAGTCTGCGACTTTGGGGAGTACTCGAGAACCTGAACCTTAGTGGCTTAGACCTGAAAAGTGCATGCAACCCAGGGGCCACCTCAGACAGTTCCCAGCAGAGCAACCTGGAGCCTGAGCAGTGTAGATCGGGAAAGCACACACGCCAAGACTGGGGGCAAACCCAGTGTGGCTGAAACACTGCGTGCAGTCCCCACATCTGCCAGTGATATTTGTTTGCAGTGTTCTTTCCTCCCAACAGCACGACTGAACAAGTGAGCCTAAATAAGTAACCATATTCGCCCCTTTGTGTCAGGGCGGAAATTAAACACTGAAGAGACCAGCAAACAGAAGAAGCTAAAATAAACAAAGGGAACTGCTTTGGAAGTGACAGGTGCAACGGATTAAAACCCTGTAGTTAGCACCGACTACACTGGAAGGGGCCTATAGATCTTGAGAAGTATAAGCTGGATCAAGGAACTATCTGAAACTGAACTGACCCCACACTACTGCAACAGCTCCAGAGAAATTCCTAGATATATCTTTACTATTATCATTTTTTAAATTACATTTTTTAAAGTCTTCTATCACTCCTTTAATTTTCATTTTTATAATCTACTGTTACCTTCCCAAAAAAAGATCCTATTTTTAAAGCAAACTTCATATATATTTTTTATAATGTTTGTGACTTTGCTTTGCTTTTTTAATATTGTATTTTTGAGGGTCTAAACTCTACTCTAGATTTTTAATCTTTTCTTTTTGGTGTTTGTTATCAATTTTGTATCTTTAAGAATCCAATCTTCAGTACCCATTTTACTCGGGAGTGAGATTCCTGGCTTGATTGCTATCTCCCCATTTTGACACTCCTTTTTCTCCACCAGGTTGCCTCCATCTCCTCCCTCCCCCTTCTCTTCTCTACCCAACTCTGTGAATCTCTTTGTGTGTTCCAAGCTGTGGAAAACACTTAGGGAACTGATTACTGACTGGATCTGTCTCTCTCCTTTTGATTCCCACTTTTCTCCCCCTGGTCATCTCTGTCTCCTCCTTCCCTCTTCTCTGTGTAACTCTTTGAACATCTCTGAGGGATCCAGACTGTGGAGAGCACATAGGGAATTGATAACTGGCTAGCTAGCTCTCTCCCATTTTGGTTACCCCTCTTCTCCTCCTGGTCACTTCTATCTCCCACCTCTCTCTTGTCTTCTACATTAAACTCTGTGAAACTCTCTGGGTGTCCCTCACTGTGGAGAAACTTTTCATCATTAACCTAAATATTTTAACATTGGTGCTATATAGATGAAGAAGTCTTGAGGCTACTGTAAGAACAAGACTGAAATCCAGAGGTAGGAGACTTAAGTTCAAAATCTGAGAACACCAGAGAACTCCTGACTCCAGGGAACATTAATTGATAAGATCTCATCCAAAAGCCTCCATACCTACACTGAAATCAAGCACCACCCAAGGGCCAACAAGTTCCAGAGCAAGACATACCATGCAAATTCTATAGCAACACAGAAACATAGCCCTGAGCTTCAATATACAGGCTGCCCAAAGTCACACCAAATCCACTGACATTTCAAAACTCACTACTGGAAACTTCATTGTACTCCAGAGAGAAGAAATTTAGCTCAACCCACCAGAACACGGACACAAGCTTCCCTAACCAGGAAACCTTGACAAGCCCACCCATCCAACCCCACCCACAGTGAGAAACCTCCACAATAAAAAGGAACCACAAACTGCCAGAATACGGAAAGGCCACCCCAAACACAGAAATATAAACAAGATGAAAAGGCAGAGAAATACTCATCATGTAAAGGAACAGTATAAATGTCCACCAAACCAAACAAAAGAGGAAGAGACAGGGAACCTACCTGAAAAGGAACTCAGAATAATGATAGTGAAAATGATCCAAAATCTTGAAAACAAAATGGAGTTACAGATAAATAGCCTGGAGAAAAGGATTGAGAAGATGCAAGAAATGGTTAACAAGGACGTAAAAGAAATAAAAAAGAGTCAATCAATAATGAATAATGCAATAAATGAGATCAAAAATACTCTGAAGGGAACCAAGAGTAGAATAACAGAGGCAGCAGATAGGATAAGTGAGGTAGAAGATAGAATGGTAGAAACAAATGAAGCAAAGAGGAAAAAAGAAAAAAAGAATTAAAAGTAATGAGGACAACCTCAGAGACCTCTGGGACAATGTTAAATGCCCCAACATTTGAATTGTAGGAGTCCCAGAAGAAGAAGGCAAAAAGAAAGACCATGAGAAAGTACATGAGGAGATAATAGTTGTAAACTCCCATAAAATGGGGAAGGAAACAGTCACCCAAGCCCAAGAAACCCAGAGAGGCCCAAACGGGATAAACCTAAGATGAAACACCCCAAGACACATACAAATCAAATTAACAAAGATCTAACACAAAGAACAAATATTAAAAGCAGCAAGGGAAAATCAACCAATAACACACAAGGGGATTCCCATAAGGATAACAGCGGATCTTTCAACAGAAACTCTTCAGGCCAGAAAGGAATGGCAGGACATACTTAAAGTGATGACAGAGAAAAACCTACAAGCCAGATTACTCTACCCAGCAAGGATTTCATTCAAATCTGAAGGAGAAATGAAAAGCTTTACAGACAAACAAAAGCTGAGAGAATTCAGCACCACCAAACCAGCCCTTCAACAAATCTTTTCTAGGCAGGAAACACAGAAAGGGAGTATCAACTCGAACCTAGAACAACAAAGTAAATGGCAATAGGATCAATCTTATCAATAATTACCTTAAACATAAATTGGTTGAATGCCCCAATCAAAAGATAAAGTCTGGCTGAATGGATACAAAAACAAGACCTCTATATATGTTGTCTACAAGAGAACCACCATAAAACAAGGGACACATACAGACTGAAAGTGAAGAGCTGGAAAAAGATATTCCACACAAATAGAGACCAAAAGAAAGCAGGAATAGCAATACTCATACAGACAAAATAGACTTTAAAACAAAGGCCGTGAAAAGAGACAAAGAAGGACACTACATAATGATCAAAGGATCAATCCAAGAAGAGATATAGCAATTAAAAATATATATGCACCCAACATAAGATCACTGCAATATGTATGGCAAATGCTAACAAGTATGAAAGGGGAAATTAATAATAACACAATAATAGTGGGAGACTTTAATACCCCACTCACACCTGTGGATAGATCAACTAACCAGAAAATTAATAAGGAAACACAAACTTTAAATGATACAACAGACCAGTTAGACTTAATTGATATCTATAGAACATTTCACCCCCAAAAAATGAATTTCACCTTTTTCTCAAATGCAAATGGAACCTTCTCCAGGATATATCACATCCTGTGTCATAAATCTAGCCTTGGTAAATTCAAAAAAATTGAAATCATTGCAAGCATCTTTTCTGACCACAATGCAGTAAGATTAGATGTCAATTACTATTAAAAATTTCAACATATGGAGGCTGAACAACACGCTGCTGAATCACAAATCACAGAATAAATCAAAAAAGAAATCAAAATATGTACAGAAATGAATAAAAATGAAAACTCAACAACCCAAAACCTATGGGACACAGTAAAAGCAGTGCTAAGGGTAAGATACATAGCAATAGAGGCTTACCTCAAGAAATAAGAAAAAAGTCAACTAAGTAATCTAACTCTACACCTAAATCAACTAGAGAAAGGAAGAAATGAAGAATGCCAGGGTTGGTAGAAGGAAAGAAATCTTAAAAAGTCAGGGCGGAAATAAATGCCAAAGAAACAAAAGAGACCGTAGCAAAAATCAACAAAGCTAAAAGCTTCTTCTTTGAGAAGATAAATAAAATAGACAAAAGATTAACCAGACTCATAAGAAACAAAGGGAGAAGAATCAAATCAACAAAATTAGAAATGAAAATGGAGAAATAACAACAGACAACACAGAAATACAAAGGATCTTAAAAGTCTACTATCAGCAGCTATATGCCAATAAAATGGACAACTTGGAAGAAATGGACACATTCTAAGAAAGATATAACTTTCCAACACTGAACAAAGAAGAAATAGAAAACCTTAACAGACCTATCATAAGCACAGAAATCAAAACTGTCATCAGAAATTTTCCACCAAACAAAAGCCCAGATGTCTTCAGAGGTGAATTCTACCAAAAATTTAGAGAAGAGCTAACACCTATCCTACTTAAACTCTTCCAGAAAATTGCAGAGGAAGGTAAATTTCCAAACTCATTCTATGAGACCACCATCACCCTAATCCCAAAACCAGACAAGAATGCCACAAAAAAGAAAACTACAGGCCAATATCACTGATGAATATAGTTGCAAAAATCCTTAACAAAATTCTAGCAATCAGAATCCAGCAACATATTAAAAAGATCATACATCATGATCAAATGTGCTTTATCCTAAGGATGCAAGGATTCTTCAATATTCACAAATCAAACAACATAATATACCACATTAACAAATTGAAAGATAAAATCATACGATTATTTCAATAGGTGTAGAGAAAGCCTTTGACAAAATTCAACATCCATTTATGATAAAACCCTCCAGAAAGCAGAAACAGAAGGAACATACCTCAACATAATAAAATATATATATGACAAACCCACAGCAACCATTATCTCAATGGTGAAAAATTGAAAGCATTTTCCTTAAAGTCAGGAACAAGACAAGGATACCCACTCTCACCACTACTATTCAACATAGTTTTGGAAGTTTTGGCCACAGAAATCAGAGCAGAAATAGAAATAAAAGGAATTCAGATTGGAAAAGAAGAAGTAAAACTCTCACTGTTTGCAGGTGACATGATCCTCTACATAGAAAACCCTAAAGTCTCCACCAGAAAATTACTAGAGCTAATCAATGAATATAGTAAAGTTGAAGGATATAAAATTAACAGACAGAAATCCCTTGCATTCCTATACACTAACAGTGAGAAGGGTGACAATATACAACCTTGACGTACTCCTTTTCCTATTTGGAACCAGTCTGGTGTTCCATGTACACTTATAACTGTTGCTTCCTGACCTGCATACAGATTTCTTGAGAGGCAGGTTAGGTGGTCTGGTATTCCCATTTCTTTCAGAATTTTCCACAGTTTATTGTGATCCACACAGTCAAAGGCTTTGGCATAGTCAATAAAGCAGAAATAGATGTTTTTCTGGAACTCTCTTGCTTTTTCCATGATCCAGTGGACATTGGTAATTTGATCTCTGGTTCCTCTGCCTTTTCTAAAACCAGCTTGAACATCAGGAAATTCACAGCTCACGTATTGCTGAAGCCTGGCTTGGAGAATTTTGAGCATTACTTTACTAGCATGTGAGATGAGGGCAATTGTGCGGTAGTTTGAGCATTCTTTGGCATTGCCTTTCTTTGAGATAGGAATAAAAACTGACCTTTTCCAGTCTGTAGCCATTTCTGAGTTTTCCAAATTTGCTGGCATATTGAGTGCAACACTTTCACAGCATCATCTTTCAGGATTTGAAACAGCTCAGCTGGAATTCCATCACCTCCACTAGCTTTGTTCGCAGTGATGCTTTCTAAGGCCCACTTGACTTCACATTCCAGAATGTCTGGCTCTAGATGAATGATCACACCATCGTGATCATCTGGGTCGTGAAGATCTTTTTTGTACAGTTCTTCCGTGTATTCTTGCCACCTCTTCTTAATATCTTCTGCTTCTGTTAGGTCAATACCATTTCTGTCCTTTATTGAGCCCATCTTTGCATGAAATGTTCCCTTTATATCTCTAATTTTCTTGAAGAGATCTCTAGTCTTTCCCATTCTGTTCTTTTCCTCTATTTCTTTGCATTGATCGCTGAAGAAGGCTTTCCTATCTCTTCTTACTATTCTTTGAAACTCTGCATTCTGATGCTTATATCTTTCCTTTTCTCCTTGGCTTTTCGCTTCTCTTCTTTTCACAGCTATTTGTAAGGCTTCCCCAGACAGCCATTTTGCTTTTTTGCATTTCTTTTCCATAGGGATGGTCTTGATCCCTGTCTCCTGTACAATGTCACGAACCTCATTCCATAGTTCATCAGGCACTCTATCTATCAGATCTAGGCCCTTAAATCTATTTCTCACTTCCACTGTATAATCATAAGGGATTTGATTGAGGCCACACCTGAATGGTCTAGTGGTTTTCCCTGTTTTTCTTCATTTTCAGTCTGAATTTGGTAATAAGGAGTTCATGATCTGAGCCACAGTCAGCTCCTGGTCTTGTTTTTGCTGACTGTGTGGAGCTTCTCCATCTTTTGCTGCAAAGAATATAATCAATCTGATTTTGGTGTTGGCCTTTGGTGATGTCCATGAGTAGAGTCTTCTCTTGTGTTGTTGGAAGAGGGTGTTTGCTATGACCAGTGCATTTTCTTGGCAAAACTCTATTAGTCTTTGCCCTGCTTCATTCTGCATTCCAAGGCCAAATTTGCCTGTAACTCCAGGTGTTTCTTGACTTCCTACTTTTGCATTCCAGTCCCCTATAATGGAAAGGACATCTTTTTGGGGTGTTAGTTCTAAAAGCTCTTGTAGGTCTTCATAGAACCATTCAACTTCAGCTTCTTCAGTGTTACTGGTTGGGGGATAGACTTGGATTACTGTGATATTGAATGGTTTGCCTTGGAAACGAACAGAGATCATTCTGTAGTTTTTAAGACTGCATCCAAGTACTGCATTTCAGAATCTTCTATTGACCATGGTGGCTACTCCATTTCTTCTGAGGGATTCTTGCCCGCAGTAGTAAATATAATGGTCACCTGAGTTAAATTCACCCATTCCAGTCCATTTTAGTTCACTGATTCCTAGAATATCGACGTTCACTCTTGCCATCTCCTGTTTGACCACTTCCAATTTGCTTGTGGCATCTGATTCCATCTCTCCATGGGAAATAGATGGGGAAACAGTAGAAACAGTGTCAGACTTTTTTCGGGGGGGGCTCCCAAATCACTGCAGATGGTGATTGCAGCCATGAAATTAAAAGATGCTTACTCCTTGGAAGAAAAGTTATGACCAACCTAGATAGCATATTCAAAAGCAGAGACATTACTTTGCCGACTAAGGTCCATCTAGTCAAGGCTATGGTTTTTCGAGTAGTTATGTATGGATGTGAGAGTTGGACTGTAAAGAAGGCTGAGCGCTGAAGAATTGTTGCTTTTGAACTGTGGTGTTGGAGAAGACTCTTGAGAGTCCCTTGGACTGAAAGGAGATCCAACCATGCCATTCTAAAGGAGATCAACCCTGGGGTTTCTTTGGAAGGAATGATGCTAAAGCTGAAACTCCAGTACTTTGGTTACCTCATGCGAAGAGTTGACTCATTGGGAAAAAGTCTGATGCTGGGAGGGATTGGGGGCAGGAGGAGAAGGGGACGACTGAGGATGCGATGGCTGGATGGCATCACTGACTTGATGGATACGACTCTGAGTGAACTCCGGGAGTTGGTGATGGACAGGGAGGCCTGGCGTGCTGCAATTCATGGGTTTGCAAATAGTCAGACATGACTGAGCGACTGAACTGAACTGAACAGAACTGTGAGAAAACAGAAAGAGAAATTAAGGAAACAATTCTATTCACCATTGCAATGAAAAGAATAAAATACTTAGGAATATATCTACCTAAAAAACTAAAGATCTATATATAGAAAACAATAAAACACTGATGAAAGACATCAAAGAGGACACTAATATATGGAGAAATATACCATGTTCATGAATTAGAAGAATCAATATAGTAAAAATGAGCATTCTACCCAAAGCAATCTATAGATTCGATGCAATCCTTATTAAGCTACCAACGGTATTTTTCACAGAACTAGAACAAATAATTTCACAGTTTGTATGGAAATACAAAAAAACTCTAATAGCCAAAGCAATCTTGAGAAAGAAGAATGGAACTGGAGGAATCAACCTGCCTGACTTCAGGCTATACTACAAAGCCACAGTCATCAAGACAGTATGGCACTGGCTTAAACACAGAAATATAGATCATGGAACAAAATAGAAAGCCCAGAGATAAATCCATGCACCTATGAACACCTTATCTTTGAGAAAGGAGGCAAGAATATACAATGGAGAAAAGACAATCTCTTTAATAAGTCGTGCTGGGAAAACTAGTCAACGATCTAGAAGACTTTCTAACACCATACACAAAAATAAACTCAAAATGGATTAAAGATCTAAATGTAAGAACAGAAACTGTAAAACTCCTAGAGGAAAACCTAGGCAAAGCACTCTCTGACATAAATCACAGCAGGATCCTCTATGAACCACCTCCCAGAATAATGGAAATAAAAGCAAAAATAAACAAATGGGACCTAATTAAACTTAAAAACTTTCATACAATGGAGGAAACTATAAGCAAGGTGAAAGGACAGCCATCAGAATGGGAGAAAATAATAGCAAACAAAGCAACTGACAAAGAATTAATCTCAAAAATATGCAAGCAACTCCTGCAGCTCAATTCCAGAAAAATAAACGACCCAATCAAAAATGGGCCAAAGAACTAAACAGACATTTCTCCAAAGAAGACATACAGATGGCAAACAGACATCTGAAAAGATGCTCAACATCACTCATTATCAGAGAAATGCAAATCAAAACCACAACGAAGTACCATTTCACACCAGTCAGAATGGGTGCTATCCAAAATTTTACACACAGTAAATGCTGGAAAGGGTGTGGAGAAAAGGGAACTCTCTTACACTGTTGGTGGGAATGAAAACTAGTACCACCACTATGGAGAACAGTGTGGAGATTCCTTAAAAACCTGGAAATAGAACTGTCATATGACCCAACAATCCCACTGCTTGGCATACACACCAAGGAAACCAAAATTGAAAGAGACATGTGTACCCCTATGTTCATCATGCACTGTTTATAATAGCTAAGACATGACGCAACCTAGATGTTCATCAGCAGACAAATGGATAAGAAATCTGTGGTACATATACACAGTGGAACATTACTCAGCTATTTAAAAGAACACATTTGAAACAGTTCTAATGAGTTGGATTACAGTATATTAACACATATATATGGAATTTAGAAAGATAGTAATGATAACTGTATATGCGGGACAGCAAAAGAGACACAGATGTATAGAACAGTCTTTTGGACTCTGTGGGAAATGGCAAGAGTGGGATGATTTGGGAGAATGGCATTGAAACATGCATATTATCATATGTGAAATGGATCGCCATCCAGGTTCGATGCATGATACATGATGCTCGGGGATGGTGCACTGGGATGACCCAGAGGGGTGGGATGGGGAGGGAGGTGGGAGGTGGGTTCAGGATAGAGAACACATGTACATCCGTGGCTGATTCATGGCAATGTATGGCAAAACCCCTATAATATTGTAAAGTACTTAGCCTTCATTTAAAATGAATTAATTTATTTAAAAATTGTAAAAATAATTCCACATAAAAACTGCTAAAATTGATAAATTTAGCAAGGTAGCAAGATATAAAATTAACATACAGAAATCTGTGCATTTCTTTATGCTAGCAATGAAACATCAGAAAGTAAAAGTAAAAATGAAACAAAATAACCCCTTTTAAAATAGTGTCAAAGTACTAATATCCTTAGAAATAAAGAGCTGAATGACCTATATGCTAAGAATTATGAAGCATTGATAAAGGAAATTGAAGATTTTTAAAAGAACTGGATATATATTCCAAGATCTCGGATTAGGAGAATTATTTATTTTATTGTTGTTGTTGTTCTGCTTGGGTCATTTACATTAGTCCATCTTTCAGGTCAGTTATACTTTCTTTTATTATCAGCTAGTAGGCTGCTAATTCTTTCTATCATATTTTTCATTTCAGTTACTGCATTTTTCATTTCAGACTGGTTCTATTTGTATTTTCTAGTTCATTGATAAAATTCCCACTGATTTACTTTTATTTTCCTTAATTCTGGTATCATGCTTACTACCTATGCTTGGAAATATTTTTCTGAAAAATTATTAATTTGTTTATTAGTTTTTATTTCAGAGATTTTTCTTGTTCTTTCATTTTTGCATTCCATCTCCATAACATTTATTTTATAACTGGGAGTTTATACCTTTGACCCCCTTCATCCATTTCACTCACACCACCCCCTTACCCCCTGCCTCTGGTAACCAACAATCTGTTCTCTGTATCTGTGAGCCTGGTTTTTCTTTTTGTTGTTCTGCTTTTTTGTTCTTTCTTGCTTTTAAGTTCCACATATATGGGAGATCATATAGCATTTGCTTTTATCTGACTTATTCACTTAGTGTAATTCCCTCAAGGTCCATCCAAGTTTTGGCAAATGGAAAGATTGCATTTTTTCTGTATTGATTAATAATATTCCAGAAATATATCAATACAAAATAATATTTTATATATCAATACAAAATAACATTTTTGTATTGATTAATAGTATTCATTAAATCAGTCCTGAATATTCATTGAACTGAACCTAATTATATTCCAAGTATATATACATATATATCACATTTATATTCAGTTCAGTTCAGTTGCTCAGTCATTCTGAGTCTTTGCGACCCCATGGACTGCAGCACGCCAAGCTTCCCTGGCCATCACCAACTCCTGGAGCTTGTTCAAACTCGTGTCCATTGAGTCGGTGATGCCATCCAACCATCTTATTCTCTGTCGTCCCTTTCTCCTCCCGCCTTCAGTCTTTCCCAGCATCCAGATCTTTTCAAATGAGTCAGATCTTCACATCAGGTGGCCAAAGTTTTGGAGTTTCAGCTTCAACCTCAGTACTTGCAATGAATATTCAGGACTGATTTCCTTTAGGATGTACTGGTTGGATCTCCTTGCAGTCCTAGGTACTCTCAAGAGTCTTCTCCAACACCACAGTTCAAAAACATCAATTCTTCAGCACTCAGCTTTCTTTATAGTCCAACTCTCACATCCATACATGACGACTGGAAAAACCATAGCCTTGAGTAGATGGAACTTTGTTGGCAAAGTAATGTCTCTGCTTTTTAATATGCTGTCTAGGTTGGTCATAACTTTCCTTCCAAGGAGTAAGCATCTTTTAATTTCATGGCTGCAGTCAATATCTGCATTGATTTTGGAGGCCAAAAAAAATAAAGTCAGCCACTGTTTCCACTGTTTCCCCATCTATTTGGAAGTGATGGGACCAGATACCATGATCTTAGTTTTTTGAATGTTGAGCCTTAAGCCAACTTTTTCACTCATCTCTTTCACTTTCATCAAGAGGCCCTTTAGCTCTTCTTCACTTTCTGCCATAAAGGTGGTGTCATCTGCATATCTCAGGTTTTTGATATTTCTCCCAGCAATCTTGATTCCAGCTTGTGCTTCCTCCAGTCCAGTGTTTCTCATGATGTACTCTGCATGTAAGTTAAATAAGCAGTTTATATATAAATATATATCACTAAGATCATTGGTTTCTTTGGAGTTCCCTTTCCTTTCTTTTTTTTTTTTTTTTGAATCCCATAAAAGGTAGCAGGTCTCAACAATATGATTACCAAATAAGTTGTCTAATTTATTTTTAATTGAATGATAATTGGTTACAATGTTGTGTTGGTTTCTGCTGTATAAAAGCGTGAGTCAGCAATTAGCAGGCATATATCCCCTCCCTCTTGAACCTTCTCCATATCCCAACACTCTAGGTCATCACAGAGCACTGGGCTAAGCTCCCTGTGTTGTCCCACTGAATATCTATTGTACATATGGCAATGTATATATTTCAATGCTACTCTCTCCTCTTCTTTCTCCTTTCCCGCCCTCTCCTTTCTCCTCTTTGTCCACATATTTTTTCTCTATATCTGAATCTCTATTACTGTTCTTTCAATTGAAACATATCTTTCTGTCTTCTAATTTTCCTTAACTTTCTCAGTTTCTATAAAATTAGATGAAAGTGTTACCTTTTATGGTCTTGAAGGGGTATTTTTCTGTGGGAGCATCCTAACACAGTCTGCATGTACCCAGTAGCTTTGGTGAGAGACCTGAATTCAATGTGAACATGAGTCATGTCTTTCCCTAGGATATTCTGGCAGCTATCACCTTGGTACGAGGTAGGTCTGGATATAAAGGGGCTAGGACCAGAGCCAGGTGTGAGCTGGGGCTTCTGCTCTGCTCATTGGCTACTACCACCCTATTAGGTGTGTATAGGAGTCCCAAGTTGCTGTGGTTGAAGCCCTGAAGGTCAGGTCTGAGCTTCCTCCATTACCTTTAACTGGGTGCACTCCCCACTCCCAGCACAAGCACCCCCACCCTAGAGGGGAGCAGTGTTGTGCCAAAAGGACCTAATGTTGGCCCTTGATATTGGTCTAAGCATAGACTACAGTTAACCAGGTGAAGTCAGACTGTCAGACTGTTTCTGATGTGCTCCTTCTCTGTAAGCAGCATTAATGACTGCCCCCACCCCACTCAGATGTTGCTCTGGGTATGAGCCACCATTGTCCCTTACTATTGAACTCTCCTGTTTTTGGACAGCAACCTTTATCCCATTGTGGAGCTGCATCAAGAAGCAAGTAGGCCTAGAGGGAGCACTTGGCCCAGGATGGGACACATTCCTGGGTGGTCATAGGAAATAGTTTAGCTCCATTCTGTTTCAAGAGTAAGCAAGCATGTGTACGCTCTTTATGAGTGGAGCCCAGGCTTCCCATAGCCGTGCTGTCAGTACCAATGGTGCGCAGAGCAGTATTTGGCTAATAAAGCCAAGTGGTTCATCTTCCTTGTGTTGCACCTCAGGGGTGCTGCATCCAAAACATGGCTTAAACCACTTATTCCTCAAAGAGGATCTCTGCCCATGTAATTTCCCTCTTCTAAGTCTATCACAGAGGCACAAGTGTAACCTGATGGCTTCTTTTCCTGTCCTAATATGATTCTGTGTGGATCTTTATTACAGCCATGGTTATAGACGAGACCTTTTTCCAGTCTACAGTTATTTTTCAGTGAGAATAGTATATACATATATATATGTGTGTGTGTGTGTGTGTGTGTGTGTGTGTGTGTGTGTGTGTGTGTGTGTTTTGGGTAATGTGATTTATGTGTCCTCTTACTCTGCCATCTTGATCTCCCTCTCAGGGCATAAAAAATTATTTTATTCATGTAATAGGAATTTCTGCGAAGAGCAGTTTGGCTCCAAATCAAGTCTTTAAATGGCTCAAGAGAACAGAGAAAAGATACTGGCTTGGGATTTTTATGGTCTTTAGGGGATGGGGATGGTATAAGAGTTCCTATGTATGATATACACTTCTTATAAGCACGCATGGAGTGAAAATCCATACATTCTTATTTGTTTTCCCAAATGTGGAGCAGAACAAAGATACAGAGCAATAAAGCTCAAAATCTGTGGGCAGCTGAGTATTAAAAAAAGTGGAGCCAGACTCTAATTTGCTCCTGCTCTTTGATGGCTGAAATGTACCATGTTTCACTTCATTGAATTAGAACTTATTTAAGTAAGTCATTATAGTGCTCTATGAATGCTGAGGCCTGAGGCTTTTAGAAAGGTTCAAGTTCTGTTCTGGAAAAAGTCCAAGTTGCTCAAAATGTATTATCCATTTTATATGCTTTTTTCCTGGGGTCCAGCCCTGATGGATCCAGGGAATTTGAAGTGGGGGTGGAGTCGGCATCTAGGAAAGAACTATTTAATTAGAGATATAAAGAGAGATTAGGAAAGAATAGTGTAGTAGGAAAATTAGTGGAGAAAAGAGGCTGAATAACTTGGTTTATGCAGAGAACCAATAAAACTCCAAGACAAGGAGTTTGCACCACCTATGTAGGCCACAGGCGTCTTCCCAGTCTCCCAAAGGAGCAGAGACACAAAGTGCCTCCCCGTTCAGATCTTAGAAGCCCAGGCAAAATTAGTAGGCTTGGCGAGCCTCCGCCCTCCAAATGGGAATTCAGCCAGAAAAGAAGAGAACGAGAAAAGACCACACGGGGGAAACCAGTCTTTCCAGGAACTGGTCCATTTCTTTATTTTCCAGGTCCGCTTTTATACTTTTTGTTATACATAGAGATAAATGGAAGATACAAAGTCATGTGGGGTCAGCAGTCCTGACCCTTATTGAAACCACACTTTCTTTCTGCATTCCTTCTGATGTATAAAATTCTCAGGTGATTTACCTAATCGTCTGGCCAAGAGGCTTGCTAACATTTTATGACCCTTTCTGATGATGAGTAGTCAGCCAAAAAACTTATTTTCTCCAAAGGTGATTTTTCTTAAGTCAGGCACCACCCTCCGAAGGCACCAGATAAAGTTGCATTCCTACAGGGCAAAGGTGCAGTGGGCTATAATCAAGAAAAGAATTTACTTAGCCTAAGGTCTAACGTGATTAATACCAAGGTTAATACTTATTTCTCCTATATGCTAGTTATATTCATTAATGTGTATAAGGGGCAAGGGATATGGAGACTTAGCAGCAAATATTGGCTCAAAAATGAAACCCTCCACCGATACAATTTCTAACTAACTCACTAATACTATACTAATAATTTTCTAACTTTTCAAAAGGATCTGTTTTTAGAACGTTTAAAGCATCTCGTGCCTCTCATGGTTGGAAGGCTGTAAACAATCACATGTGGCTGGATAAACCTGTCAGGCAGGCTAGAGAGCCATCAGAGGAGTTTTTGGACTGAAACACTCTTGTTATGCACAGGAGATTTATTAACTGGAGTTCTAAGTTAGCTTTTTTCAGAGAAGTGTGGTGGGGGATAGCCCCCCGTAATGTCAGAAGAGTAGGTGGAAAGCATAATGCAGTAGGGTAGGCAGACTCTGGTTTTGGGGGTAGACGCTCAGGAAAATCCAGGGGGACCTCTGAGGCCTGATCCCGCCTTTGTGTATTGTCAGGTCTCCTTCCTCATGACCTTTGCCATGAGCGGGATTCCTCACTCTGGCTCCTGGCACTTTTTCATTTAATTAGCTAATATTTTTGTTAGTAGCATTAGTATTTTTTGTGTCTGTTTTCATGTGGAATATTTGTACTTTTAGGTACATTCTATTAAAAAAATATTATTCTTGTTACATATTTATATCAGATATATTGCAGCATGACAGAATAGGTTGGGATAGTATCGCTTTTTCTGAAAGAATGAGGAAAATTTTTATTGTACCAATTGTATTGTATGGTTTTATTATTTTTTTTTAATTTTCTGTAACTTGCTTTGTGACCTAGCATTATTATTGCTCTTCCATGTGTATTTCAAATATTTTTTGAAGTTGTTTTATGTACATATGAACATGTCATATGAACAAGAAACGCACGTTTTCTGCATTTGTTCCATGATGTTCTCTATCTATGTCAAGCAAATATTATTAAATCTTTTATATTCTTATTTATATCTTTTCAACTTATTCTGCAAATTACTGAATAAAAGTGTGCTTATATGTCCAACCATTATTGGAAACAGGTCAATTTTATCCTTTAATATTTGTTTCATAATTCTTCATAATATTTCCCCCCTTTTCAGAATTTAAACACTGTATACACAGATTTTTTTTTTTAACTTAACTTTTACCAAAATTTTGGCTCTTCCTGGGACTCAAGCCAATTGACCATTTTTGTTTTTTCTTTAGTTCATGTAAACCAAATATTCATTTTGTCTTATCCCCAGGACCAAGATATCACCTCTGGAAAACACCAATCTATCCTTCATATCTAAGTATCCTTTGTATCAATGAGCTTGATATTTAAAAAATATTTTTACATAATAAAAAGTTAATAACTATCTGACATTGCACTTAACATTATGCCATCAAAATGCATCCAAGTTGTTGAGAATGTCAAGATTTCATTTTATTTAAAAGTTGAATAATATGTCTATCTCTCTATCTATATATTTCACAGTTTATCCATTCATTCATCAATCAATGGATACATAAGTTGTTTCCATATCTCAGTTATTGTCAATAATACTTCAATGAACAAGGTGTTCACATATGATTTCAGAGGCTTCCCTGATAGCTAAGTCACTAAAGAATCTGCCTGCAATGCAAGAGACCCAGGTTTGATTCCTAGGTTGAAAAGATCCTCTGGAGAAGGAAATGGCAACCCACTCCAGTATACTCACCTGGAGAATCCCATGGATAGAGGAGCCTGGCAGGTTACAGTCCATGGGGTCACAAGAGTCAGACACAATTTAGTGACTAAACCACAATATTATTTCAAGTTAGTGTCTTCATTTTCTCCAATACATACCAAGAGATGGAATTTCTGGATCATATGTTAGTTTTCTTTTCAATTTTTGAGAAACTTCTAGCCTATCCTTTCTCCAGGGGATCTTCCCAACCCAGGAATTGAACAGTGGTCTCCTACATTGCCTGCAGATTCTTTACCAGCAGATTCTTTACCAGCTGAGCTACCAGGGAAGCCCCAATACTGTTTTGCATAGTGGCTGTACTAGTAACACCAACAGTACAGAAGGATCCCTTTCCTCCACATATTCACCAGCACTTGTTATTTATTGTCCTTTTGATAATAGCTATTCTAGCAAGTGTGAGGTGATACTTCACTGTGATTGTGATTTCCATTTCCCTAATAGTTACTGGTGCTGAGTACCTTCATGTACCTATTGGCCATCTATATGTCTTTTTTGGGAAAAGGATATCCAGATCTTTTGCATAACTTCATTTACATTGTTTGTTGTTATTGAGTTGTGCGAGTTATTTATATATGTCAGGTGAAATGAAAATTACTCAGTCGTGTCCGACTCTGCAACCCCATGGACTATACAGTCCATGGCATTCTCCAGGCCAGAATACTGGAGCATTTCCCTTCTCCATGGGATCTTCCCTAGCCAGGAATCAAACTGGGGTATCCTGCATTATAGGCGGATTCTTTACCATCTGAGCTACCAGGGAACCCCCATATATATCAAATACTAGCCACTTATCAGATATATGATTTGCAACTATTTTCTGTCATTCAGTAGGTTGCTCTTTCATTTTGTTGCAGTTTCCTTTGATATACAGAAGCCTGTTAGTTTTGTGTGCTCCCACTTATTTGTCTGTACTTTTGTTGCTTTTTCTTTGGGTTTCAGATTAAAAAATCATCATCAAGACCTATGTAAAGGAGCTTATCATTATGTTTCTATGTAAAGGAGCTTACCATTATGTTTTCTTCTAACAGTTTTATAGTTTCAAGTCTTACAAGTCTTAAATCCATTTAAGTTAATTTTGAATATGATGTAAGATAGGGTTTGAGTTTATTTTTTACATATAGCAGTCCAATTTTACCAACACCATTTATTGAAAACACTATCCTTCCTTTATTGTATATTCTTGGCTCCTTTATCATAAATTCAAAATGAAAGTGCTAGTCACTTAGTGGTGTCTGACTTGGCGATCCCACAGACTGTACCCTGCCAGGTTCTTCTGTGCATGGAATACACCAGGCAAGAATACTGGATTAGGAAGCCATTCCCTTTTCTGGGGAATCTTCCTCGCCTATGGATTGAACCTGGATCTCCCACATTGCCAGTAGATTCTTTACCGTCTGAGCCACCAAATTATTTGACCATAAATATCAATTAAGATAGCAGAGTAAAAGGATATGGGGCTCAACTCCCTCCAAAAGCACATCAAAAATGTATCTACAGTGTAACAATTCTCACTGAAAAGTAACTGGAAACTAGAAAAGTACTCTAGTACAACTATGGCTGTAAGAAACACCTAGATCTACTTGGGTAGGAAGGGAATAAAAGTTGTAGTTGAGTTGGGACCTGTGCCCCTAGAAGTGGACTCAGAGAAAAAGGGAGGTTACACAGGCAACATGCACCGTTTGGATTAACAGTGAAAAACACGTATTGAATACTGTAGTCTTGGGGTCTGACACTGGGGAGATGAATACCCCTGGCTGGTTGAAGGACTGCTAAGACTTTTAACAGGAAGACAATGGGGAGTTTGGATTCTTCCATGAAAAGTGTATTTGCTGGCTTGCCTCCAAGGTAAGACAGGGAGAGTTCTCCTCTTGTTGCTTTTGGATTTCCTGTCACTGTCTCAGAGTGCTCACTAGCCTGAGTGAAGCAAGCATTATAACTACCCTTCCTTTGCTTCATGTCACAGCACAACACTAGATCAGAGGTAGACATGACTGAAAAGAAGAGTCAACTATGAGACACAGAGGTGACCAGGTCCTAAAGCAGAGCCTGGGTGGAGCAGTAGCAGCCATTCTTGTCACTTATTCTAACAGTAGTTGCTCCTCCACATCTCATATCCCAATACATGCTGAAAGTTCATGCAGGCCCTGAAGACCCTGCAATGTGGCCCCACAATAAGGTAGGACAAGTGACACTGGCAGCAGTGATTGGTTGCAAGGGATAAAGGGGATTTAAATTTGGGGCTACCTCTGAGTGAAGCAAGGGAAGCAAACACTGGCATCTACACAGGAGCACATTGGAGACAGCTCAGACTTCCATCTATGGCTGACACAAGCCAAGAGCTTGCACTGGAGGAAAGCTTCAGCATTCTTTCCCTCTGTGGCAAGTGTCCTGATGTGGGAAGAGAAGAAAACATACCCTTAAAAGAAACAGAGACAGCTTGGGCCAGAACCTCAGGGCTTCTACTCTAGTAACTTGGGTTCAGACCCTATCTCTGATAGGATGCTGAGAAAACTGGGCATCTACATGAAAAAGAATGAAATTAGAACATCTCTGATGCCACAAACAAAAATAAACTCAAATGGATTAAAGACCTAAATGTGAGACCAGATACTATAAAACTCTTAGAGGAAAACAAAGCCAAAACACTTTTTGACATACATTGCAACAATATATTTTTTAATTCATCTCCTAGAGTAATGAAAATTTAAAAAAATTAAAAAAAACAGGACCTAGTTAAACATAAAAGTTTTTGCAAAGCAAACTGTAAACAAAATGAAAGGACAACCTACAGAATATAAGAAAATATTTGCAAATTATTCAACTAACAAGATATTAAGCTACAAAATATACAAAGAACTCATTTAGCTGAATATATATATTAAAAAAACAATTAAAAATTGGCAGTATATCTAAACAGACATTTCTCTAAAGAAGAGATACAGATGGCCAAAAAGCACATGAAAAGATGCTCAACATCACTAGTTAGAGAAATGCAAATCAAAACTACAATGAATTATCACCTCACACAAGTCAGAATGACCATCATCAAAAGTCTACAAATTATAAATGCTGGAGAGGTTGTGGTGAACAAGGAACCTTTATACATTGTTGGTGGAAGTATACATAGGCACAGAAACTATGGAGAATAGTATGGAGATTCCTCAAGAAACTAGAATTAAAGCTACCATTTGATCCTGTAATTTCACTTCTTGGTATATATTAAGAGAAAACCATAACTGGAAAAGATGCATGCACCCCGATGTTCATTGCAGCATTATTTCCAAAGCCAAGACATGAAAGAAAACTAAATGTCTGTTGACAGATGAATGGATAGAGAATACACGGTAAATACATGCATGCAGACACAGATACACAATGGAATATTACTCAACCATACAAAAGAATGAAATAATGCCACTTGCAGCAGCATAGATGGACATACAGTTTATCATGTTAGGAGAAGTAATGCAGACTGAAAGACATATATCATATTATATCACTTATATGTGGAATCTTTTTAAAATGATATAAGTGAAGTTATTTACAAAATAGAAATAGACCCACCCACAGAAATAGAAAACAAACTTATGCTTACAAAAGGGGAAGGGGGAGGTGAAAAATTAGGAGTTTAGATTTAACATATACAAACTACTATGTACAAAATAGATAACCAACAGGAACTTACCATATAGAAGGGGGATCTATACTCAATATTTTGTAATAACATCTAAGAACTACTATAATATTGTAACAGCGTTCTATGGGAACAGATGCTTGTTAGATATACTTATAGTGGTCATTTCACAATGTATACAAATGTCAAATCACTGTGTAGTACACCTCAAGCTAGCATAATATTGCATGTCAATCCTATTTCAAGGAAAAAAAAAAAGAAAAAAGACTGACAAAATCTAACAACCTTTCAAGATAAAAAATACTAGTCACACTAGGAATAGAAGGGAAATTCTCAACATGATAAAGTCATATATAAAAGTCCAAAGCTAATATCATACTTAATGATGATAATCTGAAAATTTTTCCTCTAAGATAAAGATAATCTTGCTAATTCTACTTAACATAATATTTGAAATTTTAGCCAGAAAAAGCAGGCAAAAATGAAATAAATGTCATTTACAGTTTAAAAGTAAGAGAAAAATTATTCCTGTCCTTAGGTGACATTATTTTATATTTAGAAAATGTAAATAATCCACAAAGAAACGTGAAGAACAATGAATGATGCAAAAAAGAAATTAAGAAAAACATTGATTTACAGTAGAATGAAATGACATTCTTAGAAATAGTTAATAAGACGGGCAAAAGACTTATGCAATAAAAGCTATAAAAGTGTTGAAAGATATTGAAAATAACTTACATAAATAGAAAGACACCTGTATCCATGGAGTTGAAGTTAATATCATGAAGAAGTTGATGATCAAAGCAATCTATAGATTCCATGAATTTGCAACAGCGTTCTTGAAGAAACATAAAAACCCATACTAAAATTTATATGAAGTATCAGTTGACTTAGGAAAGCCAAGTCAATCTTGAAAAAGAAGACTAAAGTTGGAGAATTCTTATATCCAAGTTCAAACATTATGTGAAAGCTATTTTAATCAAACAAAACAAAACAAAAGATATGACACTGAAAGATGAACTCCACAGATTGGTAGGTGTCCAGTATGCTACTGGAGAAGAGTGGAGAAATAGCTCCAGAAGGAATGAAGAGACTGAGCCAAAGAAAAAACAATGCCAAGTTTTGAATGTGGCTGGTAGTGGAAGTAAATTCTGGTGCTATAAAGAACACTATTGCATGGAAACCTGGAATTTTAGGTCCTTGAATCAAGGTAAATTGGAAGTGGTCAAACAGGAAAAGGCAAGAGTGAGCATTGACATTTTAGGACCAGTGAACTAAAATAGACAGGAATGGGTGAATTTAATTCAGATGACCATTATATCTACTACTGTGGACTACAATCCCTAACAAGAAATGGTGTGGACTTCATATTCAACAGAAGAGTCTGAAATGCAGTTCTTGGGTGCAGTCTCAAAAAAGACAATGATATCTGTTCGTTTCCAAGGTAAACCATTCAATATCAAAGTAATCCAAGTCTATGCCCCAACCACTAATGCCAAAGAAGCTGAAGTTGAATGCTACCATTAAGACTTACAAGACCTTCTAGAACTAACACCAAAGAGACATGTCCTTTTCGTCATAAGGGACTGGAATGCAAAAGTAGGAAGTCAAGGGATAACTGGAGTAACAGGCAAGTTTGACCTTGGAGTACAAAATGAAGCAGGGCAAATGCTAACAGAGTTTTGCCAGAACACACAGGTCATAGCAAACACTTTCTTCCAACAACACAAAAGACAACTCTAGACATAGACATCACCAGATGGTCAATACCAAAATCTTTGTACTCAAAGATGGAGAAACTCTGTACAGTCAGCAAAAAGGAGACTGGGTGTTGACTGTGGCTCTGATCATGAGCTCCCTATTGCCAAATTCAGACTTAAACTGAAGGAAATGGGGGAAACCACAAGACCATTCAGGTATGACCTAAATCAAAAGCCTTATGTGGAAGTGACAAATAGATTCAAGGGCTTAGATCTGATAGACAGAGTGCCTGAAGAACTATGGACAGATGTTTGTAACATTGTACAGCATGTGATGGTAAATATCATACCAAAGAGGAAAAAATGCAAAAAGGCAAAATGGCTGTCTGAGGAGGCCTTACAAATACCTGAGAAAAGATGTGAAAGGCAAAGGAGAAAAGGAAAGATATATCCATCTGAATGCACAGTTCCAAAGAATAGCAAGAAGAGATAAGAAAGCCTTCCTAAGTTATGGACATAAAGAAATAGTGGAAAACAATAGAATAGGAAAGACTAGAGATCTCTTCAAGAAAATCAGAGACACTAAGGGAATATTTCATGAAAAGATAGGCACTATAAAATACAGAAATTTTATGGACCTAACAGAAACAGAAGATATTAAGAAGAGGTGGCAAGAATGCACAGAAGAAATATACAAAAAAGATCTTCATGAACCAGATAACCGTGATGGTGTGATCACACTCCTAGAACCAGATATCTTGGTGTGCAAAGTCAAGTGGGCCTTAGAAAGAATCATCATGAACAAAGCTAGTGGAGGTGATGGAAAACCCAGGAGTGACCACAGGACTAGAAACGGTCAGTTTTCATTCCAACCCCAAATAAAGGCAATGCCAAAGGATTTTTAAACTACCTCACAATTGCACTCATCTCAGATGCTAACAAAGTAATGCTCAAAATTTTTCAAGCTAGGCTTCAACAGCATGTGAATTGAGAACTTCCACATATTCAAGCTGGATTTAGAAAAGGCAGAGGAATCAGAGAATCAGAGAAATCAAATTGTCAACGTCCATTGGATCATAGAAAAAGTAAGATAATTCCAGAAAAAAAAAATCTACTTCTACTTCATTGTCTATGCTAAAGCCTTTGACTGTGTGGATCACAGCAGACTGGAAAACTCTTAAAGAGATGAGAATACCAGATTATGTTACCTGCTTTTTGAGAAACCTGTGTGCAAGTGAAGAAGCAACTATTAGAACTGGACAAGGAACCATGAACTGGTTGCAAATTGGGTAAGGAGTACGTCAAGGCCGTATATTGTTGCCCTACTTATTTAACTTATATGCAGAGTACATCATGCAAAATGCTAGGCTGGATGAAGCACAAGCTGAAATCCAAATTGCCAGGAGAAATATCAATAACCTCAGATATGCAGATGACACCACCCTTATGGCAGAAAGTGAAGAGGAACTAAAAAGCCTCTTGATGAAAGTGAAAGAGGAGAGTGAAAAATTTGGCTTAAAGCTCAACATTCAGAAAACGAAGATCCTGGCATCCAGTCCCATCACTTCAGGGAAATAGATGGGGAAACAGTGGAAACAGTGTCAGACTTTATTTTTGGGGGGCTCCAAAATCACTGCAGATGGTGACTGAGGCCATGAAATTAAAAGATGCTT
Source organism: Budorcas taxicolor (assembly GCF_023091745.1). NCBI lineage: Eukaryota > Metazoa > Chordata > Mammalia > Artiodactyla > Bovidae > Budorcas > Budorcas taxicolor. Next base: position 64,690,623 of record NC_068935.1, on the reverse strand, counting down.
ACTCCTTGGAAGAAAAGTTATGACCAACCTAGATAGTATATTCAAAAGCAGAGACATTACTTTGCCAACTAAGGTCCGTCTAGTCAAGGCTATCGTTTTTCCTGTGGTCATGTATGGATGTAAGATTTGGACTGTGAAGAAGGCTGAGTGCTGAAGAATTGATGCTTTTGAACTGTGGTGTTGGAGAAGACTCTTGGGAGTCCCTTGGACTGCAAGGAGATCCAACCAGTCCATTCTGAAGGAGATCAGCCCTGGGATTTCTTTGGAAGGAATGATGCTAAAGCTGAAACTCCAGTACTTTGACCACCTCATGCAAAGGGTTGACTCACTGGAAAAGACTCTGATGCTGGGAGGGATTGGGGACAGGAGGAGAAGGGGACGACAGAGGATGAGATGGCTGGATGGCATCACTGACTCAATGGACGTGAGTCTGAGTGAACTCCGGGAGTTGGTGATGGACAGGGAGGCCTAGCGTGCTGCAATTCGTGGGTTTGCAAAGAGTTGCACAGGACTGAGCGACTGAACTGAACTGAATATTCCATTGTGTATGTATACCAAAGCTTCTTTTTCCATTCATCTGTTGATGGATACCTAAGTTTATTCCATGTTCTGCCTATTGTAAGTAGAGCTGCAATTTTTGTTTCCTCAGGGTACATGCCTATTAGTGGGATTGCTGAGTAATATGATGGTTTCATTCCTTGTTCTTTAAGGAATCTTCACACTGTTCTCCATCAACTGCATCAATTTACATTCCCACCAACAGTGCAGTTTTTGATGATGGCCATTCTGACCGGTGTGAGATAATATATCATTGTAATATTGATTTGCATTTCTCTAATAATGAGTGATGTTGAGCATATTTTCATGGGTTTATTGGCCATCTGTATGTCTTCTTTCAGAAATGTTTATTTAGGTCTTTTGCCCACTTTTTAGTTGGGTTGTTCGTTTTTCCTGTATTGATTGTATGAGCTGCTTCTATATTTTTAAAATTAACCCTTTATCAGTGTTTCATTTGCTATTTTTTCCCCTTTCTGAGGGTTTTCTTTTCATCTTGTTAATAATTTCTTTTGTTGTGCAATAGCTTTTAAGTTTAATTAGGTCCCATTTGTTCATTTTTGTTTTTATTTCCATTACTCTAAGAGGGGGATCATAGAGAATTTTCCTGTGATAGATGTCATAGAGTGTTCTACTTATGTTTTCCTATAAGAGTTTTATAGTTTTTGGTCTTATATTTAGGTCTTTAATACATTTTGAGGTTATCTTTGTGCATGGTGTTAGGAAGTAGTCTAATTTCATGCTTTAACATGTAGGCATCCAGTCGTCCCAGCACTGCTTATTGAGGAGGCTATATTTGCCCCATTGTATATTCTTCTCTCCTTTGTTAAAAATAAGGTATCCATAGGTGTGTGGGTTTATTTCTGGGCTTTTTATTTTGTTCCATTGGTATATAATTCTGTTTTTGTGCCAGTTCCATACTGTCATGATGACTACAGATTTGTAGTATAGTCTGAAGTCAGTAAGGTTGAATCTCCAGCTCCATTCTTCTTTTTCAAGATTACTTTGGCTATTTAGGGTCTTTTTAAAATGAAGTGCATACTTTTTTTTTTTTTTTTTTTGGTTTAGTTCTGTGAAAAATGCCATTGATTATTTGATAGGGATTGCATTGAATTGAATCTGTAGATTACATTTGTAGATTACATTATATTCATTTTCAAAATATTGATTCTTCCAACCCAGGAGCATGGAATATCTCTCTATCTATTTATATCATCTTTGATTATTTCATCAGTGTCTTATAGTTTTGTGTATACAACTCTTTTGTCTCCTCAGGTAGGTATATGTCAAAATATTTTATTCTTTTTCTTATTATGGTCAATGGGATTGATACCTTAATTTCTCTTTCTGATACTTCATTTTTAGGGTATAGGAATGCGAGTGATTTCTGTTTATTGATTTTTATCCTTCAGCTTTGCCAAATTCACTGTTTAGCTCTACTAATTTTTGATAGTATCTTTAGGATTTTCTATATAGTATCACATCATTTGAAAATGGTGAGAGTTTTACTTCTTTGCCTATCTGGATTCCTTTTATTTCTTTTTCCTCTCTAAATGCAGTAGCTAGGACTTCCAAACTATGTTGAATAATAGTGGTGTGAGTGGGCACCCTTGTCTTGTTCCTGATCTTAGAGGGAATACTTTTAACTTCTCACCATTGAGAATAAATGTTTGCTGTGGATTTATAATATATGGCCTTTATTATGTTGAGGTAGGTTTCTTCTATGCTCATTTTTTTGAAGAGTTTTTGTAATTATACATGAGTGTTGAATTTTGTTGAAAGCTTTTCTGCATCTATTGAGGTTGTCATATGGTTTTTATGTTTCAGTTTATTAATTTGGTGCATCACATTGATTGATTTGCATATATAGAAGAATCTTTGCATCACTGGGATAAACCTGACTTGATCATGGTGTATGATCCTTTCAATATGTTGTTGAATTCTGTTTGCTCGAATTTTGCTGAGAGTTTTGCATCTATGTTGATCAGTGATATTGCCCTGGAATTTTCTTTCTTTCTTTCTTTTTTTTTTTGTATTGTCTTTGTCTGGTTTTTGTATTAGGGTGATGATGGCCTTGGGGAATGAGATCCTAAATGTTCTTTCCTTTGCAATTTTTTGAAAGCATTTTAGAAGGATAAGGATTAGTTTTTCTCTAAATGTTAGACAGAATTCGAGTTCCTGAGCTTTGGGGGGAGGTGATTTTTTATCACAGTTTTGATTTCAGTGCTTGCAATTGGCTTTTTCCAGAATTTCTGTTTCTTCCTGGCTCAGTCTTGAAAGATTTAAGTTTCTAAAAATTTATCCATTTCTTCCAACTTGTCCATTTTATTGGCTTACAGTTGCTTGTAGTAGTCTCCTATGATTCATTATATTTCTTCATTATCTGTTGTAACCTCTCCATTTTTGTTTCTAATTTTGTTTATTTGATTCTTTTTCCTTTTTTTTTTTTTTTTTGATGAATCTGGCTAATGACTTGTTGATTTTGTATATCTTCTCAAAGAATCAGCTTTTAGTTTTATTAATCTTTATTATTTTTCCTTCATTTCTTTTTAATTTCTTCTCTGATCTTTATCACTTTTTTCCTTCTACTACCTTTGGGTTTGTTTTCTTCTTTTTCCAGTTGTTTTAGATGTAAAGTTAGATTGTCTATTTCTTGTTTCTTGAGGTAGGATTGTATTGCTATAAACTTACCTGTAGAAGTATTCTTGCTGCATCCCATAGGTTTTGAGTTGTCATGTTTTCCTTGTCATTTGTTTCTAGAATTTTTTTGATATTCCTTTGATTTCTTCATTAACCTCTTCATTATTTGGAAACACATCATTTAATCTGCATGTGCTTATGTTTTTATTGTTGTAATTGATATCTAGTCTCATAGCAATGTGGTCAGAAAAGATGCTTGATGATTTCAATTTTTTTTGAAAATACTGTGGTTTAATTTGTGACCCAACATGTGGTCTATCCTGGAGAATGTTCTGTGTATACTTGAGAAGAAAGTGTATTCTGAATTTGGGTGGAAAGTCCTGAAGATATCAATTATGTCCATTTGGTCTAATGTTTCTTTTAAGGTTTGTGCTTCCTTGGAGAAGGCAATGACACCCACTCCAGTACTCTTGCCTGGAGAATCCCATGGACAGGGGAGCCTGGTGGGCTGCAGTCCATGGGGTCGCAACTGAGCAACTTCACTTTCACTTTTCACTTTCATGCATTGGAGAAGGAAATGGCAACCCACCCCAGTGTTCTTGCCTGGAGAATCCCAGGGATGGTGGAGCCTGATGGGCTGCCATCTATGGGGTCGCACAGAGTCGGACACGACTGAAGTGACTTAGCAGCAACAGCAGCAGCAGCAGCAGTGCTTCCTTATTAATTTTCTGTTTTGATAATCTGTCCATTGGTGTAAGTGGGATATTAAAGTCCCCTAATATTATTGTGTTGCTGTCAATTTTTCCCTTTTATGTCCGTTAGTATTTTCCTTATGTATTGAGGTGCACAAATGTTTACAATTGTTATGCCTTCCTCTTTAATTGATGCCTTAATCATTATGTAGTGTCCTTTATCTCTTGCAATATTATTTATTTTAAAGTCTATTTCATCTGAAATGAGAAATGCCACTCTAAATTTCTTTTGATTTCCATTTGCATGGAATATCTTTTTCCATCCTTTTCCTCTCAGTCTGCATGTGTCTGTAGGTCTGAAGTGGTTTTTTTTCAGACAGCATATGTTTGGGTCTTGTTTTTGTATCCACTAAGCCAATCTGTATCTTTTGGTTGGAGCACTTAATCCATTCACATTTAAAGTAGTTATTGATATATATGTTTCTATTGGAATTTTAAAAATTGTTGTGGATTTATTTTATAGGTTTCTTTTTTTTCTCTTGTGTTTACCACCTATATAAGTCCCTTTCATATGTGTTACAAAGTTGGTTTTGTGGTGCTAAATTCTCTTAACTTTTGCTTATCTGTAAAGTTTTTTATTCCTCCATCAGTTTTGAATGAGATTGTAGAGTAGCCGGGCAGAGTAATCTTCATTGTAGATTTTTTTATTTCAGCATTTTAAATATACCCTGCCAATCTCTTCTGGCCTGCAGAGTTTCTGCTAAAAGGTCAGATGTTAAACCTATGGGTTTGCCCTTGTATGTTGCTTGTTGCTTTTAATATTCTTTCTTTGTGTTTAATCTGTTAGTTTGGTTAGTTTTTGTTTTGATGTTTTTCTCCTTGGGTTTATACTATTTGGAACTGTCTGTGCTTCTTGGACTTGATAGATTATTTCCTTAGTCATGCTGGTGAAGCTTTCAACTATAATCTCTTAAAAATTGTCCTCACTGCTTTTCTTTTTTCTTCTTCTTCAGGGACCCCAATAACTTGAATGCTGGTATTTTTATTGTTGTTCCAGGGGTCTCTGAGGCTATCCTCAATTCTTTTCATGATTTTTCCTTTATTCTACTCTTCAGCAATTACTTCCACCATTCTATCTTCCAGTTCACTTATCCATTCTTCTGCTTCTGTTAATCTACTATTTGTTCCTTCTAGAGTATTTTTAATTTCAGCAATTGTGTTATTCTTCTCTGATTGTTTATTCCTTATTTCATCTATGTCATTAGTAATTGTGTTAATTGTGTTGATTCCTTCTTGTATTTTCTCCATTCTATTTTTGAGGTTTTGGAACGTCTTTACTATCATTATTCTGAATTATTTTTCAGGTAGTTTGCCTGTTTCCTTTTCATTTTGTTGGGGTTGTGTTTTTCCCTCAGACTTTCAAATCAAATTCCTTCTTTTCATTTCTTGCCCTTGGTAGGTAAGGTTGTTCCAGTGCTTTGTGTAGGCTTCTGTTGGTTGTGACTTGTGCCTGTGCTCTGGCAGGAGGAGGTAAGTTGTTTTTTCTTCCCCTGAAGTACAGAGCTGTATGAGGCGGTAATCCAGTTTGATAATGATTGGATTTGTGTTTTTGTCTTGCTTGTTGTTTGCACTGGGTGCTTCCAGCAGTTTTGTGACACTGGTTCTTGTATACAGGTGGAGGTCTTTGTGGGAGTTCTCACTAATTAATACTCCCTGGGGTTAGGAGTTTTCTGGCAGTCTAGCATCTAGCTGTCAGCAATCCCACCCCAACGGCTCAGGGCCCAATTTATAGCCAGGGAGCTGATTCCACAGGCAATTTGTTATGGCATCAAAGGGTATTAAAACAAGCAAACTAAAACAAGAAACAAAAGACAAACCCCAGACAAATGGCATAAACAAAATCAGAGAAATACTAACAAAAGTAACAGAATATTTACACACATATATACACATAAACAAAACCAAAATAGTCCCAAAAAAAGAAAGTAGAAGAGATTGATCTGAGTAAAAAAAAAGCAAAACTGATATTAATCAGTTAAAAACAAAACTTACTAAAAATATAAGCTGGAAAACAAAACCAAAGCAATGTGGCAACTGAGGAATAAAGCAATGAAAACAAAACAGACAAATAAACATGGTGAGAGAAAGAGAAGAATAAGAAAAGAAAGAATAGAAAAGCAAAGTTAAATGAAAGAGAAGAATAAGAAAAGAAAGAATAGAAAAGCAAAGTTAAATGTAGGTAGATAAAGATGATTTATATAAATTAAAGAATAACTACCACAGGAAAAGAAAAAGAAAAGCAGACAAAAGAGTATATGTAGAAAATTAATAATGATTTTTTTAATTAAATTTTTTAAAGGCAAAAAAAAAAAAAAAGGAAAAAGCCAAACCGAAACAAATGGCCTCCATAGAGGCTGAAGGATTTAAAGGAAATAAAAAGTGTGATTTAAAAAAAAATTCTCAAAACACAAATAGATTTAATAGTACTAAGAAAATCAACAACTACAGCAACAGGGGTGGGGGAGAATGAAAAAAGAAGGAAAAAATCCAGAAGCAACCACCGATCACATTAAACTATAATAAAAGTTTCTATTGGATGTCAGCTGTCAGCATCCTTTCCCTCACTGTGAGTCACAGTCCACCTCACCTCCCTCAGTCAGTTCAGTTCAGTCGCTTAGTGGTGTCCGACTCTTTGTGACCCCATGAATCACAGCACACCAGGCCTCCCTGTCCATCAACAACTCCCGGCGTTCACTCAGATTCACGTCCATCAAGTCAGTGATGCCATCCAGCCATCTCATCCTCAGTCGTCCCCTTCTCCTCCTGCCCCCAATCCCTCTCAGCATCAGAGTCTTTCCAATGAGTCAACTCTTCCCATGAGGTGGCCAAAGTACTGGAGTTTCAGCTTTAGCATCATTCCTTCCAAAGAAATCCCAGGGCTGATCTCCTTCAGAATGGACTGGTTGGATCTCCTTGCAGTCCAAGGGACTCTCAAGAGTCTTCTCCAACACCACAGTTCAAAAGCATCAATTCTTTGGCGCTCAGCCTTCTTCACAGTCCAACTTTCACATCCATACATGACCACAGGAAAAACCATAGCCTTGACTAGACGGACCTTAGTCGGCAAAGTAATGTCTCTGCTTTTGAATATACTATCTCGGTTGGTCATAACTTTACTTCCAAGGAGTAAGTGTCTTTTAATTTCATGGCTGCAATCACCATCTACAGTGATTTTGGAGCCCCAAAAAGATAAAGTCTGACACTGTTTCTACTGTTTCCCCACCTATTTCCCATGAAGTGATGGGACCGGATGCCATGATCTTTGTTTTCTGAATGTTGAGCTCTAAGCCAACTTTTTCACTCTCCACTTTCACTTTCATCAAGAGCCTTTTTAGTTTCTCATCACTTTCTGCCATAAGGGTGGTGTCATCTGCATATCTGAGGTTATTGATATTTCTCCTGGCAATCTTGATTCCAGCTTGTGTTTCTTCCAGCCCAGTGTTTTTCATGATGTACTCTGCATATAAGTTAAATAAGCAGGGTGACAATATACAGCCTTGACGTACTCCTTTTCCTATTTGGAACCAGTCTGTTTTTCCATGTCTAGTTCTAACTGCTGCTTCCTGACCTCACCTCCCTAGGATATCCTCCAATGCTGGGCTGATCTCTGGACCTGTTGTGAGGGCAGCTCAGACTCTAATCTGGTTCTAGTCCTGTGTGTTCTTGCCTCTAATATTTACATCTGGCAATGTTATTGTGCTTTCTTTTTGCAGGACCTCTCATTGTCCTTTTACATGTTCCATAGACACAAAGTATGTCTAATTGTGTGGAATTAATCTGAAGCTTGTATCACTGGTGGGAAGGTTATGAGGTAGCTTACTTTGCCACACTGCCCCTGGGTTTCAGTTGTGATCTGTCTCCACCTCTGTGTGTGAGTTGTCCACAGGGTGGAGGACTTGGGTCTGCCCCAGGGAGGACCAGGTGTGGAGGTGGTGCATCTGCTTGGATCACAGGGACCCTGACAGTACCAGATACCTAGGGGAGCTGGCGGCTAAGACAGCAGGGAATATGGTACTTTTAGTGTTTTTTTTCTGGAGGAGGCAATGGCACCCCACTCCAGTACTCTTGCCTGGAAAATCCCATGGATGGAGGAGCCTGGTAAGCTGCAGTCCCTGGGGTCGCTAACAGTTGGGCATAACTGAGAGACTTCACTTTCACTTTTCACTTTCCTGCATTGGAGAAGGAAATGGCAACACACTCCAATATTCTTGCCTGGAGAATCCCAGGGACAGAGGAGCCTAGTGGGCTGCTGTCTATGGGGTCGCACAGAGTCGGACACGACTAAAGCGACTTAGCAGCAGCAGCAGCAGCAGTACTTTTTCTAGCCTCTGACAGCTCTGTCCAAGTGTGGATTGTGTAAGGGGTGGCACAAGAGATTGGATCACAGGGACCCTGGCAATGCTGGATTTGCAGGGGTGCTTGTGGCTACTGTCATAGGAGTTATGGCACTATTATTTGTTTTTATAGCTTCTGGCAGCTCTTCCCCCAGTGAGGACTGAGAGTGGAGGTGGCACAGCTGCTTGGATTGTGGGAACTCTGGCAGCATCAAGTCGGCAGGGACACCAATCCTCAGCTGCAGGAGCTACAGTCCTATTAGTCTTTTGCTAGCCTCTAGCAGCTGGTAATCAGAGGGCCTCTTTGGCTGGTCCTTCTCTTTTGTTCAGTACATCAGGCACTTAAAGGGCCACTCTGGCAGGAGTCATTCTCTGTTGTTTGGCATGTCAGGCACTTAAAGGGATATCCTCTCTGGGGTTCTTCAGCTGTCCACTGCTAACATCTGTGGATAGAGAGCCTATACAGATGGCTCCACCAACTGTGTGTGACTCAGCACTGTCACCCTGTCTCCATGTTTGCCTGGCTTTCCTTCACAAGCATTTCTCACTGTAATCTCCTCCCTCAGGTCTCCACAGGCTGTTTCTCCTCAGTCAACAGCAGACCTTTCCTGGTATTGTGCTCCAAACTCTATGCTCCAGCTCACAGCTGCTGCACTTTCTAGGGGACTTGAACCCCTCTCTGGAGTACATATGGCTGTAGCAAAGATTTTCTATGTGATTCTCATTCCATCCAGACGGTCATAGATCAACTACTTCATTCTCCAACAGCCTCAAATGCTTCATCATTGTCCCAAATATTTCCCCTGATGTGGGGATCTGACCCCTGCTTCGGTTTGCTCACTACCCAGGTACAGATCCAGTCCTACTCACTCTCCTCTTTTTTGTCCTCCTTCCTTTGTCCTACTGAGTTTTGTGTGGTTCTATATACTTTTCTGGTGCTCAGGTCCTCCTGCCGGCTCTCCACTAGTGTTCCACAAGATCTGTGTCTCGAATTGTATTCCTGATATATTCATGGAGAGAAATGTCCATGTCCACCTACTCCTCCACCACTTTGGATCTCAGTACAGTTATTTACCCTGTATTTGTTCTTGGCCCATACTTTCTGGTGATTTTGATTGAGTAATATAAATTTTATTTTCAATTAATCAATTTCTAGACTTCCTATCTTTATACTAAATTGTGCTTGCAAATTATCCAGTTATTCCTTGATCTCATCTCTTGCCTTAATTGTTATAGGTGGTCATTGTTCCAAATAACTCACTACTATTATGAAACTATTTGCCATTTCTCCAGTTCACACAACAATTTCCTTGCTGTATTCCCACTGCCCTATAAGAAATATTTTATGTTCCACTACTGGTCTTAAAACCAATATCACAAATCTTAAGGTGTTTTTACAATAACACTTTACCCAAATTACCATTTTATTTGTTCATTTTTACTATGATGATGCCTCATAATAACCCCCTGCTGCTGCTGTTGCTAAGTCGCTTCAGTCATGTCCAACTCTGTGTGACCCCATAGACGGCAGCCCACCAGGTTCTGCCATCCTTGGGATTCTCCAGGCAAGAGCACTGGAGTGGGTTGCCATTGCCTTCTCCCCATAACAACCCCCAGCCCCCACTAAAACTCTTCATTTCTATATATATATATATTCTCATTAATGTATTTATGGGTTAAATATAGATTGGGCTTGGCTGGTCTTTACTCCAGGTTGTATTTTGTGTCCAGGTCAGTCAGCTGAGTCTTTTGTTCAGCTTGGTCTCAGGATATAATATGCATACTCCTTTCATGGCTTTAGCAGAAATGCAAGAGGGCAAGTCCAATTATGCAAATACATTTAAAATCTATGATTGTGTTATTTCTGCAAATAACTCATTAGCTAGAGCAATTCACATAGCAATGTCCAAAATCATGAGACACGAATGGACACTCTATTCACTAAGAGGCCATAGTAAGTCATAAGATAGCTCCAAATAAGTGAAGCAGTGGAATACATTGTATCCATGGAGGTGGGAAGGTTTCTGAATATTTGTCAAACAATAGTCCAATGTACAACATAGGCACTCAATGAACTTGTTAATGAATGAATGAATAAAATAATGACACTGTGCTACATGAATATTTTAATAAAAGCATAAAAGGAACAAAGGAATGGAACAAAAGGTGGGGGAATGTAGTGTCAAGGAAGTATTTTTCTTCAATAAAATAGATACTAGAATGTTTCCTTTTTATAGGCTAAAGGAAATACACTGCAGAAAGGAAGACTGAGTGAGTGATAACAACATAGGTGATGTAAGCTTTTGGTGTAAGAAGAGAGATTTCCTCAAATATAAAAGAGAGGATGATGATGATGATGACGATGTGATGACAATGATAGCTAACATACACAAGCATATAGTGCTTACTCCTTCTCCTTGTCATGATATTGTTCAAGCATTGTACATGCACTACTTATTTAAACTTCATAGCTATTATTATTTCCCATATTACAGAGATGAAGAAAGTGAGACAGAGAAAGTTTAAGCAATTTTTCTGAGGTTGTAGAACCAATAAATGATATAACTGACATGAAGGAAAAACTGATTTGGATATAAAGGTTCACATTTGATGCTGCAAAATGAAAATATCTGATGTCTTCTGTTTTCTCAATAAAATTTTAACAAGGACTTCAGCTGACAATGAATGAGCTGGTGGATATATCAGATATTTGAAAAATAACAAGTTTTTAAATAGCTATCTTAAAGAGTGAGAAAACATTTTAACAGGGACATGAAATTTCTTGGCTTCATTCAGTGGCCCTTTGAAGTATATGATCATGGATTTTAAACAAATCTAATCTGTATGAAACCCAATCTTGAGTAATTTAGGGAAGAAGATGGGTCATCAGGTGACCTTTAGGTTTTGTAAAATTCAACTAGATAAAGTGAATATTCCAGTAAATGTTTGAGACTATAAAAGATAGATGAAAAATACACCATCCTTTAGATATTCAATATTAGCAACAATTAAAAGCAGCTGTACTGGAAACCTCCAGTCCCAATTAGAAAATTGAGGGCATTGTAAGGGAACCTCAAATCCCTCTCCCTCTCAAAATGTCAAAGTTTTTCTCTGCTATATTCAGAAACTTTTCTGGAGAAAGACCTGATCCAAATAAAAGCCTATCCTTTGGAACCATGGTTTCATCATTTAGCAGTGAAACTAAGGGAACAGGGTGTTTCCTTTGTTCTATTGATGATCATTGAAATAGTAAATATCCCTTCAAATTTAAGATATAAAAGAGCATTTATACAGCATAGAGGAAAATTATGAAAGAATTAATCAATCCATTCATACTATATTGGAAGCAAAACTCTGGCCTCAATAAAATATTCCTTATTCAAGTATGTATACATAAGTGGACTGAAAGATAAACAACACAATTTTTGAGAAAATGTAAAACCTGCAGCAGGAAACAAAGGTGTATTTCAAGCATATGTTATTTAGTATTCTCAGTTAAAATGAAAAAAGGATGGTATCTGTGAAATAATAGATAAAAAGATAAAATTAAAATACAGGAGAGTAAGTCAAAAACAAAACTGATTGATACAGGAAAGAATAGAAAAAAGGTCAAATAGCCAAGAAAATGCATTAAAATGAAATTTGTGATAATAGACTTTGAAAATGCCTAGAAACCAACATAGAACAGCATACATTATGCAAAACACTGAATCAATGCTAATGAAGAGAAAATTTGAGAAGCTATGACCAGAATTTAGAAAAAAAAAAAAAAAAGATGAGAAAAAAATGAAAATTAGAGGAAAGGTGGTTGAGATGAACGATAGAGAATAAGAAGCCAACACACAGGGAACTGGTGATGCTAATAAAGATAACTATCTATCTATATATATATATATATATATATATATATATATATAAAGATGCAATGGAAGAAATCTTATATTTAAGTGATCTGCAAGACACTAAGTAAAATTATATAAAAAAGAAACCAGCATTCAAACACATATATATACACATTGAAAAAAATTGTACTTTAGTGATAAAAAGAATCTTATGAATATAGAGAAAATAATGGAATTATAAAAAGGACAAATTCTGGTTGATCTCAGAATTATTCTATACAATATTACATTTCAAAAGATAATGGAGAAACATTTAAGATTTTAATTAAAAAAGATTGCCATTTGCAAATAATACTCTGTCAAATGGAAAATCAGGTTATTTCAACAAAAACATATTCTAACTTAAAAAGCACCCTTTTAGTGTGCCATTTCTGGAAAGAAAAACAAAATAATATTTTGAAAAATATTCTATCACATGCAAGATTGGAGTCACAATAATAAATCAAAGATTAGTAAATTATAGTACAAAAGATGATTATCCACATTAAGTGACAAAACGTGGTCCACTGGAAAAGGGAATTGCAAACCACTTCAGTATTCTTGCCTTGAGAACCCGATGAACAGTATTAGAAGACAAAAAATATAACACTGAAAGATGAACTCCTCAGGTCGGTAGGTGTCCAATACGCGACTGGAGAGAAGTGGAGATATACCTCCAGAAGGAATGAAGAGGCTGAGCCAAAGTGGATGTAACACCCAGTGATGGTGAAGGTAAAGTCTGATGCTTTAAGAACAATACTGCATAGGAACCTGGAATGTTAGGTCCATGAATCAAGATAAATTGAACATGGTCAAACAGGAGATAACAAGAGTGAACACCACAATTTTATAAATCAGTGAACTAAAATGGAACAGAATGGGTGAATTTAATTCAGATGACCATGATATCTATTACCACTGGGAAAGAATCCCTTAGAAAAATGAAGTAGCCCTCAGAGTCAACAAAAGAGTCCAAAATGAAGTACTTGTGTGCAATCTCAAAAAGAATGGAATGATCTCACATCATTTCCAAGGCAAACCATTCAATATCACAGTAATCCAAGTCTATTCCCCAACCACTAATTCTGAAGAAGCTGAAGTTGTACAGCTCTATGAAAACCTACAAGACTTTATAGAACTAACACCACAATAAAAATGCTCTTTTCACCACAGGGGACAGGAATGCAAGAGTAGGAAGTCAAGGAAGTCAAGGGATAACTGGAGTAACAGGTAGTTTGGCCTTGGCCTTGAAGTGCAAAATGAAGCAGGGCAAAGGCTAATGGAGTTTTGCCAAGGAACCCACTGATCATAGCAAACAGCCTCTTCCAACAACACAGAAAACTCTACACATGGACATCACCAGATGGTAAATACTGAAATCAGATTGATTATATTCTTTGCAGCCAAAGATGGAGAAGCTCTATTCAGTCAGCAAGAACAAGACTGGGAGTTGACTGTGGCTCAGAGCATGAACTCCTTATTGCCAAATTCAGGCTTAAATTGAAGAAGGTAGGGAAAACCACTAGAACATTCAGGTATGACCTAAATATAATCCCTTATGATTATACAGTGGAAGTAACAAATAGATTCAAGGTATTAGATGTGATAAACAGAGTGCCTGAAGAAATATTGACGGAGGTTCGTGTTATGGTACAGGAAGCAATGATCAAGTACATCCTCAAGAAGAAGAAATGCAAAAAAGGCAAAATATTTGTCTGAGGAGACCTTGCAAATCCCTGAGAAAAGAAGAGAAGCTAAAGGCAAATGAGAAAAGGAAAGAAATACCCATTTGAATGCAGAATTCCAAAGAATAGCAAGGAGAGAAAAGAAAGCTTTCCTCAGGGATCAATGCAAAGAAATATAGGAAAACAATAGAATTGAAAAGACTAGAGATCTCTTCAAGAAAATTAGAGATACCAAGGGAACATTTCATGCAAAGATGGGAATACCAGACCACCTGACCTGTGTCTTGAGAAATCTGTATACAGATCAAGAAGCAACAGTTAGAACAAGAACAATGGACTTGTTCAAAATTGGGAAAGAAATTTGTCAAGGCTATATATTGTCACCCTGCTTATTTAACTTATATGCACATAACATATGCATATGAGACTCTTGATGAAAGTGAAAGAGGAGAGTGAGAAAGTTGGTTATAAACTCAACATTCAGAAAACTAAGATCATGGCATCTGGTCCCATCACTTCATGGCAAATAGATGGGGAAACAGTGGAAACAGTGATAGCCTTTAGCCAAAATCACTGTAGATGGTGACTGCAGCCATAAAATTAAAAGACTACTCCTTGTAAGAAAAGGAGCCACAAATTCATCGAAAGATCATTTGAATGCTGAGCAAATACCACAAAACAACTTCTGAACCCTGGCAGAGGACACCAGGCACCAAGAAAGGCAGCCCATTCTCTTCGAAAGGAGGTAGGAAAAGTATAAAAGAAAAAAAGAGAGACAAAAGAGTTAGGGATGGAGACCAATCCCAGGGAGGGAGTTGTAAAAGAGAAGAAGTTTCTAAACACTAGGAAACCCTCTCACCGGTGGGTCTGTGGGGAGATTTGGAATCTCAGAGGGCAACATAACCGGGAGGAAAATAAATACATAAAACCCACAGATTACGTGCCTAACCACAACTCCCAGTGGAGAAGTAGCCCAGACGCTCGTGTCAGCCACCAGCAACTGGGGGCTGAACACGGAGGTGTGAGCTGCATTGCTTAGGGTAAGAACCAGGCCAGAATGCCTTGAGGGCAATCTGAGGGAGCTCAAGTGAGATAGCAACCCAAACTGTGGGATAGCCAGAGCGAGAAAAAAAAGAGGAGAGAGAGAGAGAGAGAACTTTCCCGCAAAAAGCTCCAACCTAAGGCACTGCTGGGCCCGTTCACAGAACAAAGGACTGAGCAAATACCAGAGGAGAGCTAGCCGGCAGCAGACCGGCCCATCCCCCACCAGAGTCAGGGAGGCAGGCAGGCAACAGCCAGAGCCAGAAGGCAAGGTTCAAACTCGGCCCCAGAAACAGCATTCTCTACCAAAATGCAAGCAGGCTCCCAGTTGCTAACCAAGTCTTCCTGGGGTCTTTGATGGTTTACATCTACCAGAAGGGTCACAGTCAGATATTAGCTCCCAGAGGAGACACACAGCACACCTGAGATGGCGCTCCTGCTGAGCACCCAGGAAACTGAGCACCTGGGACGAGGGAGGTGATAAGATGCACCAACCAGCTGGGGAGTGTGTGCTCTCCAAACACCTGATCGACTGAGCTGCTCAGACCTGGAAGGGCACAAAATGCAGGCCCAACCGAGTCTGTGCCTTTGTGGTATACTGAAGAACCTGAACCTGAGTGGCTTAGACCTGGGAAGTACATGCAACCCAGGGCCTGCCTTAGACAGTTCTCTTGCAGAGCATTCTGGAGCCTAAGCAGTGTAGAACAGGAAAGCACACACGCTGTGAGTGGGGGCAAACCCAGTGTGGCCTGGACACTGCGAGCACTCCCCACACATGCCAGTGATGTTTGTTTGTAGTGTTCCTCCCTCCCCGCAGCACAAATGAACAAGTGACCTTAAATAACTGATCACTTTCACCCACTTGTGTCAGGGTGGAATTTAGATACTGAAGAGACTTGCAAACAGAGGAAGCCAAAATAAACAAAGAAGAAGAAATCGCTTTGGAAGCGAAAGGTGCAGCAGATTAAAACCCTATAGTTAGCATTGGCTACATTGGAAGGGACCTATAGACCTTGAGAAGAATATAAGTTGTAAAAAGGAACTATCTGAAACTGAAGTGACCCCACACTGCTCTCAATAGCTCCAGAGAAATC
This sequence comes from Budorcas taxicolor, assembly GCF_023091745.1. Classification (NCBI taxonomy): domain Eukaryota; kingdom Metazoa; phylum Chordata; class Mammalia; order Artiodactyla; family Bovidae; genus Budorcas; species Budorcas taxicolor. Next base: position 64,674,641 of record NC_068935.1, on the reverse strand, counting down.
CTTACATATATTTAACTATTACAATTATTACATTTTTAAAATATTTTTATTTCTAACTTTTTTATTAATCCTTTAAATTTCATTTTTAAAACCTATTATTACCTTGAAAAAATGACCCTATTTTTAACGCAAAATTCATACATATTTTTATAAATTTAGCAATTTTTTTACATTGTATTTTTGAGAGTCTACTCTCCAACAACACAAGAGAAGACTCTACCCATGGACATCACCAGATGGTCAACACCAATATCAGATTGATTATATTCTTTGCAGCCAAAGATGGAGAAGCTCTATACAGTCAACAAAAACAAGACCAGGAGCTGACTGCAGCTCACATCATGGGCTTCTTATTGCCAAATTCAGACTTAAATTGAAGAAAGTAGGGAAAACCACTAAACCATTCAGGTATGACCTAAATCAATTTCCTTATGATTATACAGTGGAAATGAGAAATAGATTTAAGGGCCTAGATCTGATAGATAAAGTGCCTGATGAACTATGGAATGAGGTTCGTGACATTGTACAGGAGACAGGGATCAAGACCATCCCCATGGAAAAGAAATGCAAAAAAAGCAAAATGACTGTCTGAGGAGGCCCTACAAATAGCTGTGAAAATAAGAGAAGTGAAAAGCAAATAAGAAAAGGAAAGATATATGCATCTGAATGCAGAGTTCCAAAGAATAGCAAGAAGAGGTAAGAAAGCCTTCCTCAGCAATCAATGCAAAGAAATAGAGGAAAAGAACAGAATGGGAAAGACTAGAGATCTCTTCAAGAAAACTAGAGATACCAAGGGAATATTTTATGCAAAGATGGGCTTGATAAAAGACAGACATGGTATGGACCTAAGAGAAGCAGAAGATATTAAGAAGAGCTGGCAAGAATACATGGAAGAACTGTACAAAAAAGATGTTCACAACCAAAATAATCACGATGGAGTGATCACTCACCTAGAGCCAGACATCCTGGAACGTAAAGTCAAGTGGGCCTTAGAAAGCATCACTACGAACAAAGCTAGTGGAGGTGATGGAATTCCAGTTTAGCTGTTTCAAATCCTGAAAGATGATGCTGTGAAAGTGCTCCACTTAATATGCCAGCAAATTTGGAAAACTCAGCAGTGGCCACAGGACTGGAAAAGGTCCATTTTCATTCCAATCCCAAAGAAAGGCAATGCCAAAGAATGCTCAAACTACCACATGACTGCATTCATCTCACACACTAGTAAAGTAATGCTAAACTTCTCCAAGCAAGGCTTCAGCAATATGTGAACCGTGAACTTACGGTTGTTCAAGCTGGTTTTAGAAAAGGCAGAGGAACCAGAGATCAAAATGCCAACATCCGCTGGATCATGGATAAAGCAAGAGAGTTCCAGAAAAACATATATTTCTGCTTTATTGACTATGCCAAAGCCTTTGACTGTGTGGATCACAATAAACTGTGGAAAATTCTGAGAGAGATGGGAATACCAGACCACCTGACTTGCCTCTGGAGAAACCTATATGCAGGTCAGGAAGCAGCAGTTAGAACTGGACATGGAACAACAGACTGGTTCCAAATAGGAAAAGGAGTACGTCAAGGCTGTATATTGTCACCCTGCTTACTTAACTTTTATGCAGAGCACTTCATGAGAAACACTGGGCTGGAAGAAACACAAGCTGGAATCAAGATTGCCAGGAGAAATATCAATAACCTCAGATATGCAATATGACACCACCCTTATGGCAGAAAGTGAAGAGGAACTAAAATGCCTCTTGATGAAAGTGAAAAAGGAGAGTGCAAAAGTTGGCTTAAAACTCAACTTTCAGAAAATGAAGATCATGGCATCTGGTCCCATCACTTCATGACAAATAAATGGGGAAACAATGGAAACAGTGTCAGATTTTATTTTTTCTTGGCTCTAAAATCACTTCGGATGGTGACTGCAGCCATGAAATTAAATCAAGGAAAGTTATGACCAACCTAGATAACATATTGAAAAGCAGAGACATTACTTTGCCATCAAAGGTCCGTCTAGTCAAGGCTATGGTTTTTCCAGTGGTCATGTATGGATGTGAGAGTTGGACTGTGAAGAAAGCTGAGCACTGAAGAATTGATGCTTTTGAACTGTGGTGTTGGAGAAAACTCTTGAGAGTCCCTTGGACTGAAAGGAGAACCAACCAGTCCATTCTAAAGGAGATCAGTCCTGGGTGTTCTTTGGAAGGAATTATGCTAAAGCTGAAGCTCCAGTACTCTGGCCACCTCATGTGAAGTGTTGACTAATTTGAAAATCTCTGATGCTGTGAGGGATTGGGGGCAGGAAGACAAAAAGAAAGGCCATGAGCTCCTATCGATTAATGTTCCCTGGAGTCAGGAGTTATCTGATGTTCTCAGGAGTTGGACTTAAACCTCTTGCTTCTGGTTTTCAGTTTTATTTTTACAGTTGTCTCAAGACTTTCCCTTCTATACCACACCGTTGATAAAACATCTAAGTTAAAGATGAAAAGTTTCTCCACATTGAGGGACACCCAGAGAGGTTCAGAGAGTTACGTGGAGAAGAGAAGAGGGAGGCGGGGGGGTTGGATGTGACCTGAATGAGATGAAGTGGAATCAAAAGAGGAGAGAGTGAGCTAGCCAGTAATCAGTTTCTTATGAGTGCTCCACAGTCTGGACCACTCAGAGATGTTCACGGAATTATACAGAGAGGAGGAGAGGGAGAAAGGAGACAAAGGTGGTCAGAAGTATAAAAGAGGGGAATGAAAAGGAGAGAGACAGATCCAGCCAATAGTCAGTTCCCTAAGAGTTCTCCACCGTCTGCAACACACAGAGATTCACAGAGTTGGGTAGAGAAGAAAAGGGGGAGGGAGGAGATAGGGGCGATCTAGTGGAGAAAAAGGAGAGTCCAAAGGAAGAGAGAGCAGTCAGGCCAGTAATCTCACTCTCAAGTATAAATGGGTACTGAAGATTGGGTTTTTGAAGGTACAAATTTGATAACAAATACCAAAAAGCAAAGATTAAAAATCTAGAGTAAAGGTTGGATTTTCAAAAATACAATATTAAAAAATAGAAGAAGAAGAAAAAAGAAAAAAGTCACAAGAATTATTTAATAAAATAATAAAATTAAAAATATATACATATATATGAAGTTTGCTTTAAAAATAGTGTCTTTTTTTGGGGGGGAAGTAATAGTAGGTTATAAAAGTGAAAACTAAAGAAGAAATAGAGGACTTAAAAATATTAAAAAGTGTTAAAAAAAGAAGAAAAAGAAAAGAAAAAGCAAACATCAAAAAAAAAAAAGAATGATCGTAAAAATGGTAAAGATATATCTAGGACTTTCTCTGGTGTTGTTGTGGGCAGTGTGAGATCAGTTCATTTTCAGATAGTTCCTTGGTCCAGCTTATATTTCTCAAGATCTATAGGCCCCTTCCTATATAGTGGGTACTAACGACAGGATTTTAATCTATTGCACCTGTCACTTCCAAGGTGGTTCCCTCTGTTTTAGTTTCTTCTATTTGCTGGTCTCTTCAGTGTCTGATTTCCGTCCTGACACAAGGGGAGCGGTGGAGGGCAGTTTTTTTAGGCTCACTTGTTCAGTCGTGCTGTGAGGAGGGAAGGATGCTGCAAACAAATAACACTGGCAAGTGCTCGCAGTGTCCCAGCCACGCTGGGCCTGCCCCCGCTCATGGCGCACACAGCTCAGGATCTAGGTTGCTCCACTGGGAACCGTCTGAGGCTGGCCCTGGACTATATGCACCTCCCAGGTCTAAGCCGCTCAGGCTCAGGCACTCAGGTAGTCCCCAGAGGCGCAGACTGGTTGGGCCTGCATTTTGTGCCCTTCCCAGGTCCGAGTATCTCAGGTGTTTGGCCAGCGCGGTTGCTGTGACTTATTGCCTTTCCCGTCCTTGCTGCTCAGTTTTCTGGATGTACAGCTGGCGTACTTAGGCAGGTGATGACTGTCCAGAACCCCAAGAAGTCTTAGTTAGCAAAGAAGCCTGTTTGCAGTTTCGTAGGTAATGTCTCTCTGGGGCTGCGATTGCCCCCTTCTGGCCCTTCCGACTCTGGCTGCCTGTCACCAGAGGGGATGGTCTGCAGCCAGCTAATTCTGTTCCGTCCTTTGTTCTGTGAGCAGTCCTGGTGGGGTCTTATGTTAGAGCTTTTCCCGTAGTAGCTATCCCACAGCCTGGTTTGCTAGCCTAAGTTAGCTCGCTCTGGTTACACTCAGGGAATTTGGGGCATTCAGGCCCAATCCTTGTAAAGCAATGCAGCCTGCTCCTCCCTGCCCAGCCCCGACTTGCTAGTGGCGGATGGAGGCGTCTGCGCTGCTTCTCTGCTGGGGGAGTTACCACTGGGCTCCTAATCTGTGGGTTTTAGTTATTTATTTATCTTTCCTCCCTGTTATGTTGCCCTCTGTGCTTCCAAGGCTCACCACAGACTCGGCAGTGAGAGTGTTTCCTGGTGTTTGGAAACTTCTCTCTTTTTAAGACTCCCTTCCCAGGACTAAGCTCCCTCCCTACCTCTTTTGTCTCTGTTTTTGTCTTTTATATTTTTTCCTACCTGTTTTTGAAGACAATGAGCTGCTTTTCTGGGTGCCTGATGTCCTCTGCCAGCATTCAGAAGTTGTTTTGTGGAATTTACTCAGCGTTGAAATATACTTTTGATGAATTTCTGCGGGAGAAAGTGGTCTCCCCGTCCTATTCCTCCACCATCTTAGGACTGCCCCCTGGCAATATGGCTTTAAATTCCTGAACTCCCCAAGAGTTTTCAGCAAAATGCACTTCTGGGAGACGTGAGAGAGGGGTGTGATTAACTGTTGCAAATGTCTGCCTGTCAGATCCTCTGCTACTGAAATAAGATCATGGTGAGGTAACAGTGTTCATGTAAGCCTCTAGTGAACAAATATTATTCCCTATGCTGAAAGAAAAGCTTCCAAGCTTGACTTTCACACTCCAAGGTCCTGTTTAGGAGGAAGGGGACCCTGGACAGGCTGGTTATCCTGACTGGGAGCATTCATCCAGCACCCAGTTCTTAATCCTCCGACCAATGGCCAGTCCCAGCTGAAGAGGCAGCTCTCAGTCTCTGGGCCCTCCTCTTACCAAGGTCCCCATACCTTGCCCAACCATCTTCAATGAGGGAGCCAGGTGTCCAGCATGCACCTGGCCCTCAGTGTCCTCAGTCTACCCAGTGGGCGGGGGCTGGGTCCTGTAGACTGACTCATGCAGAAGTCACAAACTTTTGGTCATGGAGATGGGTATGGGAGAGCTTGGCTATTGCTCTGAACCTGGGGCCAGTCCAGTGAGTGGCTCTAGCAAGCAGCTCTGGGTCACTGCAAGACACAGCCTTTAGCCTGTCCCTAGGTGCCCTGGCTTGCTCCCCAGCCCAAGGCCAGAGGACCTGGAGGGCCCTAGGCACAGCCTGCAATATATCTTTAACTAAACTCTTCTGATAGGCTGATTCTGGTGGAGTTGGATTTCGAAATTCACTAATGGACGTGAGCTAAATGTGCAGCTCCATATTCCTCCTGCCTTCTTACAGTATCTTCTTTGGTGAGATTATTCAACGTATGACTAAAGTTGGTACCTTGGACCATCATGGTCCATTTCCACTAGCCCTCGATAACCACATTCAACTCTCTGTTTCTATCACACAGGTATTTTAGCTAACAATATTATGTGATGAGAAAGTTTTTGTCTTCCTCTAACTGAAACATTTTAATTAGCGTAATGTCCCTAAAGACATATATATTGCAAATGGGCAAACCATTTATTTATTCACTGCTGGAGGTATAGTTGCATTGTAATATTTTAAAATCAATTATTATTTGATTAAAGTTACTTTACATTGTTGCATTAGTTTCTGCTGTACTTCAGTGTGAATCAATTATGTGCTTACATAGATCCCTTCATGTTGGATTGTCTTCCCATTTGTGTCACCACAGAGCTCCGAGTAGAGTTCCTTGTGTTTTTCTTTCTTATTTTGTCAGTAAATCAATTTCTTTATTTTAACGGGAGGATGAATACTATACAACATTGTGATGGTTTTTGCCATACATCAAGCTTAGTGAGCCATAGGTACACATGTGTCCAACATATCCTTAAACCCACCGCACATCCCTCCCCACCCTATTCCTCTGGGTTCTTCCAGATCACTGGTTTTGGATGCCCTGCTTCATGAATATGTACACCTCAAGGCTGATTTTCCTGCACGAAGGATCTTTTGTACTTTTCTATGTTTCACATATGAAAATATGGGTGCAGAGTTTTCTACATGAAATACGAAATCTGCATTTCACTTTTGAAAATCTAGTTGTATATTTCTGGTCGTGATCCATGGCTTATGGGATGTTACACATCTGGATGTCTGTGCACACTTTTTCCTACACAAATATGGAATTGTGTATATCTCACATAGGAAAATTTGAGCATACATTTTCCTGCTTGAGGAATTTTATATATTTTCTATATGAAAATCTCCATTAAGATCTTCTGACATGAAACATGTTCTCAATAGTTCAAATATGAAAGCATGATGCAAATCTTCACTCATGAAATAGAAACTTTGTACTTTTCAAAAATGAAAATCAAGGTACAGATTATCTTACCAGAAATATTGTATATTTTATACTTCACATAAAGACATTGGGTGCAGATTTCCTTGATTTACATATGCAATACTCTTTTATTTCACATATGAATATATGAGTGCTGTTATTTCTGCACTAAATATATGTAATTATCTATAGTTCACATTTGAAAATCTAGGCACACATTGTGCTGCACGATATATGGAATACACTCTATGAAAATCTGGGAAAAGATTTCCCAATGGAAATATTGACTTCTTTCTGTTACATTAATGAATATCTGTGAGCATATTTTCCTACACAATATATGGAATTCTCCATGTTAAACCTTTGAATAGACGGACATTCATTTTCCTACATTAAATTTTCTCTACAACACATATGAAAATATTAGGATGGCTTTTGTGGGCATAGATTTTCAAATGTGGAATACAGAATTCTGTATGTTTCACATGTGGCAATCAGTGTGCAGATTTTCTTAAATGAAATATGGAATCACATATATTTTACAGATGATAATGGGAACAAAGACTTTTCTGCTATATTGACATATGGAATTCTGTATATTTCATATATGAAAATCTTAATTAAGATTTTCTGATATAAGTATGTAATTTTCTATATTTCACTTTATAGAAATCAGGGAACAGATTTTCCTACATGAATTAGGACATCTTTACATTTCACATATAGAAATCTGTGAACAGATTTTCATACATGTCATATGAAATTTTTCATATTTAATATAAGAAAATCTTGGCCAAGATATTTGTTCAAAAACATGGAAATCTTTATGCTTCATATATGAAAACATGAGTGCCAATATTCCCAGATGAAATATGGAATTCTCTATATATTGTATTGGAAATAGGGCCATCCATTTTCTACAAAAATATCAAATATCTATGTATCACATATGAACATCTCTGCTCAAATTTTCTTAGAGGAAGTATTGAACATTATGTGTATCACATAGGAAAACCTGGGTGCCTATCTCCCCACATGCCTTCTGGAATTATGTATATTTAAGATATCTATCAAATTCTGTGTACCAATTTTACTACATAAAATATGGAATTCTGTATATTTTAGATATGAAAATCATTGTGACATTTTTACTATGAAAAATAGAATTCTCTATATGTTATATATGAAAATCTCAATGCTGATTTTACTACATGAAATATTGAATTTTTTTATTTCACTTTATTAAAATCTGTATGTAGAGATTTTTACATAAAATATGGAATTCTCTGTACTTCTTATATGAAAAACTGGGTGGTGATTTTCTTACATTGAAAATGGGATACTTTACATTTCACACATGAAAATCTAGGCATTGCTTTTTTTAAGATACAGAGGTCCAGTATGGTATTGGTATTGCCCCTATTTCACAAGTGAAAATATCGGCACAACTGTTCCTTCATGAAATATGGGATTCTTTGCATTTCTCATTCATATATCAAGACAATGATTTTCTGCCACAAAATATGGAATTCCCTACATTCTCTACATCAAAATCTAGGTGCTAATGCTCCTTCATGGAAGTTGGACTTTATAGTTTACATTTGAAGATCAGAATGTAGATTTTCCTATAAGAAATATGGAAATCTCTATATTTTGTATGAACCAGTGGTTCTTCATGTATTGCCACGTGTTCCCTCTCTGTATTTATGTCCCTGTCCCTTACACATGTGTGCTTGTGTTGCATATGTGTGTGTGTGTGTGTGTGTGTATGGTTCCCGCCCACTGCAGACACAGAGATGAAGATGACAGAACATGAGATGTGGAGCAACCAGAGGAGGAGGCACGAGGTATTCACAGACTAGGGGAGACTGGCCCATGTATCTCTGTGATGCCCCTGTCCAGGACAGGAATGAGGAAATGATGACAGGTGACAACTGTGGACAGTGACTCTGCAAGTCTGCAGTTACATCAAGAGGCATAAACAAGCTCACAGTTTCTGCTGTGTTGTGTGTTTCTATCAGTAAGCAGTGGTGAGGGGTTTGAGGAGTCACCCAGAGGAAATAAATCAAGTGATGTGGGGATTTAAAACCACCGTCTGTGGACCCCTCATTCAGTGGTGCATTGGCTACCCTGTGGAAATGCTGGACGAGGCTAGGGCAGGACCCCCGATTTGGAAGAGGCCAGGGTCCTTTGGAAAAAAGAAGAGGCTGGAAGGAGGAGGAATGGAATGAGAGCTGGCTTCACTGCAGATCATTCCACACATGTGAGAAGGAGATCTGGGAAAGTCCTGGACTAGTGGTCCTTAGGATCAGCCTGTCAACCAGCACACTCCCTCTCCAGTTGTGTTACATATAGGCACCATGCGAGACAAATGACATGCTAAGCTAGGCTCTCAGAGTGAACCCCCAGGCATCCTAGGAGAGATGGGGTGTGAGCATGGAATCCATCCAGACACTTCCAGTTACCTGGCAGTGCAGAAAGGTGAGGAAAGCACAGGTGTGGGGTGTGTGTGTGTGCCCCACTGCCAGTGTCTGCCTGTGAGGGAGGGAACAGGGATGAAGCAAGCACAGCAGGGTGTTTGCATGCAGGGACCCTAGGACTGTGAGAGACAGGTTCCAGTTCAGAGCCTGCTGTATTTAGGCTCCAGGCATTAGTGAATAGCAGTCATGAGAAAGACATCACATTACTCATATAAAAATGACCCAGAGGGATGGTACGGGGAGGGACGAAGGAGGGGGGTTCAGGATGGGGAACACGTGTATACCTGTGGCAGATTCATGTTGATGTATGGCAAAACAAATACAATATTGTAAAGTAATTAACCTCCAATTAAAATAAATTTATATTAAAAAATAAAATAATAATAAAATAATAATAAATGAGATTTATTTTGTCTACTAAATTCCAGTTATCACTCCTCCAACTACTTCTAGTTGGGTCTGTTACACCAAAATAGCAGACCAAGGGATTGAGATTTTGATCATGCAAGACTCAGATCTAGAACTTGAAACTCAGAAATACTTCCAATTTAGTGTCTATACTCCAAGCTGAGGCAGTCCTATGCTCCATTTTGACAGGAAGTTATCACAGTCATAGTTGCCTAGTTCCCTAACTTAGAATTGAGGAGAACTCTGTGGGGCTCTGGAGTACAGATCTGTTCTGTGTTCTCCATTTCTTGTCTGTAGGATATAGGCTTCATTCACCCTCCTTGACCTTCCCTGCGTTCCAAAGGGTGGATTCAAACAATTGCTAATCAGGGAAGGGAGGGGATATAGAAACAGGAGAAACAATCAAAGGTTGGTACAGCCTCCAGACAGAGTCCTGGTTCCTACTCAAAGAAATATGCATAACAATGTTTTGAGCCCCCACCCAAGTGGAGGATGGTAACTTCAGACACAAGATTCCTGGAGCACAGTTCTGTTGCCTCACCATCAACCAATCAAAAAGGATCACAAACCCTGCAACCCTCAACCCAAATGTTGCCTTCTGTTTCTGGGGACCAGAGATGAGCATTCTGTTAGGTCTCCTGTTTGGCCCCTAACTATTTCATCTCTGAGAGGGGCCAACAGTTTCAGACTAAATTGCTGTTATTACAAGGGTGACTGCTGGTTTCAGGCGAAAAAAGAAAAAAAAAAAAAAAACTACCTTGACTTAGATCAGGTGGAGAGAGACTTCTGCTCTGCTAGGCAGGCCTACGCCCATGCACAGCAGGAAGAAGTTACAGAAGAAAGAGACCTCCGCCCCAATTCCCAAGAAGTATCTTGAGTATGAACTCTCTCAGGGGGGAGTTGTTAGGGAAAGCACACTGATTGAAACTGCCCACCCTGGCCAGGCACCATAGTAACCATTTGCATGAGTTGTTTTATGAGAGGAGATCCTGATAAGGAATACAGAATTAATAAGCAGCCACCACCCGGAAGAGTTAAGAAAAGGTCTAAAGGAGACACCGTGTGTCTGTCTACTTCCCAGAATCCCTCTCACTAGCATCCATCTTGGCTGAGCGATGAGTGCACCACCAAGAAAGACTGAATTAGAATGATTAGCCAAAGACCACATGGAAACTAATCCCATCACCATAAAATCTGAGACTGCGAGCCACGCAGCAGAGCAGTTCTCCTGGGTTCCCTTAGCCTACTGCTCTCCACCTGGGTGCCGTTTCCCAATAAAATCTCTTGCTTTGTCAGCACATGTGTGTCCTTGGACAATTCATTTCTGAGTGTTAGACAAGAGCCCAGTTTTGGGCCCTGGAAGTGGTCCCCCTTCCTGCAACAGTTTGGGAGGGCTTGTGATCTGCAGCCATGAAATTAAAAGACGCTTACTCCTTGGAAGAAAAGTTATGACCAACCTAGATAGTATATTCAAAAGCAGAGACATTACTTTGCAGACTAAGGTCCATCTAGTCAAGGCTATGGTTTTTCCAGTAGTCATGTATGGATGTGAGAGTTGGACTGTGAAGAAGGCTGAGCGCTGAAGAATTGATGCTTTTGAACTGTGGTGTTGGAGAAGACTCTTGAGAGTCCCTTGGACTGCAAGGAGATCCAACCAGTCCATTCTGAAGGAGATCAGCCCTGGGATTTCTTTGGAAGGAATGATGCTAAAGCTGAAACTCCAGTACTTTGGCCACCTCATGCAAAGAGTTGACTCATTGGAAAAGATTTTGATGCTGGGAGGGATTGGGGGCAGGAGAAGAAGGGGACAACCGAGGATGAGATGGCTAGATGGCATCACTGACTCAATGGACGTGAATCTGAGTGAACTCCAGGAGTTTGTGATGGACAGGGAGGCCTGGCGTGCTGCAATTCATGGGGTCGCAAAAAGTCGGACACGACTGAGTGACTGAACTGAACTGAACTGTGATCCTCTAGGCTTCCCCATGGCTACTACAGCCTAGTGTCTTGGTTAGGGAAGATTTAGGGAGGCATGGTTGTCATGACATCACGACTCTGTGACATTACTAAAGCTATAGGCAGAATACCTTGGTCACTTCCCTTTGCCTCTAACAGATGAAAGGAGAGGACTGTATCTATATTTCAAGGTGGGGCTTCCTTCACGATAGGCTTATTTTCTTCTACCACTTACTGTAAATGATGCTCATTCTAGTACTTCCTAGGGTAACTTTACCCATGAAATAGGATCAAGTTCTAGCCCAGCTGAATCTCTAAAGAAATGGTGAAAACTCTCAGGGAGTGTTAAGTATCTGTGAGGATCATCAGTTTATGTGTTAGAGATTCCATTACTAGCTTCCTTTCCATGAGAACCTAGGTAAGAAAAGGAGGCCTCATTTGAAACTGAAAGCCTCTTTTCAAGAGGAAGTGGGTGTATTGGTTTTCTAGGGTTGCCAGAACAATGAGAAACATACTAGGTAGCTTTAAAAATGTTTTCTCAAGCTTCTTGGCATCAAATCAATAATCAAAGGGTCAGGAGGTTTGTTCTGTTCTAGACTGTGTCAGTTCAGAGTTTTCTGGCTTTGTCTTCACACAGTAATGTCTCTATGTTGTCTGTGACTGATCTCCTTTTCTTATAAAGAATCAGTCATATTAACCCAACTACCTATTTAGAGGCCTTATTTCCAAATAAGGTCAGAAGAAAAGACAATCTACTCACATTTTGACTAAATATAATGTACGGAGAGTTATGTCTTCAGCATACAAATTTTGAGAGGATACAATTTACTCATAATATTCATTTTCTTCTCTCAACTTGCTACTGCTAAATATTCATCTGTATCCCAAAGCTCACCCCACTAACCAGCTTTCCTGAACCCAGAAAGCAGCTGCTTAAGAAAAAATGGGTTGTTTACGAGTAATACAGATGAAAACAAAATTAAAAATTTCTTACCAATCCAGAAATCCTCTCCACAAAGACAGAATGGATGGGAAACATTTCTTTTATTGAATAGGTATTAAACTATAATGTGACGCACATGATAAGCAAACTACTAAAAGACTGCAAAGAGAAGAGAGGAATTATAAATATGTTTCCTAGCAAACTGTCGACTACGCTTTGACTGTTTGTGTCACAACAAACTGTTTGACTGTTTGGGTCGCAACAAACTGTTACAAATTCTTAAAGATATGGAAATACCAGACCACATTACCTGCCTCCTGAGATATCTGTATGCAGGTTAAGAAGCAATAGTTAGAACCAAACATGGAACAACGGACTGGTTCAAATTGGGAAAGGAGTACGTCAAACCTGAATATTGTCATCTTGCTTATTTAACTTACATGCAGATTACATCATGGGAAATGCAGGACTGGATGACACACAAGCTGGAATCAAGATTGCAGGGAGAAATATCAATAACCTCAGATATGCAGATGACAACAACCTAATGGCAGAAAGTGAAGAGGAAGCCTCTGGTTGAAAGTGAAAAAGGAGACTGAAAAAAGCTGACTTGAAACTTAACATTCAAAAAACTAAGATCATAGAATTCAGTCCCATCACTTCCTGGAAATAGATGTGGATACAAAGGAAACAGTGACAGACTGTACAGACTGTATTTTCTTGGGCTCCAAAATCACTGTAGAAGGTGACTGCAGCCATGACATTAAAAGTTTTTCTGTTTTGAAGAAATCCTATGGCATATCTAAACAGCATATTAAAAAGCAGACCCATTATTTACTGACAAATTTCCATACAGTCAAAACTACGGTTTTTTCAGTAGTCATGTATGGATGTGAGAGTTGGACCGTAAGGAATGCTGAGTGCCAAAGAATTAATGCTTTTGAACTGTGGTGTTGCAGAAGACTCTTGAGAGTCTCTTGGACAGCAAGGTGATAAAACCAATCATTTTAAAGGAAATCATATCTGAAAGTCATTGGGAGAACCGATGCTGAGGCTGAAGTTCCAATACTTTCACCACCTGATGCAAAGAACCGACTGATTATAAATGACACTGACGCTGGGAAATATTGAAGTCAGGAGAAGAAAGGGATGATAGAGGATGAGATGGTTGAATGGCATGACTGACTCAGTGGACATGAATTTGAGCAAGCTCCGGGAGATGAAGAATTACAGGTAAGCCTGGTATGCTACAGTCCACAGGGTTGCAAAGATTCGGAAACGACAAGGTGACTGAAATGATCCTAGCAAGCCTTGTTTATTACAAAATTTTAAAAATAAGAAGCAGTCCTCAAAAAGACCTGATTAAAACATTCATCACAGTTATTTTGTCCTAAATTTACATAGCAATTGGGGTAACAATCACTGTTTTCTAATCTGTTTCTAGAGAGGATAAACTTCACATAATTGTATGACTGAATGTAGCTATGGAAAGAGGCATACACTAAGATGGTCTGTTGCCCTCCACAGAACTAAGAGATAAGATGCTACTATTAACAACTGAGAAATAAGATGCTACTATGAACAAATACCCATGTACTCATGGGCAATCCACTTCAGTGTTCTTCCCTGAAAATGCTATGAACAGTATGAAAAGGTAAAAAGCTAGGACATTGAAAGATGAACTCCCCAGCTTTATAAGTGCCAAAAATACTACTGGAGATATCAGGAGAGAAATAACTCCAGAAAGAATGAAGAGACAAAGCCAAAGCAAAAACAACACCCCATTGTGGATGTGACTGGTGATGGAAATAAGGTCCAATGCTGTAAAGAGCAATATTGCATAGCAATCTGGAATGTTAGGTCCATGAATCAAGGCAAATTGGAAGTGGTCAAACAGGAGATGGCAAGGTGAACATCAATATTTTAGAAATCAGCAAATTAAAATGGACTGGAATGTGTGAATTTAACTCAGATGACCATGGTATCTCCTAATGTGGGCAAGAATCCCTTAGAAGAAATGGAGTAGCCATCATAGTCAAGGAAAAAGTCCAAAATACAGTACTAGGATGTAATCTCAAAAATGTCAGAAGGATCTCTGTTCATTTCCAAGGCAAACCATTCAATATCACAGTAACCCAAGTCTATGCTGTGACCAGTAATGCTGAAGAAGCTGAAGTTGAACAGTTCTATGAAGACCTACAAGACCTTTTAGAACTAACACCCACAAAAAGATGCCCTTTTCATTATAGGGGTCTGGAATGCAAAAGTAGGAAGTCAAGAAAAACCTGGAGTAACAGGCAATTTTAGCCTTGGAGTACAGAATGAAGTAGGGCAAAGGCTAATAGAGTTTTGCCAAGAGAATGCACTGTTTATAGCAAACACCCTCTTCCAACAACACCAAAGAAGACGCTACACATTGACATCACCAGATCATCAACACTGAAATCAGATTGGTTATATCCCTTGCAGCCAAAGATGGAGAAGCTCTATAGGGTCAGCCAAAACAAGACCAGGAGTTGACTGTGGCTCAGATCATGAGCTCCTTATTACCAAATTGAGACCTAAATTGAAGAAAGTAGGGAAAACCGCTAGACCATATGGGCATGGCCTAAATAAGATCCGTTATGATTAAACAGTGAAAGTGACAAATATATTCAAGGGTTAGATCTGATAGACAGAGTGCCTGAATAATTATAGATGGGGGTTCATGACATTGTCCAAGAGACAGGGATCAAGACTATCCCCAGGAAAAAGAAATGCACAAAAGCAAAATGGCTGTCTGAGGAGGCCTTACAAATAGTTGTGAAAAGAAGAGAAGCAAAAATCAAAGGGCAAAAGAAAATATATCCATTTAAATGCAGGGTTCCAAGGAAACACAAGGAGAGATAAGAAAGCCTTAGAGATCAGTGCAAAGAAATAGAGGGAAACAATAGAATGAGAAAGTCTAGAGATCTCTTCAAGAAAATTAGAGATACCAAGGGAAGATTTCCTGCAAAGATGGTCTCAATAAAGGAAAGAAATGGTATGGACCTAACAGAAGCAGAAGATATTAAGAAGGGATGGCAAGAATACACAGAAGAACTGTACAAAAATGATCTTGACAAGCCAAATAACCACGACAATGTGATCACTCACCTAGAGCTAGACATCCTGGAATGTGAAGTCAAGTGGGCCTTAGGAAGCATTACAACAAATAAAGCTAGCAGAGGTGATGGAATTTCAGTTGAGCTTTTTCAGATCCTAAAAGATGATGCTGTGAAAGCAGTGCACTCAATATGCCAGCAAATTTGGAGAACTCAGTAGTGGCCACAGGACTGACTGGAAAAGGTCAGTTTTCCTTCCAATCCAAAGAAAGGCAATGCCAAAGAATGCTCAAACTACTGCACAATTGCACTCAACTCACACACTAGTAAAGGAATGCTCAAAATTCTCCAAGTCAGACTTCAACAATCCATAAACTGTGAAATTACAGATGTTCAAGCTGGTTTTAGAAAAGGCAGAGAAACCAGAAATCAAATTGCCAACATCCGCTGGATCATGGAAAAAGCAAAAGAGTTCCAGAAAAACATCTATTTCTGTTTTATTGACTATGCCAAAGACTTTGACTGTGTGGAACACAACAAACTGTGGAAAATTCTGAAAGAGATGGGAATCCCAGACCACCTGACCTGCCTCCAGAGAAATCTGTATGCAAGTCAGCAAGCAGCAGTTAGAACTGGACTGGAACAACAGACTGGCTCCAAATAGGAAAAGGAGTACATCAAGGCTGTATATTGAAAAAAAAAAAAGGCTGTATATTGTCACTCTGCTTATTTAACATATATGCAGAGTACATCATGAGAAACGCTGGGTTGGATGAAGCACAATCTGGTATCAAGTTTGCCAGGAGAAATATCAATAACCTCAGATATGCAGATGACACCACCATTATGGCAGAATGTGCAGAAGAACTAAAGAGCTTCTTAATGAAAGTGAAATAGGAGAGGAAAATTTTGGTTTAAAGCTCAACATTCAGAAAACCAAAATTATGGCATCTGGCCCCTTCACTTCATGGCAAACAGATGGGGAAACAGTGGCAGACTTTATTTTGGGGGGGGGGGGGCTCTGAAATCAAGCAGATGGTGACTTCAGCCAGGAAATTAAGACGCTCACCCCTTGGAAGGAAAGCTGTGACCAACCTAGACAGAATATTAAAAAGCAGAGACATTGCTTTGTCAACAAAAGTTTGTCTAGTCAAGGCTATGGTTTTTCCAGTAGTCATGTGATGTGAGTTGGAGTATAAAGGAAGCTGAGCACTCAAGAATTGATGCTTTTGAACTGTGGTGTTGGAGAAGACTCTTGAGAGTCCCTTGTACTGCAAGGATATCCAACCAGTCCATCCTAA
The DNA here is from genome assembly GCF_023091745.1 of Budorcas taxicolor. Taxonomy (NCBI): domain Eukaryota; kingdom Metazoa; phylum Chordata; class Mammalia; order Artiodactyla; family Bovidae; genus Budorcas; species Budorcas taxicolor. The sequence goes on along the minus strand of NC_068935.1, from coordinate 64,657,947 downwards.
AGGAGATCAGTCCTGAGTGTTCATTGGAAGGACTGATGTTGAAGTTGAAATGCCAGTACTTTGGCCACCTGCTGAGAAGAGCTGGCTCATTGGAAAAGCCCCTGATGCTGGGAAAGATTGAAAGCTGGAGGAGAAGGGGATGACAGAGGATGAGATAGTTGGATGCTATCACTGACTCAATGGACATAAGTTTGGGTAAACTCCAGGAGTTGGTGATGGAAAGGGAGGCCTGGCCTGCTGCATTCCATGGGGTCACAGAGAGTCAGACATGACTGAGCAACTGAACTGTTGTACCCATAGCTTATACAAGCAATATCAGAACATTGGAGTTTAAAGAAGAGAGCATTTTCTGCAGGGCCATTCAAGTAGGTGGGTGGCTTATGCCTTAAAAAATCCTGAACTTCCCAAAAGTTTTCAAGAATGTCCACTTAAACAAAACTTGTTGGAGGGATGTGATTAGCTGTGACATATTTCTTGCTGTCAGATATTTTATTTTATTTTATTTTATTTTACTTTACAATAGTGTATTGGTTTTGCCATACATTGACATGAATCCACCACAGGTGTACATGAGTTCCCAACCCTGAACCCCCCTCCCACTACCTTCCCCATATCATCTCTCTAGGTCATCCCAGTGAAGAAAAGTCACAGTGAGGTAACTGTGTTCCTGTAAACCTCTAGCAAAACACATATTATTCTCTATGCTGAAAGGTAAGATTCCAAGCTTGACTTTCACATTCCAAGGTCCTGGTTAGGAGGGGGTTCCTGGGCAAGCTGATTATCCTGTCTGAGAGCATTCATCCATCACCCTGTCTTGGTCCTCCCACCCGTGGTCAGTCACAGCTAAAGAGGCAGCTCTCAGTCTCTGGGCCCTCGACTTACCAAGGTCCCCATACCCTGCCCAGTCACCTTAAATGAGGGAGCCAGGTGCCCAGCCCACAGCTGTCCTCAGTCTGCTCAGTCTACCCTAATTGGGGGGGGCAGGCAGGGGCTGGGTCCTGTAGACTCTGATGCAATCAGATTGCCACAAGCATTAGGTCATGGAGGTGGGGATGGCAGGTAGGTTGTCTATTGCTCTGAACCCTGAGCCAGGCCAGTGAGTGGCTCTAGAAAGGTCTCTGGACCTCTGCAAGACTCGGCCTTTAGCCTGTCCCCAGGCTCCACGCGTTGTTACCCAGACCAAGGCCAGAGCACCTGCAGGGCCATGGATGAAGGCTGAAATATATCTTTTACTACACTCTGCTGAGAGGCTATTGGTGGACCTGGTCTTCTAACCTCTATGGTCTTTAGCTGAGGATGGCAGCTCCATGCCCCTCTTGCCCCTATTACCATATCTTCCTTGGTGAGATTATTCAACATTTGACAGAAAGTTGGTAACTTAGACCATCATGGTCTATTTCCACTAGCCCGAGATAATCACATTCTACTCTGTTTTTATAACTCAGGTAAATTAACTAAAAATATCATGTGATGATACAGTTTTTATCTTCCTCTAACTGAAATATTATACTTAAAAAGCATAATGTCCCCTAGGACATATATATAGCAAATGGGGGAACCACTTATTCATTCACTGCTGGAGGTATAGTTGAGTTGTCATATTTTAAAAGCAATTTTTATTGGAATAGAGTTGCTTTACCATCTTATATTAGTTTCTGTTGTACATCAAATTAAATCTATTACAGGCATACATAGATCCCTTCATTTTTGGATTGCCTTCCCATTTAGGTCACCACAAAGCACTGAGTAGAATTCCTTCTACTTATTTCTTTTTTCTTTTTTTTAATTCGAAGTAATTTATTTGTTTTAATGGGAGGATAATTACTGTACCATATTGTGATGGTTATTGCCATATATCAATATTAATGAGCCATAGGTATACAAGTGCCCACACATCTTTAAGTCCCACTCACCTCCCTTCCCACCTTATTGCTATGGGGTTTTCCAGAGCACTGGTTTTGAATGCCTTGCTTTATGCATACATAAACCTGAATGATGATTTTCCTGCATGAAATGTGCAATTTTCTCTATATCACATGTGAGTTGTGGGTGTAGACTTTTCTACATTAAATTTGAAATCTGTATTTATGTTTGGAAATCTAGCTGTATATTTTTGGTCATGATAGATGAACTATTGTATGTTTCATATCTGGATATCAATGCACACTTTTTCCTACATAAATATGGAATGTTGTATATTTCACATAGGAAAATTTGAACATATATTTTCGTGAATAAACTATGGAATATTTTGCATTTTTTAATGAAAATCTCAGTTAAGATTTTTGGACATGAAGTATATAATTCTCCATAGTTCAAATATGAAACACCAAGACAAATTTTCATTATTGAACTAGAAAATTTGTACATTTCATAAATGATCGTCTAGGTACAGATTTTCCTACATGAAAGTTGGTATATTATATATTTCACATTTCACATGAAGAAATATCGACATGAATTTCTTTGTTTTGGGATACTCTATATTTCACATATGAAAATATGGGTGCTGATGTTTTTACATTAAATATGTAACTTTCTATATTTCACATTTGAAAATCTAGATACAGGTTTTCCTGCATGAAACATGCAATATGCTATATGAAAATCTGGAAAAAGGTTTTCCTGCTTAAATATTTAATGTTTTATTTTACACTTATTAAAATCTATATGCACATTCTGCACATGATATATGGAATTATCTGTGTTTACATTTGGAAAATATCGACATTTTTTTCCTTACATTAAATATTAGATTCTCTATAGAAGTCATATTAAAATATTAGCATGGGTTTTGTGGGCCTAGATTTTCAGCTGTGAAAATATGTAATTCTGTATGATTCACGTGTGGAAATCTCAGTGCAAATTTTCCTAATTGAGTATGAAAACATGTATATCTTACAGATGATAAGTTAAGTGCAGATTTTCTGCTATATTGCTATATGGGATTCTGCATATTTCATACAAGAAAATCGTATAATTTTTTGACATAGAATATGTAATTCTAATTTCACATATAGATATCTGGGAACAGATTTTCCTATATGAAATATGAAATCTCTATATGTCACATATTGAAATCTGTGTACAGATATTCACACATCACATATGAAATTTTTCACATTTCCTATGTGGAAATCTCTGACCAGATAGTTTAGAAAATATATGGAACTCTCTATAGTTCCCAAGTAAAAACAAGATGAATTTTTGAGATGAAATATGGATTTTTGCTCATTTCTCTTATGAAAACCAGGGTACATATTTTCTTACATGACATATGAACAGTGTATATTTTAGATATGAAAATCTGAGTTCAGAGTTTTTTACATGAAATATGGAATTTTCTATGTTTCAAATGTGGAAATCTTACCTTAGATATGCTTCTATGAAATACATAATCCCTCTGTTTCCTATATGAATACGGACCCTGATTTTGCTTCATAGTATGTGCAATTTGCTACATGTCACATAGGAATATCTTGTTCTAGATTTTCCCACATGACATATGGAATTCTCTGTATTTTCTTTATCAAAATATGAGGACAGGTTAACTTTATGAAAGATGGAATTCTTTATATTTTACATTTGAAAATCTAGATGTCGATTTTCTATATGAAATATGAAATTCTGTACATTTCTTGTATTAAGGTATTAGTGCAGATTTTCCTGCTTAAAATATGGAATACTCTATATTTCACATAGGAAAGCTTGAATGATGTCTTTCTTACAGGAAATATGTAACTGTCTATATTTCACACATGAATATATGGGTGCAGATATTTCTACATGAAGTATGAAATCTGTATTTCATGTTTGAAAATCTAGCTGTATGTTTTGTCATGACATATGGAATATTGCATTTTTCACATATGGATAAATGTGCACATATCTTCCTATATGAAGAGAGAATCCTGTAGTATTCACATAGGAAAATTGGAGCATCCATTTTCCTGCTGAATTATGGAATTCTACTTTCATAAATGAATTTCTCAATTAAATTTTCTGACAAGAGATATGCAATTCTCTATAGTTCAAATATGAAATTCCAGAAGCAAATATTCATTCCAGAAATACAAAATGTGTATATTTCACAAATGAGAATCTAGATAGAGGTTCTTACATGATGTGTGACACTCTTTACATTTCATATAAAAGATCTGACCACAGATTTCCTTGATTTAAATATAGACTAATTTATATTTCACATATGAAATTATGGGTAGTGTGTGTTCTACAATATAATGTATTTCTCTATATTTCACAAATGACATGTTGAATTTTTCTTATTACATTTATACATATTGGTTGCACATTTTTCTACATGGTAGATGGAATTCTCTGTTTAGCATTTGAAAATATAGACATTCATTTTTTTACAATAAATAATAAATGACCTAAACTTCACATATTAAAATATTAGCATGGGTTTTGTAGACATAGATTCTCAAATGTGAATGGATAATTTTGTGTTTTGCATGTGGACATCACATTAGAAGTTTTTCTAAATGAAATATGGACTTCTGTATATTTTACAGATGATAATTGGAAGAGAGGTTTTTCTGCTATACTGACACATGGGATTCTGTATTTTTCATATACAAAAATCTTAATTAAGATTTTACTACAGAAATATGTAACTGTCTACATTTCATATTATACAAAATTGGGAAAAACTTGACCTACATAAAACATGAAATCTCTACTTTTCACATATATTAATCAGTGAACAGATTTTTATACATAAGAAAATTTTCATGTTTTATGTAAGGAAATCTCATCCCAGATATTCATAAAATAAAATACTGAACTCTATATTTCATATATGAAAATACAGTTGCCAATTTTCCCACATGAAATGTGGAATTCTCTATATATCACATTTGAAACCTGGCAACCCATTTACCACAAAATATGAAATCTTCTATATATCATACATGAAAATCTCTGCTCAAAGTTTCCTCTAGGAAATACTGAACTATTATGTATGTCACACATGAAAAACTGGGTGCTAATTTACCCATGTGCAATCTGGAATTGTGTATATTTTTGATATAAAAATCTGTGCACCAATATTACTACCTAAAATATGGAATTCTTTATATTTCACATGTGAAAATCAAGGTGAAATTTTACTCAGTTAAAAATGGAATTCTCTATATTTTACATGTGAAAATGTCAGTGCTGAATTTATGTCATGAAACACTGAACTTTTTGTATTTCATTTTATGAAAATCTGTATGCTGAGTTTCCTACATGAGATATTGTATTTTCTATACTTCATATATGAATATCTGGGTGGTGACTTCCTTACATTACATATGGAAATCTCTATATTTCACAAATGAAAATCATGGCTTTAGTTTTCTTCAGATATGAAGAACCAATATATTATTGGAGTTATCTCTATTTCACAAATGAAAATATATGCACCACTGTTTTTTCATGAAATATGGAATTCTTTGTATTTCTTATATCAAAATCTATGCTTGAACACTCTTTCATGGAACTTGGAATTCTGTATATTTCACATATGAAGATCAGAATAGAGATTTTCCTATAAGAAATATGAAATCACTGTATTTCATATGAATCACTGGTTCTTCAGGTACTGACACATGTCTTCTGTGTTTGTGTCCCTGTGCCTTGTACATGCATGTGTACAGGTGTGTGTTTGTGTCATCTGTGTTTGTGTGTGTGTTCATGTGGCCAGGCCCCTGCTGACATGGATATGAAGGCAAAAGACCATGAGATGTCTAACAATGAGTAGAGGAGGCAGGAGACATCCACAGACTAGGGGAGACAGGTCCATGCATCTCTGTGGTGCCCTTGTCCAGGACAAGAATGAGTAAAGGATGGCCAGTGACAACTCTGGGTAGTGAGTCCACAAATCTGCAATTACCTCAGGAGACAAAGACAAGCTCACAATTTCTGCTGTGCTGGTGTGTGTGTTTGTATCCATAAGAGGGGTTGGAGGGTTTGCAGAGTCAGCCAGCATAAATCAAGTGGTGTGGGGCTCTAAAATCATTACCTGTGGATGCCTCAGTCTGAGGAGCCATTGGCACTGATTAAAATTCTTCAAGAAATGGGCATAGAAGGAACCTACCTCAACATAGTAAAGGCCACATATGATAAGCCTACAGCAAATATTATTTTCAATGGTGAAAAACTGAAAGCATGCCCCCTAAGATCAAGAACAAGACAAGGGTGTCCACTTTCACCACTATTATTCAGTCTAGTTTTGGAAGTGCTATCTACAACAATCAGAGAAGAAAAAGAAATAAAAGGAATCCAGATCAGAAAAGAAGAAGTATAGCATGCACTGCAGATGACATGATGCTGTACATAGAAAACTATGATGCTATCAGAAAACTAGTGTGAGTGTTAGTCACTCAGTCGTACCCGACTCTTTGCAACCCCATGGACTGCAGCCCTCTGTCCATGAGATTTTCTAGGCAAGGATACTGGAGTGGGTTGTTATTTCCTTCTCCAGGGGATCTTCCCAACCCAGGAATCGAACCCGGGTCTCCTGCACTGCAGGCAGATTCTTTACCAACTGAGCTACAAGGGAAGCCCATCAGAAAATTACTAGAGTTAATCAGTGAATTTAGCAAAGTTGAAGGATAAAAAAAATCAATACACAGAAATCATTTTCATTCCTACATACTAACACTGAAAAATCAGAATGAGAATGTAAGAATTCCATTCACCACTTCAACAAAAAAGAATAAAACATCTAGGAATAAACTTACCTAAGGAGACAAAAGAACTGTATACAGAAAATTATAATTTGATGAAAGAAATCAAAGATGAGATAAACAGATGGAGAGATATCCCAGGTTCCTCAGTAGGAAGAATCAATATTGTGAAAATGACTAGACTACCAAATGTAATCTACAAACTCAATGTGATCCCTATCAAACTACTAATGGCGTTTATCAGAGAACTAGAAAAAAAAAATCACAGTTCGTTTGGAAACACAAAAGCCCCTGAATAGACAAAGTAATCTTGAGAAAGAAGAATGGAACTGGAGGAATAAACTTACCTGATTTCAGATTATACTACAAAGTTACAGTCATTAAGACAGTACATTACTGGCAGAAAAAAAAAAAAAAGAAAGAAAACAAAACTATAGCCCAATGAAACAAGATAGAAAAGCCCAGAGAAAACCCACACATGTATGGGCACCTTATCTTTGACTAAGGAGGCTAGAACATACAATGGGAACAAGACAGCACTTTCAATAAGTGGTGTTGGAAGTAGGCAACTAAATGCAAAAGAATGAAATTAGAACACTTCCTAACACCATACACAAAGATAAACTCAAAATGGACTAAAGATCTAAATGTAAGACCAGAAACTATAAAACTCTTGGAAGAAAACATAGGCAGAACACTGTATGACATAAATCATAGTAAGATCCTCTACGACAAACCTCGTAGAATAAAGGAATAAAACCAAAAATAAGTGGGTGCTATTTAAATTTAAAAATTATTGCATAGCAAAGGAAACTATAAACAAGGTGAAAAGACCACCCTCAGAATGGGGGAAAATAATAGCAAATGAAACAACTGACAAAGTATTAATTTCCAAAACATACAAACAGCTCATCCAAGTCAATACCACAGAAACAAACAACCCAGTGAAAAAGTGGGCAAAAGTCCTAAACAGATATTTCTCCAAAGAAGACATACAGATGGCTAATAAACACATGAAGAGATGCTTGCCATCACTCATTATTAGAGCGTTAGTTTGTCAGTCGTGTCCAACTCTTTGTGAACCCATGGACTGTAGCCTGTCAGGTTCCTCTGTCCATGGAATTTTCCAGGCAAGCATACTGGAGTGGGTTGCCATTTCCTTCTCCAGGTGATCTTCCTGACCCAGGGATTGAACCCAGGTCTCCTGAACTTCAGGAAGACTCTCTACCATCTGAGGAACCAGGGAAGCTCATTATTAGAGAAATGCAAATCAAAACTACAATGTGATATCACCTCACACCAGACAGAATGGGCATCATCAAACAATCCACAAGCAACAAGTGCTGGAGAGGGTGTGGAGAAAAGGGAACCCTCCTACACTGCTGGAATGTTAATTGATATAGCCACTATGGAAGACAGTATGGTAATTCCTTAAAAAAAAAAAAAACTAGGAATAAAACCACCATATCACCCAGTAATCCCACTATTAGGCATATACCCATCAAAAACTCTCACTTTTATTGGCGAGTGAGATATTAAAAAATTGGATTAAAAAAAAAAGCCAAAAATGACACACGTACCCCAGTGTTCAATGCAGCACTATTTACAGCACTATTTACAGCCAAGACATGGAAGCAAGCTAGATGTCCATTGACAGGGGAATGGTTAAAGAAGCTGTGGTGCATATATACAGTGGAATGCTAGTCAGCCATAGGAATAAAAAGGAATGCATCTGAGTCAGTTCTAAGGAGGTGGATGAACCCAGAGCCTATTATGCAGAGTGAAGAAAGTTAGAAGGAGAAAAAACAAATACCGTGTATTAATGCATATATATGGAATCTAGAAGGATGGTACTGATAAACCTGTTCACAGAGTAGCAATGGAGATACAGACATAGAGAATAGACTTATGCACAAGGATTGGGGAGAAGAAGGAGTGGGTGAGATAAACGGAGAGAGTAGCATGGATGCATTTATACTAACATATGTAAATAGCCAGCCAATGGGAATTTGCTGTATGACTCAGGGAACTCAAATGGGGGCTCTGTAACAACCTAGAGGGGTGGGAATGAGCGGGAAGTGGGAGGGATTCAAGAGGGAAGGGCATATGTACACCTACACCTACAGTTAATTCAGGTTGAAGTGTGACAGAAATCAAACCAATACTGTAAATAATAATCAATCAATGATAAATATTGTTTAAAAAACTAAAAAAAAGTTATTTGGAAATTATCTAGAATGTCACACTTGAGAGAAAAAATAAAAAACTTAACATGTGGTCTGTTGCCTTCCAGGTCCTGTTCTCTTCATTTTTTAAAAGTATGAGATAGGGGAGTTAATGTTTTCATGATTCTGTATCTGTTGTTCTATTTATCATTATATTATACTATGGTTATGCTACTTTTCATAATAATGAGGGTGCTCCACTAATGTTGGTCAGAGAAAACACATGTTGAGATGTCCATTTGGACCAGGAACTGTTCTCTGTGATATGTGCATGCTGACATGACACCCCATGGTCTTTCATGCACTTAGGAGAAACTGTGTTCAATCCATACACAGATCCATACACAGTAAAGTTTCCTGGGGATAGACATGTTGATCTGCCTTTTGATCCAGAGTGCACTAGACACTGCAATGTATTTCAGACTGGGCATCAGATACAACACCTCTGTTCCTCTCTGGCCTGGGCACCAATCTGACTCAGCTCTTCCAGGGAGGTGACTTTGGGAAAATTCATTCACCCGTTAACTACTACATGTTTCTGCTTCCTCAGCTGCCAAAAGGGATGATAGCATTAAAAATGCTTACCTCATAGTGTTATGATGAGTACTCCAAGACTTTATTATACATGTACATATGGAGAGGTAACCACGGTTCAGAAGGGTGAGCTTATCTTCTTGCCTCTCTGCATTTCCGTTTCTGCTTGTATTCACACCCCCCTGTCCCTGCCCCCACCCTTTTCCCCTCCCACCCCAACTCCACTCTCTAGCACCTGTGCCCCATCCTCAGACTCTCCATCCAAACACATGGCTGACAATCTCCTCATGATTTACCTCAGAAAATATCCATACCATCACCTTTGGATTAAAAATCATGAATATTGGCAGACAAAATAAGAAACAGACTAAAACTGATAATGTGAAAACTACACAAGAAATAAAGCATTACTGATGAAAGTTTGACTATTAACATTTTCATGTCTTTATCAGATTCAGATTTTCAGAATTTGATACAGGAGAATTAGACTTGATTAAAAAAATGCCAAAAAAAAAAAAAACTATGTGATGCAGGATCACAGCCTTTAAATTTCCCTCTATAAGCTTTTTAAAACTTTATATGCTTATTTTCCATAATCGTTCAGTGACCACTTATTTCCTGTCATACAGATCATATGAAGGGGTTATTGGACTTGTAATTTCATAGAGAATATGCACTAAACTTTTCCATACGAGCACATAACGAAACCTCAGTGTTGCATTTAGGCTTCACAATATCCCCATTGGAAGAGGCGGATACTCATTATGCTAAAAAAAAAAAAAAATCCTCCCCCCATGCCTCATATACTGGGTTCTTGAGGCCCTGAAGGGCTGAAGTGACACTGAAAGGTCCATGCAGTGAGTCAAGGTGGTCTTTAACACTGTGTCCCTGGAACACTATCCAGGGAAATGTGGAACAGCAATAATATTAACTACAGTAATGACAACAGCTAGAATGGACTAGGAACGTACCTGGAACTGGCACATACTGTTCTGACAGTTTCCCATGTCTTAACATGGTCAGTGTTCTACAGTGCCCAATGAAGTAGTTAAATTTACTCCAAGCTAGTGCTTCTATGTGGCTGATGGAGGAATGAGGCACAGAGATGCTATGTAACTTGATCAGTGTCGCCCAGCAGTCAGGGAGCCACCAGTCTGGATGCACTGTGGAGAACTCAGTGTGTTCTGCATTTCCAGTCAAGGGTAAGATCCAACGGCTAAGGCAAAATATGTTGAATAAATGCTACCACATAACACAAATTGATCTTACATCATGGAAATGCACCCTAAATAGAAATCTGATTTCTTCAGAAATCTTTCAGATACAGGCTTTGCAAGACTGGAACTAGGATGTTTTGTAGAAATGATGGTCTGAAAGCCTCCTCAGAACAGCAAACAGCATGTCATTGAGTCTCCTAGACCAGAGATCATGGGTTTGCGCATCAGAGAAGGCAGCAAACCCCTGTCACATACACAAGCTCCAAATGGAGACAAAGCCTGGCAGGAGGCAAAATAAGACCATTCCTCTGCTCTGATAGAGCCTAGACAAGTTGTCCATGTCAATCAGAACTGAGGAATTCTAAAAAAAAAAAAAAAATGCAGATGTCATGATCTGCATTCAGTGAATCTCAATTAGTGCAGCTACAATAGTGCCCTAGAATCTGTCACTTTTCATTATGCTTGGGAAATTCTCAGGGACTTTATTAAACCCCTTTAGTAGTGAGACTGTATGCAAAACAAGGGAACTAGAGATCAGAAAAGATATGAGAAAAAAAAAAAAACAGAGATGATCAACAAAACCCAAAGCTGGCTCTTTCAAAAGATAAATATAAGTTCATAAACTTCTACTCATATACAAAAAAGAAAGCTAGATAACTAAAGACAACACTTACCAATATTGGGAGTAAAATAGATTTCAGATCCCACAGAAATTAAAAGGATTCTGTGAATGATTCTACATAACGACATCTGGCAATTTCGGTGAAAAGAACTAACTAAGTTCAGCCAAAAAGAAATAGATAATCTATTGAAAAACTGAGCTTGTAGTTGAAAAATTTACAGAAATCTCTGGGCCCAGGTGGTATCCCTGGCACAAAAAAGAAAAGGAGGGAAAAAATGGGTAGGGACAGAGAAAAGGTGACTATATTCTAATACAATCAGTTACTCAAGGTAAAATGGGGCAAGTCCAAGCAATGTGATGAAGCCATTGGTTTTTATTTTCTCATTGTCCTCCAGCTTCCCATGCCTGCCTCCCTCCTTTGCCCCAGTTGCTTTCTCCTTCTTAGGTCCTGCCCTCCATCAAGAGTAGCAAAATTATGAGGCACGATTCCAACATTATAACTGATATCCCCTGGTTGACGGATATTCAGCATGGATGCTATCATCCCTGCAGCTTGTATACTCAAGCTCTCTGTCTCTCATCATGGACCAGAAGGTTTCACTCCTAATTTCAGGTATAGCTAGGAGAGAAGGTGCAGGGCACACGTTGGACCCTTGAGTCCTTCATCTGTGAAATGCAGATGAACACAAATTGTGGGAAAAACAGACAGCAGCACAGGACCCTTTCAATGAGTGCTAAACCAAATGAAATATGCCAATCCCAGAGCATCACAGGACTCCTTGACATTCAGAAGCATGGCAAATAGATTTCCCTGCCAGGACTGTTGTATTTATTGTTCCTTCTGCCTGGAACGCTCTTCTCTTAGGTAAGCCCATGGCCTGCTCCCTCACTTCCTCCACATCTCTGCTTATCTGCCATCTTTCAGGGAGAATTTCCCTCATTATCTTGATTAAAATAATAACATCATACCTACACACACCCTTTCCCCTGATCTAGCATTATCTTTCTTCATAGTGCCTGCCACCCTTCATTTACTTACTGACAATCAGGTCTATGAAATGAGAGACTTGGTCCATTTTGTCCTGTCACAAACTCCTCGAATTAGGGCTCTGGCATAAGGCAGGTGCTCAGAAAACATTTGCTGAAGGACAGTCGGGAGCCAGGCCCTTTACACACATTGCTATCATGCACAAGTACCCTCCAAGATGGACACTGGCCCCACTGTATTAATTATGATACATACTGAGATTCCAGGAGACAAGTGACACACTCAACAACACACAGTCAGCATGTCAGGTTCCAGACTCCGAAATCATACCTGCCAGCTTCCAAATCCTCAGTTCCTGGACAGAGACCTCACAGACAAGAACGCAAGAGGCTTTACTTCTAACACAGCGACTCCACACAGCTCAGGTAGATATCCAGAGACACCAAAAACAGGTCACTGAGTATCTACACAGAGAGCTCACAACTCGAGTCTCAGACCCTCAAACACGACAGAGACCAAACACACTGCAACAAAGAGCCTCCAAACAGACCAAGGTCTTCAAGACAGAAACAAATGAGAATTGCACAGATACTTCACATCGCGGAGACTGACTTCTGAACCACTCCGGACACTTACTAACCTAATACTGAAAACCCTAAACAGAAAGACAGAACTTTGAGTAACTCAAGAACATCATACAACCTGAAGATAAAGTTCCCAGACAAATGGAAAGCCTGCACCCTGTGCACAGACCCCAAGCAGCTGATAGTTCACACCTTAAGACAAACCTCTCCTCAAAACAGCTCAGAGACATCACAACTTGGGACTCAGAATCAAAAGCTCAGAGATCTTACATTCTGGAGAGCAGACGCCTACACAGACATCTCACACTCAGGGACTCAAATGCCCGAAAGCTCCAAAAATGCACATCCCGCCAGGCTTTGGACTATGGCTTGCAAAATCCACTCAGATCCAATATCCCATCACCCACAATCCTGGCCAATGGCTCAGAGAGACCAAATGTACCCAAAACAGCATCTGTGATGTCATACGTAGCCATACACAACCCAAGCTCCTTGACACAGCTACTCTCCAGGGAGAGACAGGAACCAAGCCCAGAGACCTCTCCCTGGTCATGAATTGCATTCATCTGTGCGACTTACTGCGCTTTGTCATATGATCCAGACTGAGTGAAAGCTAAGCCTGAAACAGCATAACCCTGCACAGCCACTGACTGTGCCGAACCTTGCCACTAACCAAGGCAGCGATTCAACCCCTTCGGGAAAAACGGTGAAACTCAAAGAAAAATCGCACACTCTGAAAAGCCGCGCAAGCGAACGTAGGTGTACTGGTATACACACGCCTCTCGCCCAGAGTTCCAGCTCCGCGACCTCAGTGCCTGTCTAAGACAGGCAGCCTACGGGAACCAAGCAAGATAGAAAGTAAGTCGGCAGCAGCCAGGCTTCCGCGTGTACTCGCGCTCTGGAAGAGCTAATTCTGGCAATCTCCTGGTCGCCGTACCCTCAAAGCGGCAGCCAATCTCTCGCTCTGTAGCCATCCCCACGTTGGTTGAGCCCATGTAGAAACGAAGGGGTGGAGTTGGAAAAGAGACAAAGAAAGTTGCAGCTTAATATCGGTGTCCACTCGAATTCAAATGCGGCAGGAAAACGGAGTGGAGCGAATGCGGTTGGACCTAGTGGCGCCATGAGTGCCTCCGCTGGGAACTGTGGTCGATGCCCGACGCGGTGTCAGGGCACCCTCTGTTTTTTCACACACACTCCCAACGGTACCTTCCAGAGTGGGTGGTCCTACCGCTACCCGTCAGCGGCATATTTCAGGACAGAACTGTTTGTTCTCGAGCGCCACTTGATGGTGAGATTGGGAAACAACAGAAGTACATGCCCCTACCATCCCAGGATGATATGCAACGGGTAGAAAGACAAAGTCAAGATGAAAACCTCACAGATTGCCACACTCTTGGACTCAGAAAAAAGTCTTCATAAACTGAAGATTACTCCTCTGTGGTGGCCACCATTGTAACAGCAAGCATTCAAAGAAATTTCTCTGTGCTGGGCATTGGCATTGGTGCTTGTTTGTGCTTTCCTGTTTAACACAGAATAGGTCTCATGGGGAAAACCAGCCACAGTCCCCCAACTGGCAGGAGAGATAAAGCTTCTGAGAATGGGATCTGAAGGCCTGGAGTGGGGACGGCCTCTGTCGCTGACTGCAAGTGATATGTGAAAGGACAACAGGACTTTCCATTCTGTTAGGAAAGGGGTCATCTCCAAGAGGACACAAGGACACCGTGTATGTGGCATAAAGACCACAGCTTTCTCATCATCTTGTCATCCCTGAATATGTTTCCTAGCAGAATCCTCAGCCTGTCTAGCTGTGCCTCTCTATGTGGGAGAAAAGTAACCCAGATAGAGATAATGGTCAGTTTAAAAATTGGAGAGTAGAACTCAGTGTCATGTGTGAAAACAGTGAGGAGGCCGATATGACTGTCACAGCATAATGGAGAGAGAGCCAGAAGATCCAATGAGAGAGGTAATGTGGGGCAGGTCCCTTAGGGCCTAATGGCCATGGGGAGAACTTTGACTTGAGCCCCAGGAGGGTTCTTACAAGAGAAGCCCCATGCTTCCTTCAGAGGCCCATATCTCACAATGATTGTTGAGGAACGCCTGGTTCACCCCAAGAAAACCACAGGCCCTCTGAAGCTGAATGTGCCTCTCTTCAAATCCCCCACTCTCAAGGGGAATCACCCCTACTGCTCCCAGTGAACATCCATGTCAATTGATGATACCCTCAGGAGAGAACAAGGCTCCTCATGGTGTGAGTGAGGTGACATTCAGTCTGGCAAAGGCAAAGAGGGACGATGTAACAGGCACTGAGTTGTCAGGGAGAAAGACAAAGCTAGAGCATTAGATGAGCAGAAATACTATTTCTGAAAGCAAAGAGTCCCCACTTAGTTGTGCACCCACCTACGGGCCCCCAGCCCTGCTACTGGATGATGTACCTGTCTCTACAGGAGAAAAGAGGCCCCTCCCCGGGGACTGCCTCTAGGGAATGACTCAGTTGCCCATGGCCTGGGCCTCAGTCATGCTCCCTTGACACACATCAGGGTCCTCTGCCCATCAAGACAAGGACATGTTCCAGTCATGGGGAGGCTCATGCTGTACACAGGGTCCCTCACAAACTGTTCTGTTCAGACTGCCCTCATGCTGACCTCAGTGTCAATGCTTTAATGGTGGAAAGAGAGGCAGGGATCTCTGCATTTGTGGTGGAGCCTCATACAAATTGGTGAATGTGAGGTTTCTCCCCACCTGCTTGGAGGCTCACCTCTGTGACTTTCAGCACCACCTCCCAGGGAATTAGAAGGTTACATTCCATATATCTGGTAACGAGCTGGATGTGTGATGGGGAGACAGAGAGACATATCCTGACAGTGCATCAGTCACAGGGCCCTTGTGGCCCTGTGCAAACGCCCCACTCCCCCACTACCTGTCCAGGGTTGTGCTGAGTCCTTCCTTCCTCCTACAAGGAACCCAAGCTTACATCCAGTTCCTCCCCTCCTCATGTGCTGAGACTTTCCTTCTGCACTAGGCTTTGGATTGGGTTCCCATCTACAAATGGTGCCCTCCTTGTTGTGGTTTGGGCAGATTGAGTGAGTGAATGTGTGAACACAGTTTTGGTCACAGGGCCGCTGTCAAGGGTGGCAGTCATGTCGGCAAGGTTTGTTTTTATCAGAATTATTACCATAGGCTCCTGTGAACTGCACATCACTTACTCTCATTGAGGATGGGGCCCCAAGCTTTTATCTCTGTAGAGAGGCATGGTAGAAATCATAACGAATGTGAAATCACAGATCTACTTCTAAGACCGGTGAGAGTGGGGTCCATCCAGCCTTCCTCTCAATGACACTCTCATTTGCAGTTACATGATTAGATCAGAGGCCCAACCCACTGGACAAAGACCACCCTCCCCCAAATAGTTCAAAGACTCCATGCCTGGGACAGAGATCCACAATTAGTTCAGAGCCTGCTCATCCTGGACACCAACCCCAAACAGCTCAAATACATCACACCTGAGGACACAGACCCTAACCTGCTCAGAAATTCCCACTATGGCCTCAGATGAATTAGGATCCCAAAGATAAATGGCATTACTCACAGCCAGTTCTATTGGGTGAAGTTGTAACCTCTTTGGTTGCTGAATGAAACGACATTCTGAAGGAATTCAGAGTGAAAAACAGGATGAGGCACACTATGCTTTGGACAAGCTGGCCTTTGTTTAGTTACTCGGATGCCTCAGGAAAAGATTCAGTGACCCCAGATTCTTGCATCTTCCCAAACACAGAAAAGCATGAAAAGAATTATCTTGTGATATCAGATCTCTGTGTTTCACAGTAAGCTTTTACCAATATGCATGCTTGACTGTATGCATTCCCTAGCCAAACTCATATTGACTTCTCTGCTACCTCCTCAGAGCAGTTTCCTCAGAGCTAAGAGAATATCTGTGTCCTGGGCTCTAGTTCCCAGAAGACCCTAATTCAACCAATCACAACACTACCGCTGTATGTTTTTCTTTAAGTAGACACTACTCAAACTAACAGCCCCTCTTTAGCGCGTAGGCCTCACACCCCTCCCCACAGGGCCTACAGGCTGCACCCTGGGACACAGAACTCCAAATCTTTCCCTCTGGGCTTCTGTGTGGGCAGTGGCAGTGAGGCTCTGTTAAGTCAACCCCAAGGGAGGGAGGCCACCAGTCTAGCAAGCCCTGCAGTCTGCATTCACCAGCATGTCATTCTGAGGAAAGCAGTTTCATTCCAGGGGTGTGGTGTGCCTTAGAGCTGAGGGGTTATGAAATTAATTTCCCATGTCTGGGTCCTGACTTAGGCCCTAACCCTCCCCCTATCCCCAGTCACCTCTGGTCATGGTAACTTTGTATCCTGCCCCATAGGAGGTTCAGAGTGAATCCCATATCCACAGAAGAAGCCTTGGGGACCTGGTCTTCTCTATGTCAGCACCCACTGTGGGCTACTCAGTTCTGGAAATTGGAGAGGTTTTCCCCTCACTGTGCCTATAACAACTCCCTTACATCCCTCTAATCATCTGTCATTTTCCAGAGTCCCTCTCCTTGTGACAGCTGCCACAACTCCCCTCTCACCCAAATTCCCACCCCTCCTGTCATCTTCCAAGAGGCCTCCCTTCCCACCTCAGGTGCCTCTTTAGCCCCTCCCCCAGCCCTACTCCCAGGGCCTCATTTACACCCTCACTCCAATTGTGTCCTCTCACACAGAACCCGCACTACCTCAGAGGATCCCCTGAGGACACTGTCTACTTCCTGCATTCTTCAGGACACCTCTCTCTTGCCCACACACAGGTGACTGTCATAAAGTTCTGGTGAAGGTGGAACTGTTATTCTCTCCAGGATCCAGAGATCATCCAGACCCAGACCAGGAGTCCAGGGCACTTCCCTCAGAGCTGGTGGGAAAGGGTGAGGGTCTCTGAGAGAAAGAGCTAGACTATAGGTCCCACAGGTGTAACAGGGTTTTCTTCAAGGGGCCTAGTGAAGAAGAAGTGACATGGCACCTTAGAAGTGCTTGCTGCTGCTGCTAAGTCACTTCAGTCATGTCCAACTCTGTGCAACCCCATAGACGGCAGCCCACCAGGCTCCCCCGTCCCTGAGATTCTCCAGGCAAGAACACTGGAGTGGGTTGCCATTTCCTTCTCCAATGCATGAAAGTGAAGTGAAAAGTGAAAGTGAAGTTGCTTAGTCGTGTCCGACTCTTAGCGACCCCATGGACTGCAGCCTAACAGGCTCCTCCATCCATGGGATTTTCCAGGCAAGAGTATTGGAGTGGGGTGCCATTGCCTTCTCCGAAATTATTCCTAGTAAACTATAAATAGAAAATAACTACAATGTACAACACTTTATAATGACTTAAAAGGGCTATTTACATTTAGAGTATGTATTTTAAATATTATCAAAACAGAACTTAATATATCAACTTAAGACACTGCAATTCAGAAGGATGATTACCTGAAACTGAGATCCCCAGTCACAGATGCCACCTGACTCTTAGAGTGACCTAACTAAAGCAGCCACTGATTGGAGAAGGGTCTCCAGCCTGTTGACTGGGCAGCAAACACTCCTGGAGACTGGGTTCTACTGGTACTTCAGTGCTCAGGCCCCAGGTCCCCACTGCAAGCTCTTGCTCACCAGCCTCAGTGCCTGATTGTGTGAGCCCTGGTCTGATCTGGGGCCTCTGTCTCTGTATCCCATGGGAGCCTGTACCTGCACTTTCCAAATTGGCTGCAAAGAGTAGTCTAGGTTTCTGTGCCTCCCAAGCTCCACAACCAATCACTGCTGCCAGTGTATTCAAATCTGCAGGGGATGGGTGTGGGCAAAATGGGGTTGGAACAGCCTCCTGTCATCTGAGAAAGAGGTTTCCCCTCTGTCTTCCCTGAGAATGATGTGAGGTGTTAGGAAGCAAGCTTGACTTCTCCTGCACCACAGATGGACAGCACTGTGGCAACATCTATCAAAGTGAAAACTGACAAATCCCTTGTCCTGTCCCTGAGGGAAGGACGTTTTTTGTCCAGTTTTGTTAGTCACCCCAGTGCCCAGCACAGAGTAGGTGATAATTGGGTGACTTGTGACCGACTGAGACTTGATCCAGCAGGTCTACTTTAAAAATATATAATCAACACACCCACATTCATAGACCTGTGTGTAGAAGGAAGTTGGTAGCAAATAACTGTGCAAAACCTTTTTATGTCCATTAATTGTCAACGATCTTTGGATGGTAAACGAATGGTGAGGGGCTTATGGTATAGCATGCAGCACACACTGGCCATGGAACACAATGAGGGGACCAGTGTGTACTGATCAGATGGAACTGCTTGAAGACATGCTGTTAATAGTCGTGGAGAGGGGAAGCAAATGAGAGATGCTCAGAGTGGGGCCTGCTGTGTGTGTGTATGTGTGTCTGTGCTGTGCTTAGTCACATCTGACTCTTTGAGACTCCATGGACTGTAACCCTCCAGGCTTCTCTGTCCATGGGGATTCTTCAGGCAAGAATGCTGGGGTGGGTTGCCATGCCCTCCTCCAGGGTATCTTCCTAACCCTGGGATCAAACTCAGGTCTCCCGCACTGCAGGTGAATTCTTTACCATCTGAGCCACCAGAGAAACCCAAGAATACCAGAGTGGGTAACCTATCACTTCTCCAGGTTCTTTCCAACTCAGGAATCCAACTGGGGTCTCCTACGTTGCAGGCAGATTCTTTACCAGCTGAGCTACCAGGGTAGCAATGTGTGTGTGTGTGTGTGTGTGTGTGTGTGTGTGTGTGTGTGTGTGTGTGTCTGGTTTACATACAGGGAAACGTGTTTGAAAGGAACAAGGAGGCTCTGATAATTAACCCCAGTGGTAGGCCCTGGAAGCAGAGAACATGGAGTAAGATGAGCTGTGTAGTCCATGTACTGATATACTAATGGAATCTTTCATCAGCCCCATGCTCAGATAATATTTGAATAATTATTAATATATAAAGCAAGGTCATATGATGAAAACAATACCTGTACCACAGAACGTTTGTATGTGAGGGCCTCTGGAAGATGTCCAGGAGCCGGGTTCTCAAACTTACATGGCCCAGGGCCAGGCAGTTAGTGTGCATAAGGGAACCCAGCTCATGTGAGGGTAGGGAAGAGCAGCACATGGCCATGGTAAATGTTCCCTGCTGAATCTGCTTCTGGTATAGGTACAATAGAGAAGATGGGATTGGTGCAGACTCCAGACCCTCATGACACCCTTCTCCGCATCAAAAATAGTGGTAATCTTCAGGACGCATCAAAGTTGTTACATCTTTGCACTGATGTAAACTCATTGGGAATTTCCCTCAACCTTTTCATTGCAGGACACACACACACACACACACACACACACACACACACTCCATAGGGAAAGATAACTGATCCTCTTAACCCAGAATTCAATAACTAACTAAGATGGACTTGAGGGGACTTCCCTGGTCGTTCTATAGCTAAGAATTCACCTTGCAGTGCAGGGCATGCAGGTTCACTGCAGCCACTGAGCCTGTGGCACAAACTAGAGAGTCCATGCAACCCAAGCTGAGTTTCAGATTTTTGCTTGTGGTGCACTGACTCTCTATTTGTTACAGGTTTACTATTGTGCTAATAAATTATGTTTATTACAAAATATATACACAAATGCAAATTGCAAAGAGATCAATGAAAGATAAACTTAAAAAAAAACAAGAAAATTACCCTCCAATTAAAATAAATGAATAAATTAAAAAACAACAATAAGACTGACTTAGGAATTGGTTCCACCCATAAGAAATCAACAGGCTTGGATTTATCCTCCCACTTTAAGCAGTTAAAATTTTGTGACTGTTTTTATACATAGTACAACATGCAGGACGCTGACGCCTGAGAGAAGGGGAAAAATGAGGTGAGAACTCCAATTTTCCCTAGCTTACTACCTGAAGAAGCTTTCCAAGTATTAGTGCAGGAAGAAGGAACCCAGCCAGAGACCAGCACTCTCCTAGATCTGAGGAAACAGAGCACAGCATTCAAGGAGGCTAGAATTCCTGGAACACAGGACAAGAGAAAGGGGAGCTGCACTGAGCAGGGAGGACTTCAGAGAGAGAGAACAGGAGTGAGAGATATTGATATTTGCACAGGGTTCCCTGGGAGTCCCCTGCTCTATTCTGATCAGCTCATATGTGTGCAGAATGTACCTAAAGCCAAGAAAAGAACCACCGAAAAGGATTGGGAGGAGCAATCCCAGAGCTCACAGAGGGATGGAGATAGTTCTTCTTCTTACCTTCCAGAGGGAAGAAAACACTCATAATATACAGGTATCATGTACATTACTCAGCAAGATATTACCTCAATAGTGAGGCAAATTAGCCCTAGATGAAGGAAAGATAGAGGCCATAAACTAGGAGCCACTGATGTGTTTTGTGTGGCCTTCACCGTTCCTAAAAATGACTATGCTCAGTTGCTAAGTCATGTGTGACTCCTTGAGACCTCATGGACTGTAGCCCTTCAGGCTCCTCTGTCCCTGGGATTTCCCAGGCAAGGATACTGGAGTGGGTTGCCATTTTATTCTGCAGGCATAGAATATGTTTTAGGGCAGTGAAACTATTCTGTATGAGATTATGGTAAATAGATGACACTGCATATTTGTCAAAACCCTTAGAATCTTACAGCATATAAAGTGAATCAATGTATACATATTAAAAAAATTTTGACATCAAGAATGGAATACTGAATTTGACTAAACAATCTAATTATATTGCAAATATTTAAAACTACCTCACTCAGATCCCCTGACTTAAGTAACTTTGGAAATGAATGGAGTTTGCAAGACTGAGAGCAAAAGATAAAAACACTGTAATCTAGTTGATAGTGTTCTTTCTCATAGGGGTACAGGTTAAGAATCTGGTTAT
Source organism: Budorcas taxicolor (assembly GCF_023091745.1). NCBI lineage: Eukaryota > Metazoa > Chordata > Mammalia > Artiodactyla > Bovidae > Budorcas > Budorcas taxicolor. The sequence continues at coordinate 64,636,190 of NC_068935.1, read as the reverse complement.
GGTTACACATGCATACATGAATTAAGCAGTTTAAAGGATGGCACATGAGTATACATACATATATTTCTTTGTTCTGTGAGCTGAAATTGTCTAAGAGAAGTGATATTCCCCAAATCTGAAAGAAACAATGATGTAGAAAAAAGCACAGAACTTGGTGCCCAATACTCTTTTCCAATAAAAGGAACCAGACTTCTAGGAGAAATTACTGATTGTAGGGCTCAGATAAGAAATATAAAAGAGGAGTCTGGGGGGTCTTATTGTATCAAAAAGGTAGTGAAAAAAAACAGATCCTCACAGTAATGGACATATGTCAAAGAAGAAAGGAATGAACTTCCAATGGCCAAAACTAGAACAAGAAGAGCCACGTAATTAATTAAGTAAATCATCCTTTGATATATATACCCCAAAGTATAAAGCAACTACTTATAAAGTAATTCAGTGAGATCTACCAAAACAGGCATCCATGACAGGGGAGCATGGTGCTGTAGTGGGCCAGATGAGATGGTAGGGGTGAAGAAGATATCAATGCAGACAGAGTATCCTAGTACTGCAGAGTAGTAGGGAGTCAGAACTCAAATAGGGTGAAACGATAAGATCCACAAGAACAGGGAAGGGAGGTGTGTAGTATGAAGTGTGAGAACTTGAGCAGGGTAAAAAGGATATCCATCCCAGGACATATCGTGGGCAGTCAGTGGCAAAGTGGGATTAAGAGGCCTTCACAGAGCAGAGAAGTCTGCCACAAGAGTCAGTTTAGTCCAGAGGATAGGAGGCTGGCCAGGCATGCAGAGTAAAAACCTAAGCCCAGAGAAGTAGAAATCCACATGGAGGAGGCATATTTGTGTAGGAAGTCAGAGGCCAATCAAGGGGAGAAGGGCATCCATGCATGGAAGTGGGCAGCCCTGTGTGGGCAGTTAGAGGCTGAGTGGAATAAGGGGAGTATCTGAACATGGGGGTATCCCATTGCAGAGAATCAAAGCCCAAGCAGGGTAAGGGGAGTATGTTTATAAAACAGTTGCCTGAAGTGGGTGTCAGAGTCTGAATATGTTGAGAAAGGCATTCCAATGGGTTGGGGACAATTCAGAATTTTGTGATATCAGAGCCAGAGCTATGCAGGGACGATTCACATACAAAGGCATGCACACACACATGTACAATTCCCAGACTCTGTCCAATGAAGGGAACTGAGAAATAATGAGTACATACAAGTCTCATATATTGGATTCTGAATTCCATTTTCCCCTAAAAATTATAGGAACTTCTGGGAGAAACTGTTAATTCCATGGCAAGTTCAGGGAAAGAACAAGACGAGCCTGGATATCTTTTACAAAAAGCATCAAATTGTTTGAAGAATGATAGGAAAATATCAAAAGAACAGAGAGCCTATTTAAGGAGGTTTCCACTCTCCGAGGTTGGAATGATATAAACAATATGAACATCAAAATAAATACTGATAGTGACAAGTCATGATTCCTTTAGTAAAATAAAAGACTATTAATCAAATAGAGTTCATTAAATTGATAAATCTAAATTTTGGTGAGGAATAAAATATGTATGTACTTTGAAATACAAAAGAATGTCTTAATTACAAGATAGGAGAGAGTAACTTGACAGTGGAGAAGCTTGACAGCAACCACTTTAATCAAGTGATCCAAGTGAACATCATCAATATTGGGACATATTGAAATCATGAACCACTTGATAGAATGAGATGATATGAACACAGTATCATTTCCATCTTTTCCTGTCAAACATGCAAAAGATGATATTCATCATGAGCAAATGCTGGATGGAGCAAAGTTGAGGAGAATTACAAAATAGCTAACCTCTAGTTTTGGCATTCGAGGATCACTGCCTCACAGAATGAACTGGGAAATCTTTCTTTCCACTTTTATAGGTACATTTATAATGCATGTGTGGAGAATTAACATGACTTTTGTTTTACGTATTTTGTAGAATTCAGCAGTGAGGCTATCTAGAGCTAGGTACGGTAGAGGGACATTTGTGAGGTTGGATGGGCACAGAGTTAAAAATGAATAATCCTTTCTGTTTGCTTCAGATTTTTATTTTCTTCTTGAGTCAATTTCAGTCAACTATGTATTTCTAGAAATTTGTCCATTTCATATAAATTTTCTCATTAGTGCATATTCCAGATCGGGAAAGGGGTTGACAAGGCTATATATTGTCACCCTGCTTACTCAACTTATATGCAGAGTACATCATGAGAAATGCTGGACTGGATGAAGCACAAGCTGGAATCAAGATTGCTGGGAGAAATGCCAATAACCTCAGATATGCAGATGACACCACCCTTACAGCAGCAAGTGAAGAAGAACTAAAGAGCCTCTTGATGAAAGTGAAAGAGGAGAGTGAAAATGTTGGCTTAAAACTCAACATTCCAAAAACTAAGATTCATGGTATCTGGTCCCATCACTTCATGGCAAATAGATGGGGAAACAATGGCAACACTGAAAGACTTTATTTTGGGGGGGCTCCAAAACCACTGCAGATGATGACTGCAGCCAAGAAATTAGAAGATGCTTGCTCTTTGGAAGGAAAGCTATGACCAACCTAGACAGCATATTAAAAAGCAGAGCCATTACTTTGCCAACAAAGGTCCACCTTGTCAAAGCTGTGATTTTTCCAGTAGTCATGTATGGATGTGAGAGTTGGATTATAAAGAAAGCCGAGCACCAAAGAATTGATGCTTTTGAACTGTGGTGTTGAAGAAGACTCTTGAGAGTCCCTTGGACTGCAAGGAGATCCAACCAGTCCATTCTAAAGGAAATCAGTCCTGACTATTCACTGGAAGGACTGATGCTGAAGCTGAAACTCCAATACTTTGGCCACCTGATGTGAAGAACTGACTCATTTGAAAAGACTCTGATGATGGCAAAGATTGAAGTTGGGAGGAGAAGGGGACAACAGAGGATGAGATGGTTGGATGGAATTACCGGCTCAATGGACATGAATTTGAGTGAGCCCCAGGAATTGGTGATGGACAGGGAGGCCTGGCGTGCTGCAGTCCAGAGGGTCACAAGGAGTCAGACATGACTGAGTAACTGAACCATCTGACTGATTCCTTTATAATTTTATTTATTTCTCTAAGTGGTAGTTATTTTTCTTATTTTATTCCTAATTTTAGTAATTTGAGTCTTCTTCCTTCCTTGATCATAATCGCTAAAGTTGTGTTATTTTTTGACCTTTCTAAATAACCAAACTTTTATTTGTTGAGTATATTTGTGGTTATTCTATTCTCTACTTTATTTTGCTCTAATATTTATTGTTGACTATATCTGCCTATTTGAGTTCAGTTAGCTACATTCCCTAACTTAAGTGTGATGTGTTTTTGCTTTCATTGTCCTCAAAGTAATTCAAACCAATGTGCTTACCACAGATGCCAAAGTAGCTCAAGCTGATCAGTCATTTGAAGACCTAGAAGACTATCACCAAAAACAGATGTTCTATTCATCAGTTGGGATGGGTATACCAGAGTAGGAAGTCAAAATATGCCTGGAGTACCTGGCAAGTTTTGCCTTGGAGAACAGAATGAATCAGGGCAAAAGCTCACTAAATTCTGCCAAGAGGATGCACTCATCATAGCATATACCCTTTCTGAACAGCACAAGAGATAAGTTTACACATGGACATCACCAAATGGTCAACACCAAAATCAAATTGATTACATGTTTTGTAGCCAAAGATGGAGAAGCTGTATGCAGTCAGCAAAAACAAGATCTGGAGCTGATTGGCTCTGCTCATCAGCTTCTAATAGCAAAATTCAGGCTTAAACTAAAGAAAGTGTGGAAAACCACTAGGAGAGCCAGGTGTGACTGAAATCCAATCCCCTATGAATATGCAGTGGAGGTTCAAGGGATTCAAGGGATTAGATGCAGTTAACAGTGCACCTGAAAACCTATGGATGGAGGTCCATAACACTGTACATGAAGCAGTGAACAAAGCCATCCCAAAGAAAATGAAAAGCAAGAAGGCAAAGGGGTTATCTCAGGAGGCTTTCAAATAGCTGAAGAAAGAAGAGAAGCAAAAACCAAGGGAGAAAGGAAGGGTGCATCGAGCTAAAGGCAGCATTCCAAAGAAGAGCACCCAGAGACAAGAAGGCCTTCATCAATGAACAGTGCATAAAACTAGAAGAAAACAACAGCAGAGGAAAGAATAGAGATCTCTTCATGAAAACTGGAAATATCAAGGGAGCATTTTGGCCATAGATGAGCACAATGAAGAATAGCAACTGTAGAGACCTAGTAGACGCTGAAGAGATCAAGAGGAGATGGAAACAATACATGGAAGAACTGTACAAAAAAGATTCCAATGAACGAGATTATTATGTTGGTGTGGTCAGTCACCCAGAGCCAGGTATTCTGGAGTGGGAAGTCAAGAGGGCCTTAGGAAGCTCTACTGTTAATAAGGCTAGAGGATGAGATGGGATTCCAGTTGAAATATGCAATTCCCAAAAGGATGATGCCTTCATGGTGCTGCATTCAATATGTCAGCAAATAAGGAAGATGCAGCTGTGGCCATAGGACTGCCAAAGGTCAATTCTCATCACGATTCCCAAGAAGGGTAGTACTGAAGAATGTGCTAGCCATCTGACAATTAAAAGCCTTGAGTAATGAGCACATAGTTTCTCAAAACCATACAAAGAACACACATAATAAAGTCAAGATTCTGATAACATACATATATGCTTGTAAGTAAAACTTCAGGGTAAATGTACAACTGCAACTGGTTGTAACACAGATTTGGTTAACATCGAGTAAGTTTATAAGACAATCAAATGATATTAGGCAAAATCAAAACAAACAATATTAGGCATGCTGCCTGACGTCTTCTTACTTCCACTTATGAGCTGTGTGATCTTAGGCATGTAGCCAACCTCTCTGTGCTTCCAATTCTGAGCTGTGTAATCTTAGGCAAGTTGCCTGATCCAGGTGTGCTTCCACTTAAGAGCTGTGTGATTTAAGCCAGTTGCCTGACTTCTCTGTGCTTCCATTTCTGACCTTTCTGATCTTAGGCAAGTTGCCTGACCTTTCTGTGCCTCTACGTCTGAGCTGTGTGATCTTAGACAAGTTTACTAACCTCACTGTGCTCCCACATCTGTGCTCTATGACCTTAGGCAAGTTGCCTGACATCTACTTGCTTCCCATTCTTAGCTCTCTGATCTTAGGCAAGTTACCTCACCTCTCTGTGCTTCCATATCTTTGCTGTGTTCAGTTCACTTTAGTCTCTCTATCCTGTCTGACTCTGTGTGACCCCAGGGACTACAGCAGGCCAGGGTTCCCTGACCATCACCAACTCCCAGAGCTTGCTCAAACTCCTGTACATCGAGTCTGTGATGCCATTCAACCTACTCATCATCTGTCATCAACTTGGATTCCTGCAAGCAAAATTTCCAGCATTTGGGTCTTTTCCAGAGAGTCAGTTTTTCACATCAGGTGGGCAGAGTATTGGAGCTTCAACTCCAGCATCAGTCCTTCCAATGAATATTCAGCACTGATTTCCTTTAGTATGGACTGGTTTCATCTCCTTGAACTCAAGAGACTATCAAGGGTCTTCTCCAATACCGTAGTTCAAAGCATCATTTCTTCAGTGCTCAGCTTTCTTTACCATCCAATTCTCATATACATACATGACTACTGGAAAAACCACAGCTTCGACTAGAGGGACCTTTGTCAGTAAAGTAATGTCTCTGCTTTTTCATATGCTGTCAAGATTGGTCAGAGTTTTCTTTCAGCGAGAAGTGTCTTTTAATTTCCTGGCTGCAGTCACCATCTGCAGTCATTATGGAGCCCATGAAAATAAAGCCTGATACTATTTTCATTGTTTCTTTTCTATTTGTCAAAAAGTGATTGGACTTGATGCCATGATCTTCGTGGGTTTTTTTTAAACAGTCATTTTACACTTGAGTGTTGAGTTTTAAGCCAGCTTTTTCACTCTCCTCTTTCACTTTCATCAAGAGGCTCCATAGTTCTTCGCTTTCTACCATTAGGGTGGCGTCATTTGCATATCTGAGGTTATTGGTATGTCTTCTTGAAATCTCGATTCCTCCGTGTGCTTCATCCAGCCTGGTCTTTCCCTCAAAGTACTCTGCATATAATTTAAATGAGAAGGGTGACAATAAACAGCCTTGTCATTCTCCTTTCCCAGTTTAGAACTGGCCTGATGTTCCATGTCTAGTTCTAACTGTTGCTTCTTGACCCATATGCAGATTTCTCAGGAGGCAGGTAAGGTGGTCTGGTATTCCCATCTCTTTAAGTATGTTCCACAGTTTGTTGTGATCCACACATTGTAAGGCTTTGGTCTAACCAAGAAAGCAAAAGTAGATGTTTTGTCTGGAACTCTCTTGCTTTTTCTATGATCCAATAAAAGTTGGCAATTTGCTCTATGGTTCCTCTGCCTTTTCTAAATCCAGCTTGAACATCTGGAATTTCCCGGTTCTTATACTGTTGAAGCCTAGCTTCGAGAATTTGGAGTACTCTTTTGCTAGCAAGTGAGATGAGTGCCATTGTGTGTTAGTTTGAACATTCTTTGGCATTGGCTTTCTTCGGGATTGCAATGAAAACTGACCTTTTCCAGTCCTGTGGCCACTGCTGAGTTTTGCAAATTTGCTAGAATATTGACTGAAGCACTTTCACAGATTTGAAATAGTTCAACTGAAATCCCATCACTTCAAATAGCTTTGTCCATAGTGATGCTGCCTCAGTCCCACGTGACCTTGCCTTCCAGGATGTCTGGCTGTAGGTGAGTGATCACACCATTGTGATTATCTGGGGGCATTAAAGCCTTTCTTGTATCATTCTTCTGTGTATTCTTGTCACCTCTTCTTATTATCTTCTGCTTCTTTTAGGTCCATACCATTTCTCTCCTTTATTGTGCCCTTATTTTTCATTTCTTTTCCTTAGATTTGAGAGATCAAAGATTACATGGGAAGAGATTCACATTATATGAAAAAAGAAAAAAAAATCAAGTAGTAGCGGTTTCCCATTGAGCTGCCTTTTTCACTGGTGGTGGGAAGATTTTCAGTGCTCCAATGAGTAAGTCCTACAGCCTACTGCAGTTTCACTTTGTACTAGACCAACCCATGGTAACGTCTTAAAGGAAGCTGTGCTTTGGCTGGTACCGAGTTATAATTAATTGCTTTTTAGCACTACAGTTAACAGACCTTCTTCCTCAAATATATACATGTCCATAATTTTTGCTATTATTGTCCACCAACACTAAATGAGGATCAAGCCTGTGCCAAACTTCATATGAAAAAAGGGAAATATTCACAGTTGTGCTGCCTCACTTTCAAGAAAGCATTTTCCATTAGCCATCGAACATATATTCATTGCTTAAGCTCACTTCAGAGTCCAAGCACAAAAATTTCAAAGGCAGAGTCATTGATACGTTTCTTTAACAATAGTAAGCACTAGATCACAGACCTGTATGATAGTGAAGCTTAAACAGCTAAAACTGTGTACCATACCTTCTTATTAGCTGCTAGACCAAAGCTTAAGTCAGAGTTTGATTTCCATCTTTCAGATCTTGCGCTCCAATGCCAAACAGAGGGAATTTGACAGGATGCTTCCCTAATTAAATTCGGTAGTTCCAGTTTTCTAGCTGCAAACACACAAAAGCAAATGCTTAAAGATTTTTACTTGTTTAATCTGTGTATGTGGGTGCACACAAAGTCAGGCAACTTGCCTAGGATCAGCAATCTCAGATGTGGAAGCATCCCTTGGAGAAGGAAATGGCTACCCACTCCAGTATTCTGGCCTGGAGAATGCCATGGACAGCCCATGGGGTTGTAAAGAGTCGGACAGGACTGAGCGACTTTCACTTCACCTTACTTCACTTCACTGAGCAGACTAATTATAACAGATGCTAGATCTCAGGAGTGGCTCCATAATTAACAGAATACAATAAAGAATAAAATATGGGGCCCCTGCTTCAAAAATGCTTCAAACTTTCAAGATGGTCACAGCAGATCATGAAATCATGGTTGAGGCCCATCCAAGCACCCAAGAATAGGGCCTGGTGTAATTGCACAGAACAGATAACCATGAAGCCCATCTTAATTCACTTTGGCCCAAGGGTAGGATCTTAGGGAACTCCTCCTGTTATTCCTTAGTTGCTCTGAAAGCCTAAGGGAGGGAGTTCAAAGCTTTGAACTAAGGGGCTAGGGAAGCCCTAGAAGACAGAAGACAGATGGCCAAGAGAGGGAACATGGCTTAAGGCACTGTATATAGACCAATCATTTGCAAAATGTGCAATATTTTAAAGCCCTATCATAATGAAAAGCAATTTTAAAAAGTGAGATTAAAAACTACAATTTTAGAAAATTTGGGGTCACATTACTTAAAGGTAAATAAATCTCTACAGATATAGGGTCAGGAGTTCCAGGGGTCCTTTTGCAGGGTCCAACACTGTGAAGATTTGGTGTCACATGGTTGGCATATGCCGTGTATTAGGCCAATTGTGGTAGGGACTTCTAGCTTTATGGCAGGGAATCCATAAATCTTTGATTAGAAGAGCTTGTTGTGCATGGTCTGAACAGGTCAATGGAAATAATAGGTCTTGAAAATCCATTCAGCCTCCAAGAATGGGGTTGCCAAACATTTCCCTGTCTATGGTGAAGTCCACCCCCATTCTTATTTTCTTTTATGATTTTCTTTCACAATTGTCCTTGTGATTTTTTAATAATAACAAAGTAGGAAAATATTAACAAAGTGATTAGATAAATGTGCCCTGTGTATCTCTTAACTCTCAGTAAGCCAGATGTGTGTATCATACTAGGCTGTAGTGAAATTTGATAGCTGAAATTTGGTCTTCAATAAAAGTCCCAGTGCAAATAATCGAGCTAGCCTTTAAAGGTCAAGCTTTTTTGAAATTGTCTTACATTTTGGTGACTGAAGAAATGTGCTTTTTCTTATCCTTCATTCTTTTTTTTTTTCAGGGATGAAATTAGAATGATCCTTCTGCATAGCAGGAATTTTCCTGGTGGCTCAGTGGGTAAAGAGCCTGGCTGCAGTATGAAACAGCCGTGTTCAATCCCTGGCTTTGGAAGATATCCTGGAGAAAGAAATAGCAACACATTCCAGTATTCTTGCTGCAGAATTCCATGGACAGAGGAACCTGGGGTCCTACAGTCCATGGAGTCATAAAGAGTCAGACACAACTGAGTGACTAACACTTTCACTTTCACTGCATAGCAAGAAATGAGCCAACACCAGACAACCTTAAAAAGTACTCAAGGCTTGTCTTTCCAAAACTAGTATCTCCCACATGTTTTTGAAATACTATGGAATATCTTGAATCCTAGGCCTATACCTATAGTCAAAACTATCTCCAACCTCACTTTTTCTTGGTGTCTTATTCACTTAAGACCTTATTTTCTACTGAAAAAATTATCAAACTGATAGACTCAGTTCAGTTAAGAATTGAAGGATATAATCCAGGGAAATTACTAATGATATAAGCTTTTTGGCATGCAAAATTAACAGTGATAAAAGAGGCTTCTTTCGTGAAGTTCCAGAGAATCCCAAATAAAATATATTGCCATTTTCAAAAGATACATGTGTTATTTTTTATCACTTAAAACATCCAATAAGAAATGTGCCAAAGAAGACCACATGCATCCCAGGAAAGCCTTTGTTTTTAATCTCAAACTTATTATGATTCTACCAAGAGATAGCCATCAGGGCAAGAGAAATTTGTCTTCAATAACACGGTAAATATTGCATATAAAAAGTTTTTTAAAAACAGGAAAAAAAAAAGAAAAAAAAACCCAACACATTCTAAACCAACTATGTGCTGTGCTTAGTCTCTCAGTCATGTCCACCTCTTTGCAACCCCATGGACTATACTTCAAGTTAAAAAAGAAAATTGTGTTTAAAATACATAAAAACATGCATCTTTTGAGGATGTGGCTAAAAACTCACCATGTCTACTTTAAACACTGCATTCACTAATAACAAGATGAAATTCAGGGCATGACTTTCTCATGTCAGTTCTACACTGTCTCAGATTTCCTATATTAGTGACAAAAATCTAAAAACATAGAACAAGTAAGTCTTCTTTCTTTTTCCATGTATCTTAATTGAGTTCTCTATCTCTCCCAGTTTTTTCTCTGTAGCCCTTAGTGATTATATGATATATTTGGCTTCTTGGCTTATTGTATCAGTTCAGTTCAGTTCAGTCGCTCAACGCCATGTCCAACTCTTTGCAACCCCGTGAATCACAGCACACCAGGCCTCCCTTTCCATCATCAACTCCTGGAGTTCATCCAAACTCATGTGCATCGAATCGGTGATGCCATCCAGCCATCTCATCCTCTGTCGTCCCCTTCTCCTCCTGCCCCCAATCCCTCCCAGCACCAGGGTCTTTTCCAATGAGTCAACTCTTCACATGAGGTGGCCAAAGTATTGGAGTTTCAGCCTCAGCATTGGTCTTTCCAAGGAACACTCAGAACTGATCTCCTTTAGAATGGACTGGTTGGATCTCCTTGCAGTCCAAGGGACTCTCAAGAGTCTTCTCCAACACCACAGTTCAAAAGCATCAATTCTTCAGTGCTCAGCTTTCTTCACAGTCCAACTCTCATATCCATACATGACCACAGGAAAAACCATAGCCTTGACTAGATGGACCTTTGTTGGCCAAGTAATATCTCTGCTTTTGAATATGCTATCTAGGTCGGTCATAACTTTCCTTTCAAGGAGTAAGCGACTTTTAATTTCATGGCTCCAATCACCATCTGCAGTGATTTTGGGGGCCTCAAAAAATAAAGTCTGACACTGTTTCCAGTGTTTCCCCATCTATTTCCCATGAAGTGATGGGACTAGATATCTCTCCCTAATTTAGGAATAAAATATAAAATCCATGAGGAAATAGATTTTTTTTTAACCGCTGTATGTCCAGTACCTGAAAAACACTGACCCACAGTAGGTGCTTAAAAATCATCAGATGTATGAAAGTGAATGGCATCACTATAGTAAGAGAGATAAAAAACACACATTCTATTGTAAATGAACAACATAAAAGGAGCTGAATGGCTGACAGGATTGCCTTTTTTTTTTTTTTTTTTTTACTTTATTTTACTTTAAAATACTGTATTGGTTTTGCCATAAATTGACATGAATCAGCCACGGGTGTACATGAGTTCCCAAACATGAACCCCCCTCCCACCCCATATCATCTCTCTGGATCATCCCCGTGCACCAGCCCCAAGCATCCTGTATCCTGCATCGAACATAGACTGGCGATTCATTTCTTACATGATAGTATACATGTTTCAATGCCATTCTCCCAAATCATCCCACCCTCTCCCTCTCCCTCTGAGTCCAAAAGTCTGCTCTACACATCTGTGTCTCTTTTGCCATCTCGCATAAAGGGTCATCATTACCATCTTTCTAAATTCCATATATATGTTTTAGTATACTGTATTGGTGTTTCTCTTTCTGGGTTACTTCACTCTGTATAATTGGCTCCAGTTTCATCCACCTCATTAGAACTGATTCAAATGTATTCTCTTTAATGGCTGAGGAATACTCCATTGTGTATATGTACCACAGCTTTCTTATCCATTCATCTGCTGATGGACATCTAGGTTGTTTCCGTGTCCTGGCTATTATAAACAGTGCTGCGATGAACATTGGGGTACATGTGTCTCTTTCTATTCTGGTTTCCTCGGTGTGTATGCCCAGTGGTGGGATTGCTGGGTCATAAGGCAGTTCTTTTTGCAATTTTTTAAGGAATCTCCAAACTGTTCTCCATAGTGACTGTACTAGTTTGCATTCCCACCAACAGTGTAAGAGGGTTCCCTTTTCTCCACACCCTCTCCAGCATTTATTGCTTGCAGACTTTTGGATCGCAGCCATTCTGACTGGTGTGAAGTGGTACCTCATTGTGGTCTTGATTTGCATTTCTCTAATAATGAGTGATGTTGAGCATCTTTTCATGTGTTTGTTAGCCATCTGTATGTCTTCTTTGGAGAAATGTCTATTTAGTTCTTTGGCCCATTTTTTGATTGGGTCGTTTATTTTTCTGGAATTGAGTTGCATAAGTTGCTTGTATATTTTTGAGATTAGTTGTTTGTCAGTTGCTTCATTTGCTATTATTTTCTCCCATTCTGAAGGCTGTCTTTTCACCTTGCTTACAGTTTCCTTTGTTGTGCAGAAGCTTTCAATTTTAATTAGATCTCATTTGTTTATTTTTGCTTTTATTTCCAGAATTCTAGGAGGTGGATCATAGAGGATCCTGCTGTGATTTATGTCGCAGAGTGTTTCGCCTATGTTCTCCTCTAGGAGTTTTTTGTATCTATATTTGTATATGTATTTAAATGCATTCATCTGAAAGAGCAATGCTGAGTTAATTTCCTCCCATTTCAAAAAATGACTAATATTTATATTGATAAAGCTGTACAATAATCTTTTGCCCCATTCTCAATGTTGTTTCTGTTAGGTCCATAGCATTTTGGGACCTAACAGAAGCAGAAGATATTAAGAAGAGTTGGCAAGAATACACAGAAGGACTATACAAAAAGGATCTTCATGACCCAGAGAATCACGATGGTAAGATCACTCACCTAGAGCCAGACATTCTGGAATGTGAAGTCAAGCAGGCCTAAGGAAGCATCTCTGGAACAAAGCTACTGGAGGTGATGGGATTCCAGTTGTGCTATTTCAAATCCTAAAAGATGATGCTGTGAAAGTGCTTCACTCAATATGCCAGAAAATTTGGAAAATTCAGTAGTGGCCTCAGGACTGGAAAAGGTCAGTTTTCATTCCAATCCCAAAGAGAGGCAATGCCAAAGAATGCTCAACTACCACACAGTTTCACTCATCTCACACGCTAGAAAAATAATGCTCCAAATTCTCCAAGCCAGGCTTCTACAGTACATGAACTGTGAACTTCCAGACGTTCAAGCTGCATTTAGAAAGTGCAGAGGAACCAGAGATCAAATTGACAACATATGTTGTCATCAAAAAAGCAAGAAAGTTCCTGAAAAGCATCTACTTCTGCTTTATTGATTATGCCAAAGCCTTGGAGTGTGTGGATTACAACGAACTCTGGAAAATTATTAAAGAGATGGGAATACCAAACCACATGACCTGCCTCCTGAGAAATCTGTATGCAGGTCAAGAAGCAACAGTTAGAACTGCCATGGAACTACAAACTAGTTACAAATCAGGAAAGAAGTACGTCAAAGGTATTATTGTCACTCTGCTTATTTAACTTACATACAGAGTACATCATGAGAAATGCTGGACTGGATGAATTACAAGCTAGAATCAGGATTGCTGGGAGAAATATCAATAACTTCAAATATGCAGATGACACCACCCTTATGGCAAAGAGTGAAGAACTAAAGAGCCTCTTGATGAAAGTCAAAGAGCAGAGTGAAAAAGTTGACTTAAAACTCAACATTCAGAAAACTTAGATCATGTCACCTAGTCCCATCACTTCCTGGCAAATAGATGGGGAAACAGTAGAAACAGTGACAGACTTTATGTTTTTCGGTGGCAAAATCACACAGATGGTGACTGCAACCATGAAATTAAAAGATGCTTGCTCCTTGGAAGAAAAGTTTTGACCAACCTAGGGTCAGGAAGATCCACTGGAGAAGGAAATGGCAACCCACTCCAGTATTCTTGCCTGGAGAATCCCATGGATGGAGGAGCCTGGTGGGCTACAGTCCATGGGGTCGCAAAGATTCGGACACGACTGAGCGACTTCACTTTCACTTTCACTTTCAGACAACGTATTAAAATGCAGAGACATTCCTTTGCTAACAAAGGTCCATCTAGTCATAGCTGTGGTTTCTCTGGTAGTCATAAATGGATGTGAGAGTTGAACTATAAAGAAAGCTGAGAACCACAGAATTGATGTTTTGAACTGTGCTGTTGGAGAAGACTCCTCAGAGTCCCTTGGACAGCAAGGAGAACTATGCCATCCATCCTAAAGGAAATCAGTCCTGAATGTTCACTGGAAGACTGATGCTGAAGCTGCAACATCAATACTTTGGCCATGAAATGTGAAGAGCTGACTCACTTGAAATGACCCTGATGTTGGGAAAGATTGAAGGTGGAATGAAAAGGGCATCACAGAGGATGAGATGGTTCGATGACATCACCTACTCAATGGACATAGGTTTGAGTAAACTCTGGGCATTGGTCATGGAAAGGGAGGCCTGCTGTGCTGCAGTCCATGAGGTTGCAAAGAGTCAGACATGACTAAGCAACTGAATTGAACTGAACTGAACAATGATGTTTAGTTTATATCACTATTTTTTTCTTCTGAAAAAGTTTATTTTCTTTTTTAATGCTTTATTTTATATTGGAGTGCAATTGGTTAGCAATGTTGCATTAACTTCTAGTGTACAGCAAAGTGATTGAATTATAGATATATGAATATGTATATATACATATATATTCTTTTTCAAATTCTTTTCCCATTTAGGTTCTTACAGAGTATTCAGCAGAGTTCCCTGTGATATAGAGTTTTAGGTTATCCATTTTAAATAGAGCAGTGTGTACACATCAATCCAAAACATATTTAATTGATAAATGTCTTTTATCATAAGTCACTTTAAATCAGCGTGGGAAGTAATCAGAATGTACATTTTCCTAATGGTAACATTAATTAGTAAAATATTCCTTAGGCACAATACCAGACATTTGAACACAAGTGTCTCTTCTCTTCAAAATCAAAAGCATAAGAAAGTATTGAGTAAAATGGTCTTCCCCCAAAGAGAAGTAGCACATTCTCTTTACTGACAGGAAAAACAAGAATGTTAATAACTGAACTATATTTAAGTTAAACTAGTTAAAACCGAACATTATATTTTCTTTAAATTGATGTTTGACTCAGGTGCTTGCTAATTTATCTTCCCTGCTTATAGAGTACAGGGAAGAGCATTTGGACTTTCATAATTACAAAATATCCTGAGAGAAAATTAATTTTGTTAGCAAATAGCAAATAATTTAGTTACTATTCTTTTTGAAATATATTTTCTTCAATGACTATACCAACATATTTTATGAGTGTTCTCTCTTTCTAACATTATATAAATGGATTCATTTGAATCTTAATGGAGAAGAAGCACAGACTATTCAAAACTTGAATAATGAACATGAAGTTTTTTAAAACAATATGAAGAAGAAATATAATAAAGTTAAGATTCTGATAAAATATATAAATGCTTTTAATAAAACTTCATGATAAATGTGCCACTACATCTGCAACTGGTATTAATATCTATTTGGTTCACATCTAGTAAGTATATAAGATAATCAAACAAACCAAAAATAAGGGGGAGAAGTTCATGCTGAACTGAAACTCTTGTAGAGCCACTAAACAACAGTGGACAAAGCAATACTCAGGAAAAGAAAATGTCAGTGTTGCTCAATGAAAATAATTTTCTTCCAATATACATTATTTCAAGTTATGAGTCCTTCATGAAAATATTGTTGGCGAACTAATTAAGCAAAGTAAGCACTGATGGCATAAACAGCAGCAGAAGTTTTGCTGAGCAGATCTATTTAAACCTCAGATTAAAGATAAAACATTTGAAGAACTGATGGTAATAAACACAATGGAAATGTTCCAGTGGAAATATGGAAATAAGATCACCTTTTAGAGTAAACTGGTGAAATTAGAGCAATGAGATACCACTACACATATATCGGAAAGGTCAAACGCAAAAATCTGACAAAGCATTTACCTGCAAAGATGAGGAACAATAGGAACTCTCATTTGTTGTTAGTGGGATTACAAAATGGTAGAGTCAGTTGGGAAGCAATCGCTTACAGAGCTAAATATTGTCATACCACATGATCCAACAATTACCCTCCTAGTTAGTTAGTTCAACAAATGATAGCTAATGCCCACATAAAAACATGCACATCAATTTTATAACAGCTTAATTCATACTCTCTCTCTCTCTCTCTCTCTCTCTCTCTCTCTCTCTCTCTCTCTCTCTCTCACACACACACACACACACACACACACACACAAATTAGAAGCAACCAGTTCAGTTCAGTTCAGTCGCTCAGTCGTGTCTGACTCTTTGTGATCCCATGAATTGCAGCATTCCAGGCCTCCCTGTCCATCACCAAATCCCGGAGTACACTCAAGCTCATGTCCATCAAGTTGGTGATGCCATCCAGCCATCTCATCCTTTTTCATCCCCTTCTCCTCCTGCTCCAATCCTTCCCAGAATCAGAGTCTTTTCAAAGTGTCCTTTAATAGACATATGGATAAACAAACAATGGTACATCAACATAATGGAATATTATTCAAGAATAAAAAGAAACAAGCTATCAAATCACAAAAAGAAATGAATGAAACCTGAGTGAATGTTATTAAGTAAAGCAAGCTAGTCTGAAATAGGTTATACACTGCATGGAGCCAATTGTACAACATTCTGGGAAAGATAAAACTGCAGAGCAGATAAAAAATATCAGAGGCTTTTTTCTTTTGCATCACAATAGTTTTATTAGTCTGAATACAGTATGTCAACCTTCAGCAATTCCTCTCCTACACTGACGCACAAATCCACTCAATTGGAGTCTTCATTGCCCCAGAGCTCATATACTGTAATGTTATTCTGTGCGTCTGCAGAACCTCGACACTGGCAGGGTTGAGGTTAGCACTGGTTAATAGTTTCAGATTCCACACCCTGGACACATATTTCACAAGGTCCATCTCAAGCAGGATTAAGGTGTCAAACATATAGTCTTTTCTGGGGAATCCTTTTTTCTTTTTCTTTTCCAGAGAGCCAAATGAACCACCCTAACAGGCAGGAGGAGTCTGCAGATTACTCTCCCCACTCTCTCCTGCCAACTTCACTGTCACATATATCAGCACAGTGAAAAAAAAGCCAGAGCAATGTACCTCAAACCAGTCTTGGGCATGCTCTGGTAGATTCTGCCAAATTCTGCCAAATTCTGCTAGAAAGTGTCCTCCGCAGAGGACTTTACCCTGGAGCTCCCCTGAGCCAAGAGGAAATGGCTCCTGGTGTGCTGGTCTGCCCTGGTACCTGGAAACTGAGGATCAGGAAGGGCTGGGCCCTTGGTGATGTCATAAAGGGCCCATGTGGCCATTGTGAAAGGAGGTTTGCAGGGCCAACTGGAAGTAGGTCTTAAAGGGAAATGGGGACATTTTCAGCGGGCAAATGAAAAAGAGTTGGGGAGTGACAAAATGCCATCTGCTTACCAGTGTATTTTTTCTGAACCTGATGTTCTACTGGAAGGGTGGATATGTCTTCTACTCTCATTAATCCATTTGTTGAATCCAGATGCTGGACTGAGCAGAACGGAGCCTTGGGCATGTGTCCCTGTGGAGCAGAGAGCCAAGTGAGAAAGAAAGATATTAAAGCAGAGGTCAGAAACTAGGAGCCACTTATATGTTTTGTGTGGACTACACTCTTTCTATAAATGACTGTGGTCAGTCGCTAAGTTGTGTCTGAGTCCTTGAGACCTCATGGACTGTAGCTCAATAGGCTCCTCTGTCCCTGGGATTTCCCAGGCAAGAATCCTGGAGTGGGTTGCCATTTCCTTTTCCAAGCATAGGGGATGTTTTAGGGCAGTGAAACTATTCTGTGTCATGTTATGGTAAATACATGGGACTATATATTTGTCAAAACCCATAGAATCTTAACAGCAAGAAAAGTGAATCAATGTATGCATATTCAAAAAAAAAAACATTTTGACATCAAGAATGGAATGCAGAATTTGACCAAACAATCAAATTATATTACAAATGTATGAAATCACCTCACTAAGATCCGCTGAATTAAGTAACTTTGGAAATGAATAGATTTTGCAAGACTGAAAGCAAAAGATAAAACCACTGAAATCTAGTTGATAGTGTTTTTTCTCATAGAAGTAAAGGTTAACAATCCTGATACTGTTACACATGCATACTTAAACAGTTTCATAGATGGCACATGTATATTCATACATATATATTTCTTTGTCTGGTTAGCTGAAAGGGTCTAAGAGAAATGATACTCCCAAATAATGAAAGAAATAAGCACATATCTTGGTTCCCAATATTAATTTCCAGTAAAAGAGACCAGGCTTCTTGGAGAAATTAGTGATTGTAGGGCTCAGGGAGGAAATATAGAAGAGGAGTCTGAGGGAACTTATTCTAGCAAAAAGGAAATTCTAAAAATATAATTAAAAAGCCCCAGAGTAATGAGATTATGTCAAAGAAGACAAGACTGAGCTTCCAATAGCCAAAACTGTAACAAGATGAGCAACATAATAAATTAAGTAAGTCATCTTTTGGGATTATCCCCCAAAGTATAAAATGAATATCTATGGGTCCATAATGATATAAATAAATGATTGAATACATGTGAGACAATAGACCAATTTCTCATGCAGAAAAATTTCAGATAGTTGACATAGGTAACTTGGCTCTCAGGGAGGTGGAGTGTAACTCCCTGTTCCTGAAGAGTGAGTTACACGTAGTGACTTCCTTCTAAAAGATACAACAATATGGAGAGGAAGAAAAAGAGTAACTTGACAGTGGAATAACCTGACAAACACTACTTCAGCCAGGTGGTAAAGATCAGCTTTAACAGTGATAAGGCTTGTTGATCGTATCACATGATTAAAAGGACATTCCACCTCTGCAGTCTTCTTCCCCCAAAATCCATGAAGTGACAGTGAAAGTGAAAGTTGCTCAGTCGTGTCCAGCTCTTCAAAACACCATGGACTATACTGTCCATGGAATTCTCTAGGCCAGAATACTGGAGTTGGTAGCCTTTCCCTTCTCTAAGAGATCTTCCAACCCAGGGATCAAACCCAGGTTTCCTCCATTGCAGGTGGATTCTTTACCAGCTGAGCCACAAGGGAACTTCCCCCCTAAAATCCATAGTCCCAAGCTAATAGGAAAATCATCAGACAAATTCAAATTGGGAAACTTTTTATAAAATACCTGATAGTATTCCTCAAAAATATCAAGGTCATAAAAAATAAGAGAAGTATGTGAAATTGTCACATCCAAGAACATGAAAAGCATGGCTACTACATGCAATGTGGAATCCAGGATGGGTTCCTTGCATAGAAAAAGGATGTTAGGTAAAAATTAAGAAAACCTTAGCAGGAAAAATCTTAGAAATAATGTAGGCACTCTAGTTTATAACAATATGGGTGATATTTGGGAACTTTCTGATAATAAGGAAAATATCTTTGCTTTCTTGTAAATCTAAAATCATTCCAAAGTTTTTTAAAGTTTATTTTCAAATCATAGAGCAATAAAGGCAACATTAACATTGTTTCCTGATGACATAATTGTGTATCTGGAGACTCCAAGAGAAAAGTACTCTATACAGTTAGCCTTTCCTATGCATGTGTTTCACATTCAAGTATTCATTCAACTATATATTAAAAAAAAAAAATCCAGAAAGTTCCAAAAGTCAAGCTGCAAATTTAACATGTGCTGGCAACTGTTTACATATATTTTACATTGTATTAGGTTCGTAAGAAATTTAGAGATGATTTAAAGTATATGGGAGGACGTGTGTAGTTTATATGCAAATACTAAAATGATATGCTACTTATTTAAGGGACTTGAATGTCTGTGGATTCCAGTATCTGATGTTTGGCAGGGGTGTCCTAGAACCAATCTCCCACAGATATCCAGGGAAAGCTGTATTTTAAAGGAATTGACCTAGATGGTTGGATAAAAATAATAATATATAAAACAGTGTTCCTAAATACTAACAAGTAATTACGTTTATAAAGGAAGACACCATTTATAATAGCTACAAACAGATAAATATTAAGAATATATTTAAGAACAAATATGCAATAGCTATTTGAAAAAAATTCTGAAATGCCACTGAAAATGCAATAAAATGGAAAGATATCTCTTGGGGAAGATGAAAATATTTTATATAGGTATCAATTGTCCCCAAATTATTCTATAATTACTATAAGATTTCAGCAAAAATACTAATATGTTTGGTGTGGGAAATAAGCTAATTCTTAAACATATATGGAAAAATAAACACATAATAAGAAGCAGGATATTTCTGAAAAAGAATAATGAGCATGAAGGCTATACTTACCTTTTAAAGCATGTGGATAGCTGACATACTTACATAGAGAAGTACTGTTATACAACTAGTACTGGTACATGGCTAGCCTTAGTTCATGAGGTAACAAATGAAAGCAGAAATCAACTCAACTACACACACACATACACAAACCTACAGCTTTTGTCTGAATGTGGCACCCACAAAATTTATGTTTTGATAATTAGGCTGTATTTAAGTGTCTGTGGAAATGAGGACCATTCCACTTTCCTCTGACAAGGTGGTCTTAGAGCAACTTGAAGAACATCTAATTCTGGGCCACCTACAAGGAAACTTCCATCTCACTTTATTTTCTCAGTGTTCATGTAGCTTGCCTCAGTTTTCTAGTTTCCAGTTTGAAATCCCTATCTTCAGACTGTGAGAATGCACTGAATACACTTGCCCTTGCTCCTCTTGGAGCTGTCTTTTGCCGTTTTGAAGACTCACACTGGTCTGCTCCATATTCCCTCAACATGCCTATATAGACCCCTCCCCAGGCAGCAAAACCCTTATGCTTTATGATGTCAGCAAGTTACTTCCCCAGGCAGTGGTGGCTGTGGCTGAGCCTTGACATCACACAGCCTCATCCTGACACCATCCTCCTCTCTCTAAATCCACACTGATGTGTCACATGTCAGGGGTAGTGTGTCACCTACAAACCTGGCTTCACAGTCACAGTATTTGGGCTTTCATTCCATTCTCTCTCACCTTTCAACATTATCTAGTTTTGAATATCTTGCCTAAAATCCCTCCATGATAATTCAGCCCTATTTAAGTGTCTGTGCAAAAGATCATTCCATTTTCCTCTTAAAAAGAGGTCTTAAAGCACCTTGAAGGCCATTTAATTCTGGGCCACCTACCAGAAAACTTTCATCCCATTTCCTTTTCTGTGTTCACCTAGCTCTCCTCAGTTTTCCCGTTTCCAGGCTGAAACACCTGTTTTCAGGCTGTGAGATTGCCCTGAATAACCTTCCCCTGGCTGCACTTTGAGATGTCTTTTGCCATTTTGAAGGCTTGCAGTGGTCTGCTCAAGAGCACCTGAGCACCGCTATATATACCCCTCCTCACAGGGCAACACCCTTTTTGTTATGAAGTCAGAGAGTCATTTCATCCAGCCAGTGGTGGCACTGGGTTAGGCTTGACATCACAAAGCTTCATCCTGACACCTCTAGGGGAGGATGGCGATAAATTCAGATGGTTTGGTAGGATAAAAGGGGCATTTATGCCCCTTATGAGACCATGAAACTCACCTGTGATCTTCACCTCTCTTACTCCACACTATTTGAAAAATGGCAGGGTTAGTGTTTCTCCTATATACCTGGCTTCACGGTGACATTCTGGCTTCAGGCATTCATTCTGTTCCTTCTCACCTTTCACCATTAACTATATTTTAATATCTTGTCTAAAATCACTTCATGATAATTAGGCTGTATTGAAGTGTCTGTGGAAATGAGAATCATTCCACTTTCCTCCTACAAGGTGGTCTGAAAGCACCTTGAAGGCCATTTAATTGTGGGCCACCTACCAGAAAACTTTCCCATTCCACCTCTTTTTCTCAGTGTTCATGTAGCTCTCCTCAGGTTTCCAGGTTCCTGTCTGAAACCCCTGTCTTCAGGCTGTGAGAATGCACTGAATACACGTGCCTTTCTTCCACGTGAAGCTGTCTTTTGCCATTTTGAGTTTTCGCAGTGGTCTGCTCCAGGGACTGACCCTGTACCAACGGAGGATGCCTATACCACCGAGGCAGGTTTGTGCTTCATCCGTGTGAGAATTGGTGAGGCTGACGCCCCCTGCAATGGCCCTGTGACTCCGAGGAACCTATGACTCTCCTCTGTAAGGGGGGCAGGGGGTGTTGGCTTCCATGGGCCACAGAGATGCCCGCTCTCACAGGCACAGTGTGCAGCTCTTTGGAGCCAAGCTTGCATGTGCCACTCGCCTGCCCCCTCCTCACCAGTCTCACTCTTCCCACCCATCTCGGTCTGCTGGGGCTGTTCCCAGCCCCCCTCATCTTGCGGAGTTTGTGGGCAATTCCTGGCCTCCCCTGGCATGTGGCTGCATCTTTCCCACCTGCTTCACATAACCATCTCCTTCCTGGGTCTTTACATCCCCTCTGTCTGCAACTGTGTCCCAATTTGCCCTTTGTAGAAGGATAAGTCACACTAGGTTTGGGTCACCCTAATGACCGCTATTTAGCTTGATCAACTCTGAAAAGAACCCTCCCCCCAAACAAGGTCACAATTCTGCAGTCTCGCTCACAGGTTAGGGCTCCAACATACGAATTTGTGGGGACACGTTCAGCCTGTAAAAGAACCCCCACCGTCTGCTGTTTCTCTATCAGGTCTTGTGTCACTGAGCTCATCACCAACTGCACCTCATGGCCTTGTGAGGAGGGTGAGAAGGGGGCCTCTCCTGACTTCACACCCCGCCCCCGCCCCACCACAGTGGGTGTGTGCAGGGGTGGGGGGTAGCACTTGGGAGGAAAGCCCTCTGGAGGGGTGGGAGCAGGGAGGGGTCGGCCTGTCCTGTGCACCACACTGTGCCCCACCCCCCGCCCTTTGGACCCTTTCAGCCTCAGTTGTCTTCACTACCTCTCCCTGCTGTGCACCCCAGGTCAGCCCACGTGGTCACCCTGGACCCCCATGGGGCGAGTGCTCTGCCTCTTGTGGCCCAGCCCAGCACCATAGACACCACTTGCACACCAAACCCCCCCAGCCGGGCACCATCCAGCATGGCCCCACTGCCCCTGCTGGCCTTGGCGCCCCTTCTTTGCCCAGGCCCTGAGGGAGAGGAGGGGCCCTGCCTCCTGCTGGAATGTGACCCTGCATCCCATGGAACCCAGATGTGCCCATCGCCTTGCCCCAGCCAAGCCCAACCCTCGCCGCTGCTTCCTGTTCTATTGCCCAGGAGCTGGAGGCTGGGGCCCTTGGGGACTCCAGTCCAGCTGTAGCCGGACCTGTCGAGGGAGAAGAGGGTCCCCGGAGCTGGACCTGAGCCTGTGACCAGGCCCCACCCCAGGGCCTGGGGGATTACTCCATGAAGGGCCTCAGACCCAGGGGGTGGCCTGCCAGGCTCTGCCGTGCCCAGGTACCTTCCTGCCAGGGACGACTGTGGGGGTAGAGGAATATAGGTGGGAAAGCTGCAGGGGGCATTCTGGGGAGGCGAGCAGGGAAGTGGGGGGCAGGGGAGTGACCCGCATACCTGCTACCCACCCGGGGCCCTCCCCCGTGCAGTGATCAACTGCACCCCCATCGAAGGGGCCAAGTACAGCACCTGTGGTCCTCCCTGCCCTCGCTCCTGCGATGACCTCATGGTGAGTCTGGGCTCCTGACAGTGACGTTGCTGGATGGCAGGGTGTGGCTCCTGTGACCTGGGGCCATCCGCGGTTGGAAGGAAGGATAGGGGTCAGCACCCAACTGGCCTGGCTCCTGGTTCTCCAGAGCAGTGGGAGTGAGCCTTATCCAGCAGCCCTTGTCGTCCTTACCACATATCCGTTTCTCGGTTGACAAGTTTTATGATAGAAACAACAGGAGCACACAGGAAAATGGCCGTCCTCTTGGTGGATCATCCGAAACCCCCCACGTGGGATGCGTTGGTGTGCTGACCTTGACCCTGTGCGTGCACGAGTACGCATGCATGTGTCGGGGGCTCGCGGCCAGTCCAGGACCATGGAGAGGGGACACAGGCCGGCAGCTTGCAGGGGTGCACGGTCCAGTGGTGCCTGCACAGTGCCGAGGAAGCGGCCCTGAGTGAAAAGATACTGGAGCAAACAGCTAGGGCGAAGGGACGGTGCTTTGAGAAGCCCTGCTCGGACCTGTCCGAGGGTGGGAGGCTCCACACGGAGGCGGGAGGAACAGGACACGGTGCCCGGTCCGGGCCTCTCACATTGAGCTCTGGCACCTTCCCAAACGCCCAGTGCTCCCACCCGCTTTGTGGTCCCCGGCCCCCTCCATCCTAGGAGATCTGCCTTGGTCCTCACTCAGCTCTCCATGGGGCCCATCCTCTGGTGGATATGCCATACAGGGAAGCTCCTCACAGGCTGTCTCTTCCCCACTCCCCTGGAGGAGAAACTCCAGTGAAAACTCGGCATAAACTGTGTTTAGAAAAGACAGCTATGAACTGGAGCATCGCACTCTCCACCCCTCTGCCCCCTGCAGCCTCCTTCTTCACTTCATCGTGGCTCCCAGGCGGCCACCTCTGTCCCACAGCAGTCCCCTTGGACCCTGCTTTCCACTGACCTGGGCCCTTCCTTCCTTGTCCCCCAGCACTGCATTTGGTGCTGCCAGCCCGGCTGTTACTGCCCCCCAGGCCAGGTGCTGAGTGCCGACTGCTCCGTCTGCGTGCATCCGGGTCACTGCAGCTGTCTGGACCTGCTGAACGGGGACTGGCACCATCCGGGTGCCCAGCTGGCTAGACTCGACAGCTGCAACTACTGGTGAGGGCCAGGGGTGGGGATGCCACGGATGAGGGCAGGGCTAGTCCACTCTGTGTCTCACACACCCAAGCTCTCCCAGTCTCAGCTGATGCACGCTAGGCTCCCATAAGCCCTGAGAAGATGGGGCAGGTACCCTATCCCCTGGTCTGACAGGTGGGGCAACTGAGGCAGCCAGCTCTGGGGGTCTGGTAGACTTCAGAGAGCTGGACTTGTGCTTTGAGAGGGCAGGGGTTGGTGGTGTGGTGTTTCCTCCTGCTGTCTGGCCTCCTTCAGCCGCAGATGACCTGTGGTCATTTTCCCATAGGACAGAGTCTGTAGGATACCTGAGAGTGCCTTGAGTGGGTCAGAGAGCAGAGGCTGGAGGTGCTGGAGAGTCAGGAGCAGAGACTGAGACCTCAGAGGGCAGTGAAGGTGATTGAGCTCTTCATTCACATTAGAACACTAGCTACAGAAATTTGAGCCTCAGAATTTCTTCAGTTTCTTTAGGTGGGACTTTTATGAGAAGCTTCCTCGGTCAAATTTCCTTAAATGTGCTTATTCACCCTCACGGTTACCCTGGCCATATGGGGAAAACAAGAGAGGGAGCACAGAAGGGCATTGGTTTGGGGAAGAGGGTGAAGATGGATGGGAATGATGGCTTATGGAGAAGGGCTGTGGGCAGAGAAAAGGCTTTGTGCCAGGCAAGGACAGAGCAGGGGGTCTTATGAGGTAGTATCAATGGGCAAGAGGACCATGAGTAGGTTCAGCTCACCTTGACTTGTTTTGGACCTCAATTGGTAGGAGGTCTTCTTCTTTTCCTCCTGGGTATCTAGAGTAGGCCGTTCCAAAACAGCTCTAGAGCTTTGTGTCTTCCCAGTCACCTTAGTCATTTTGAAGACTTCCAGTGGTCTGCTCCAGAGCCCCTGAGCACCCCTATATATACTCATCCCCAGGGGGCCACACCCTTATGCTTTATGAGGTCAGCAAGTCACTTCCCCTGCCAATATTGGCCCTGGGTGAGCCTTGATATCACAAAGCCCCATCCTGACACCTCTATGGGAGGGTGGAGCCACTCCAATAATTTTGTGGGAGAAAGGAGGCATTTTTAATGCCCTTAAGAGCCCTTCAAACACTCCTGCCATCCTCATCTCTCTAAATCAACTCTGATGGGTCACATTGCAGGGAGAGTGTGTCTCCTCCAAACCTTGCCTCGCATTTCAGCATTTCATTCTGTTGTCTCTCACCTTTCACCATTAACTAGTTTTTAATATCTTGTCTAAAATCACTTCGTGATAATTAGGCTGTATTGAAGTGTCTGTGGAAATGAGAATCATTCCACTTTCCTCCTACAAGGTGGTCTGAAAGCACCTTGAAGGCCATTTAATTGTGGGCCACCTACCAGAAAACTTTCCCATCCCACCACCTTTTCTCAGTGTTCATGTAGCTCTTCTCAGTTTTCTAGTTTCCCGTCTGAAACCCTTGTCTTCAAGCTGTGAGACTGCACTTGCCCTTGCTCCTCTTAGCTCCCCTTGTGGCTCAGCTGGTAAAGAATCTGCTTGTTATGTGGGACACTTGGGTTCCATCCCTGGTTTGGGAAGATCCCCTGGATAAGGGCATGGCAAACCACTCCAGTATTCTTTCCTGGAAAATCCCCAAGGCCAGAGGAGCCTGTTGTGCTTACAGTCCATGAGTACACAAAGAGCTGCACACATGAACACGTTTTGTATAAAACTCTTAGTAAACTAGAAATAGAAAACTTCTTAACACCTGATGAAGGTAATAAACTGTATAACTAACATCACACTTTATGATAAAACACTGAGTGCTTTACTTCTAAGATCAGAATCAACAAAAAGTTGTCCACTCCCATTATACTGAATTTCTGTCCATGAAGTCATGAATTGAGAAATGATTGAGAAGTTATCCAGTTTGGAGTAGAAGAATTAAACTGTTCTTATTTGTTGGTGACATCTATGTAGAATATCCAATGAAATCTAGAGCAACCACAGAATAACTAAAACTAGGAAGTAACTTAAGCAATGTTGCAAGATATACAGATGATATATGAAATGTAATCAATTGATTTTCTATACAGTAGTGAGAGGGTAACATGCAGGAAGGCCAGGGGTCTCCAAATGGAGGAAATAGCCTGCAAGTGTCAGACATGTGTATCTCTCTTAAGCGGCAGGAGGAAACAACGTAGCGATATTTTCTCCTTCTTTATACAAATTTAAAAGGAGGTTGCTCTTAAAATTCTGTGTTGCCATGACACCTGGTATCACCTGAAGTTGACCAATGCCTTTTTCTTATGGAAATGTTTATCTTAAGCTATGCTGATGTACTATGCATTTACCCCAAACTGTCTTCAAGTTGGTTCCGCCTTTTGGGCTCAGACTGGTTCCGCCTTTGGGCTCATACTGGCTCATAAACCAGTATGTTATACTCCGATATTGTTCCTCTAATCTATGTAAATAACACTATTTGTATGGTGCTCTGCCCTTCTTCAAGATTCAAGTTAATCCTTTTATGGCCCAAGATAAACCATTTGGAGCCAAGATTATCCCAAAATACATCTTATGGGTGAGGGGCCTGGTGCCATTCTAAGTTTTGAGACATTCCTTTCTTTCACTAACAGACTGCTGATAACTATATAACATCCAGCTAAAGACTAGCAGGGGGGTACTCTTTCTGCCCCTTCTGATGCCTATGTCAGAAGCTTTCTCTATCTCCTTTATACTTTAATAAAACTTTATTACACAAAAGCTCTGAGCGATCAAGCCTCGTCTTTGGCCCCGGATTGAATTCTTCTCCTCCGGGGGCCAAGAATCCCGGCGTTGTAATTCAACAACCTTTCAGTAGGACATACAATGGAAAATTAAAATAAAAAATAATAACTAACATTGAAGTATGAAAAACTTAAGAATCTGGCAAAATATATTAAAGGCACCAATGCAAAAAAAAATGGACAAAAAATTTGAACATGAAATTCACTAAAAAAGATAAACAGATGGCAGGTAAGCACACAGGGTACAACAAAAGGATGGCTCTAATGAGAGAACAGACAAGAACAAGTGTGATGAGTAGGTGAAAATATTTGAAATTTCATTCTCTGCTATGGGAATACAAGATGGTACAGCCACGATAGAAAAGAGTTTGGATGCTTCTTAAAAAGATAAACTTTGTGTTACCATATGACCCAGCTATCCCATTTCTAGGTTTATACCAATAAGCATGGAAAAAAAAAAAAAGTTTGCCCAAAGACATGCACATTAATGCCCATAGCAGTCATTTCTAAGTCAAAAAGTTGAGATGAATAAGATGGTGGAGGAGTAGGTAGACGTGGAATACCTCTATCCAGGGACATGTCAGGAATACATCTTCAGACACAGAAGTGCTTGCAGAACACCAGCTGAGAACTGACAGGAGTACCTGACTAGCAGAAAAGAATATATAGAACCACAAAATTCAGTAGGATGAAGGAACAAGGGTAAAAACAGGAGTGTTAGTAGGACTGGACCTGCCCTCCGTGGGTGGGAGAATTGAAGTAGGTGTCCAATCGCCACACTGGGGCAATTGTCTGGATCAGAGGAGAAACATTTAAGGCCGAGAGTGAAAGAGCTGATCTGTGATAGCCTAAATGGAATGAAAATAAGACATTGTTTTCATTGGCCTTGCTGCAGCCATACAAACCCCAGACAGGGATGCAGGCCCCCTAGAAGGCACAGCAGCTGGGAGCTGGAGGTGGTGATTGTGGAGCAATCCCAGTGTGAGGGCTGCTGTTGACTATGGAGAGATGGATTGAGGGGATGTGTGGGAGGAGACTGTGGGAAATGCCTGCGGAGGTAAGCCAGGCAGCCATGGAAGCAAGGTGATATTACTGAGTCACGTGTAGGAGGTGGAGCCATCACGATCAGTTCAGTTCAGTCACTCAATCGTGTCTGACTCTTTGCGACCCCATGAATCGCAGCACGCCAGGCCTCCCTGTCCATCACCAACTCCCGGAGTTCACTCAGATTCATGTCCATTGAGTCAGTGATGCCATCCAGCCATCTCATCCTCTGTCGTCCACTTCTCCTCTTGCCCCCAATCCCTCCCAGCATCAAAATCTTTTCCAATGAGTCAACTCTTTGCATGAGGTGGCCAAAGTACTGGAGTTTCAGCTTTAGCATCATTCTTTCCAAAGAAATCCCAGGGCTGATCTCCTTCAGAATGGACTGGTTGGAACTCCTTGCAGTCCAAGGGACTCTCAAGAGTCTTCTCCAACACCACAGTTCAAAAGCATCAATTCTTCAGTGCTCAGCCTTCTTCACAGTCCAACTCTCACATCCATACATGACCACAGGAAAAACCATAGCCTTGATTAGACGGACCTTAGTGGGTAAAGTAATGTCTGAAGTAATGTCTCTGCTTTTGAATATACTATTTAGGTTGATCATAACTTGTCTTCCAAGGAGTAAGCATCTTTTAATTTCATGGCTGCAGTCACCATCTGCAGATATTTCAGAGCCCAGAAAAATAGTCTGACACTGTTTCCACTGTTTCCCCATCTATTTCCCATGAAGTGATGGCACCGGATGCCATGATCTTTGTTTTCTGAATGTTTAGCTTTAAGCCAACTTTTTCAGTCTCCTCTTTCATTTTCATCAAGAGGTTTTTAGTTCTTCTTCACTTTCTGCCATAAGGGTGGTGTCACCTGCATATCTGAGGTTATTGATATTTCTCCTGGCAATCTTGATTCCAGCTTGTGTTTCTTCCAGTCCAGCGTTTCTCATGATGTACTCTGCATATAAGTTAAATAAGCAGGGTGACAATATCTTCTCTCTTTCCACATGCCAGCATGGCCAGCTAAACAATAGAGAGGCTGGCCCATCAAGCACCTGACTCACCGAACTACAGAGTAGCACTCCACCCAGGGAGCCCCTGTAAGTGCCTGATGAGCCGAATTACCAAGTAGCACCCCAGCGAAGGGGGCCCCTCTATGTGCCTGATGCACTGGACAACAGATAAGGACCCCAGACTAAATGTCTGATTGGGCAGAGTCATGAAGAAAAACTAGCCAAAGAGACCTCCTGATAGCCAACTACAAGAGGCTGGAAAAAAGACTCTGATAGGGCCATAACTCCTGTGGTGGAGGCAGTCTGAGTCCCTGCACACTTGGCACTGCCAGGGTCCCTGCAAGCCAAGCAGCTGTGCCAACTTCATGCTCAACTCTCACCGGGGAAGGGCTGCCACAGGCAAATAATGTTTTGTGTCTATGCAGGCGGGTTGCTTAAGTAGTGTGAGACTCTTTTCTACCCTGTAGACTGTGGCCTGCCAGGATTCTCTGTCAGTAGGGGTTTTCCAGGCAAGAATATTGAAGTGTACTGGCCAATACTGTGTGCCCTTCTAGAGCACTATATTTCCTGCTGCTGTAGTCGCCAACCCCACTGAGTACCTGGTGTTGACAGAACCCCTGTGTCCCAAGCAGCTGCCCCACCTCCACACCTGGACCTCACAGGGGCAAACCCAAGTCCTCCAGGGCAGCCACAGGAGCAAACCCCAGTGGACAAACTACATGCAGAGATGGAAATAAAACCACAATTGAAACCCAGGGGCAATGTGGCTAAGGAAGAAGACCCAAAAACCTTTTTACCAGCTGTACAAGCTTCAGATTAAATCCACATGATCAACTAGGCAGACTCTGTGTCTATAGAATATGTGAAATGTCATTGAGAACTCCCACAAAAGAAAACATACTAGTTCTGATAGCTGTGGAAAGAACACATAGGAGTAGGACCAGATTAGTACCTGAGCTGCAGTCACAGCAGGTCCAGAGATCAGCACAATATTGGAGGGTAACCTAGGAAGGCGAGGTGGACTGTGACTTCCAGCTATGATTTGGACTCTGACAGCAGTGACTCAAGATAAATATATATTATTCTTCTGTTTTGACTTGCTCTGTAGATTCTTTTGGATTTCCCTCCCCTCTCTGTTGTAGTTGTAGATTTTATTGGCAGTATGAAATCTATTGAAGCTTTTGAGCCCTTTTTCTCCCCAAATTTTTTATTGCTTTCATAAACCTCTGCTTCTACATTGGGCTTTTGCAGTTCTGTGGAGTTTTCCTTTTATTTTTCTTTTATCTTTCTCTAATTCTAATTTTTCATTTTTTAAACCTATTTTTATTATTCTACATTTATTCCTTTGTTTGCTTTTCCCACTGTTCTTTTCCCCTTGCAGTTAATTATTAACGTATATAAATCATCTTTATCTCTCTCTGTTTAACTGTGCATATCTATTCTTTCTTTCCTTTCCTCTCAAAATATGTTAGCTTTAATTGCTTTAATCTCCAACTCTAACCTTGCTCTAGTTTTGTTTTCCAGTTTGTGTATTAGTTAATTTTGTTCTTGTAGATATAATTTTAGATTCCTTTGTTTGTTGGGTCAATTTAGTGTACCCTATTTTTGTTTTACTATTTTGATGTTCCTTATGGGTATATACGTATATTTGGATATTCAGTCACAATTTTTATTGTTGTTATAAACCTCTGCCTCTATGTTGATCTTTTGCCTTTCTGTGGAGTTTTCTTTTTCTTTTTCCTTTTAACTGTCTTCTTCATTTTTTTGTTGTTGTTGTAATTTTTCATACTTTTAATTAAAAATTTTTTAAACCTATTATATTTTTTCTACATTTATTCCTATTGCTGCACATTGTAGCCATAAAAAATACATAAATGAATATGTATATATATGTATATATACACACAATGTATATAACACATATATGTTTATAAGTGAATCACTTTGTTGTAAAGCAATAATTAACACAACATTGTAAATCAACTATACTTCAAATAAAAAATAACAAAACTGGGGGAAAAAAGATGGGTGTATTTCATTGTACATAAAGTTTTTATTTCAAAGAAAACTACTGTAAATAAACATAGCTCACTACTGAATGGCAGGCTTGCTAAAATACTTATGGAGATGCATACTGACGTCTGCAATTAATCACAAAATGCACCAGGGAATAAGAGGGATTCATGGATGGCTAGAGAGATGGACAAATGGATAATCACATGACAAATGAAGTACCATAAAATGGTTACAGTAGAATCGGGGTGGGAAGTCTTTGTGTATTGGCTAGAAAATTTTTCAACTTTGTGGAATGTTTGGAAATTTTTATAATAAAATATTCACGAAAGTACAGAGAAAAGAACAATGAAAACCAAAATGCACATGAAATATAATTCCAACTTTAAAAATATGCGCTGAAATATGATGGGGAGGAAATGGGTTAGAATATGCACTGTGGTGAAAGTAATCATGGTTTTGGCTTACTTTTTCACATTCCATGCACTGACCAAGTTCTTTCCCCAATATCCACAGACTACATTTTCCATAATAAAAGTAGCATCGCCTTCCCTCTGGCCCAAGGGAGACAGGCTTACTGGGCAGCATCATCACCCTGCTTGTGCTTCCCTCCTCGTGACCTTGGCTTTGAGCTCGTGCTGGGGCTCCCTGAGTCCTCCAATCACAGCTTGAGAGACGTGTCCCTCTTGGCTTCACAAGAGTCCCAGGTGCAGACCCACCCGTCCTGGCTTCATCTTGGCCCATCATGGCACTACCCGCCTTCACTTACTTTTCTCTCTCTCTCTCTCTCTCTTTATATATATATATATATATATATATATATATATATATATATATATATATATATATTTCAATGTAAAGTAAATAGTTTATTGAAAAGTACATGTGGAAAGGCACACAGGTGAACTCAGAGGGAGTTGTCCGGCACCCCATAATTCTTTTAATGTAC
Organism: Budorcas taxicolor; assembly: GCF_023091745.1. Taxonomy (NCBI): domain Eukaryota; kingdom Metazoa; phylum Chordata; class Mammalia; order Artiodactyla; family Bovidae; genus Budorcas; species Budorcas taxicolor. The sequence continues at coordinate 64,603,899 of NC_068935.1, read as the reverse complement.
ATCCTCTAGCTTCCTGGAGTTTTCTCAGTTATTTAAATTTCTTAATTTGAGTGATCTTTGTCCAGAAGCTAAAAAGGGAATATTTACACTGCATCCTGTAAATAAATAAGGAATTATTAAAAAAAAAAAAGAATTGAGAAATATTTGGAGGATAGCTGACAGAGGGCTCATTTACCTAATTTATGCAGAGTTTAAAAGTCAAAATAAGAAAAGAAGGTGAAAAATCCAATAGAAGACAACCATGAAGTTACCATAGAGTAAAAACAAATACAAATTACTGAAAAGGAAAAGAGAAAAATTACTGAAAAACAGGAGGAAATGTTGAAACTAATTGGCAATAAAAAAAAGTAAGCCAAAACAATAATGGAATACGATTTCTCACCATGCAATTTGCCAAAGTTCAATGAGAAAGTTGAAAGATACCGAATGTTTCCTCTAAATTGAGGATGAGGGATTGGAAAATGAGTGCTTATGCAGTGTTGTGAAAGCATAGTGTGATGCAACTTTCTGAAGGATAATTTAACATTATCTAGTAAATTTATAAATACATGGAGCCACTTAGCAAGACCTTGTTTGGAATTTACATTGCAAAAATATTTTGGCAATTTCACCAAGATTATATATGTGATGCTCAGTGCAATTTTTTCTCAGTGACCTAAGAAATCTCTTTGGTACACTTGCCCACACTGCACTTCCCCCATGCAACCTCTTTTATCAGTTCCATTAGTATAGATTATTTTGCTTCATCTAGAACTTCCTATAAATGGAGCCTACAGTATGTACACATGTAGTTGCTTTACACTGTTGTGTTACTTTCTGCTGTACAACAAACTAAATCAGCTGTGTGTTTGTGTGTGTATATATACCCTATATTTTGAATTTCCTTTGCATTTAGGTCACCACAGAGCATTGAGGACAGTTACCTGTGCTACACAGGTAGTTCCCATTAGTTATCAAGGCACTATTCTCCAAAACATACAAACAGCTCATGTACCCAAGTATCAAAAAAAAAAAAAAAAAAAAACTAAATCAAAGAACAGGCAGATCTAAATAGACATTTCTCCAAAGAAGACTACAGATGAACATAAAACACATGAAAAGAGGCTCAACATCACTAATTATTAGAGAAATGCAAATCAAAACTACTATGAGGTCTTACTTCACACCAGTCTGAACAGCTATCATCACAAATTCTACAAACATTAATTTATGGGGAGAGTGTGGAGAAAAGGGAACCCTCTTGCACTGTCAGTGGGCATGGAAATTCGTACAGCCAATATGGTGAACAGTATGGCAGCTCCTTTAAAAGTAAAACAAAGTTGCCATATGACCTAGCAATCCCTCTCTTGTGCATATTCCTGGAGAAAACCTTATTTCCAAAAGGTACATGCACCCCAATGTTCATCGCAGCACTATTTTCCATAGCTACTACTTGCAACATTTTTAAATCACAGCAACAATGAAAAAAAAAATCTTGAAGCAAAGTGTCTCTAAACAGGGGGTCAAATTACTAGGCATTTGTAAAAATAGAAGCTTAAAGATAAGGAAACAAAGCAAGAATCATGTATCAGAACCAAGTTCTAGGTTAGCATTCAAATAGCAGAAAAGATGATTTTATACTGAAAGAACTAGTGCACCCTCATCTTTTTATCTCCTTTTCCCAGGAACTCAGAATTCTGAGCCAATGGTATATGAAATCATGGGTGATTTTTTTCTGTCTTTGTATTTTTCTAGCAACTTCACATTTTCTGTTATGAGCATGTATTAATTTTAAAAAAGTTGTACAAAAAGTTGTACAGTATCATTTTCAACATGTAAAGAAAACATCTGGTTTTTATAAATTGCATTCATAAGCACTCTTCTATTTATCCACAAGAGGGCAGAAAAAAAGCACAGTATATTTAATCATACCCACATGTACTTATGAAAGAATACATCTGGATTTTATACATTACATTCATAAGCATTCTTCTATTTCTCCACGACAGGGCAGCAAAGGTACAGTAAATATTTATTCATACCCATATACTTTGGCCACCTGATGTGAAGAGCTGACTCACTGGAAAAGTCCCTGATGTTGGGAAAGATTGAAGGCAGGAGGTGAAGTGGATGACAGAGAATGAGATGGTTGGATATCATTACTGACTTACTGGACATGAGCTCCAAGAGAGGTGATGGATAGGGAAGCCTGGTGTGCTGCCGTCCGTGGGGTTGCAAAGAGTCAGGCACACTGAGCGACTAAACTGAAATGACATATACATTTGAGAGAACACATCTGGGTTTTATAAATTACATTCATAAGCAATCTTGTCTTTCTCCACGAGAGACCAGCATAAACACAATAAATATTTATTCATACCCACATATACTCGGGAGAGTCCCTTGGACTGTAAGGAAATCAAACAAGTCAATCCTAAAGGAAATCAGTCCTAAATACTCATTGGAAGGATTGATGCTGAAGCTGAAACTCCAATAATTTGGCCAACGGATGGGAAGAACTGACTCATTTGAAAAGCCCCTAATGCTGGGAAAGATTAAAAGCAGGAGGTGAGGGGGACGATAGAGGATGAGATGTTTGGATGGCATCACCCACTTGATGGACATGAGTTTGAACAGGCTCCAGGAGTTGTTGATGGATAGGGAGGCCTGGTGTCCTACACTTCATAGGGTTGCAAAGAGTCAGACACGACTGACCGACTGAACTGAACTGACTGACATACATAAACATATAAAATACTAATATAGCTTCAAAATGGACATGCTATTACAAGAGTGGTGTATTACACAAGTTTTCATAATATATCTGGGTAAATAACCACAGAAGAATACCTCTATGTATGGTTAAAAGGATACAAGAATCTTTACAGCTACAACAATAAGGCCATTTGTGTCAACATGCGTGTATCAAGAGCTGACCATACTAAGTGGAGTGAGGCACACAGAGAAAGACAAACAACAAGTAATATCACTTAAATGTGAAATCTAAGATAAATGAACACATGTATGAAACAGAAACACACTCATGGACATAGAGAACAGACTTGTGGTTTCCAAGGCTGAGAGAATTGGGGGAGCAATGGAGTAGGAGATTAGAGTTAAGAGATAAATTAGAGTATATGGAATGGATTGACAAGTTCCTACTGTAGAGGACAGAGAACTATATTCTGTATCCTATGATAAATCATGATGGAAAAGAATATATATGGGACATCCCTGGCAGTTCAGTGGCTATGACTCCACATTCCACTGCAGGGCATGCATGTTCAATCCCTGGTGAGGGAGCTAATCCCAAATGGTTAAAAGTGTAGCCAAAAGAAAACAAAAGTAAAGATAAAATAAAAGAATGTATATATATATATATATATATATATATATATATACACACACACACACACACACACCATGTAAATACACACACACACACACACATATATATATATATAATTGAATCACTTTGCTATAAAGTAGAAAGGAAATGGCAAATTACTTCAGTATTCTTGCATTGAGAACCCCATAAACAGTCAGTCAGTCAGTCAGTCAATTCATTCACTTAGTCGTGTCCAACTCTTTGTGACCCCATGAATCACAGCACACCAGGCCTCCCTGTCCATCACCAACTCCCAGAGTTCACCCAAACTCATGTGCACCGAGTCAGTGATGCCATCCAGCCATCTCATCCTCTGTCGTCCCCTTCTCCTCCTGCCACCAATCCCTCCCAGCATCAGAGTCTTTTCCAATGAGTCAACTCTTTGCATGAGGTGGCCAAAGTATTGGAGAGTCAGCCTCAGCATCAGTCCTTCCAAAGAACACCCAGGACTGATCTCCTTTAGAGTGGACTGGTTGAATCTTCTTGCAGTCCAAGGGACTTTCAAGAATCTTCTCCAAGACCACAGCTCAAAAGCATCAATTCTTCAGCGCTCAGCTTCTTCACAGTCCAACTCTCACATCTATACATGACCACTGGAAAAACCATAGCCTTGACTAGATGGACGTTTGTTGGCAAAGTAACAACAACTGCTGTTTAATATGCTATCTAGGTTGATCATAACTTTTCTTCCAAGGAGTAAGCATCTTTTAATTTCATGGCTGCAAGCATCATCTGCAGTGATTTTGGAGCCCCCAAAAATAAAGTCTGAAACTGTTTCCACTGTTTCCCCATCTATTTCCAATGAACAGTATTAAAAGGCAGAAATATAGGACACTGAAAGATGAACTCCCCAGGTTGGTGGGTGCAAAATATACTACTGGGGATCAGTAGAGAAATAACTCCAGAAAGAATGAAGGGATGGAGCCAAAGCAAAAACAACACACAGGTGTGGAGGTGACTGCAGATAGAAGCAAGGTTTGATGCTGTAAAGAGAAATACTGCTTAGGAACCTGGAATGTTAGGTTCATGAATCAAGGCAAATTGGAAGTGGTCAAACATGAGATGGCAAGAGTGAACGTCAACATTCCAGGTATCAGTGAACAAAGATAGACTGGAATGGGTGAATTTAACTCAGATGACCATTTTATCTACTAATGTGGGCAAGAATCCCTTAGGAAAAATGGAGTAGCCATCATAGTCAACTAAAGAGTTTGAAATGCAGTACTTGGATGCAATCTCAAAAATGACAGGATGATCTCTGTTCGTTTTCAAGGCAAACCATTCAATATCATGGTAATCCAAGTCTATGCCCCGACCAGTAACACCGAAGAAGCTGAAGTTGAATGGTACTACAAGACCTTTTAGAAATAACACCCCAAATAGATGTCCTTTTCATGATAGAGGACTGGAATGAAACAGTAGGAAGTCAACAAACACCTGGAGTAACAGGCAAATTTGGCCTTGGAGTACAGAATGAAGCAGGGAAATGGCTAATAGACTTTTGCCAAGAGAACACACTCGTCATGCAAACACCCTCTTCCAACAACACAAGAGTAGACTCTACACATGGACATCACCAGACGGTCAACACCAAAATCAGATTGATTATATTCTTTGCAGCCAAAGATGGAGAAGCTCTATACAGTCAGCAAAAACAAGACTGGGAGCCAACTGTGACTCAGATCATGAACTCCTTATTGCCAAATTCAGACTGAAATTGAAGAAAGTAGGGAAAACCACCAGACCATTCAGGTATGACCTAAATCAAATACCTTATGTTTATAAAGTGGAAATGAAAAATAGATTTAAGGGACTAGATCTGATAGAGTGCTTGATGAATGATGGATGGAGGTTCGTGACATTGTCCAGGAGACAGGGAGCAAGACCATCCGCAAGAAAAAGAATTGCAAAAACAGCAAAATGGCTGTCTGGGGAGACCTTACAAATATCTGTGAAAGGAAGAGAAACTAAAAGTAAAGGAGAAAAGGAAAGATATACCCATTTGAATGCAGAGTTCCAAAGAATAGCAAGGAGAGATCAGAAAGCCTTCCTCAGCAATCAATGTAAAGAAATCGAGGAAAACAATAGAATGGGGAAAACTAGAGATCTCTTCAAAAAAATTAGAGATACAAAAGGAATATTTCATGCAATGATGGGCTCAATAAAGGACAGAAATGGAATGGACCTTAAAGAATCAGAAGATATTAAGAAGAGATGGCAAGAATACACAGAAGAACTGCACAAAAAAGATCTTCACAACCCAGATAATCATGATGTTGTGATCACACACCTAGAGCCAGACATCCTGGAATCTGAAATCAAGTGGGCCTTAGGAAGCATCTCTACGAACAAAGCTAGTGGAGGTGATGTAATTCCAGTTGAGCTATTACAAATCCTAAAAGGCAATGCTGTGAAAGTACTGCACTCAATATGTCAACAAATTTAAAAAACTCAGCAGTGGCCAGAGGACTGGAAAAGGTCAGTTTTCATTCCAATCCCAAAGAAAGGAAATGCCAAAGAGTGCTCAAACTACCGCAGAGTTGCACTCATCTCACACTCTAGCAAAGTAATTCTTCAAGTCAGGCTTCAGTAATATGTGAACTGTGAAGTTCCAGATGTTCAAACTCGTTTTAGAAAAGGCAGAGGATCCAGAGATCAAATTGCCAACACCTGCTGGATCATGAAAAAAGCAAGAGAGTTCCAGAAAAACATCTATTTCTGCTTTATTGACTATGCCAAAGCCTGTAACTATGTGTCACAATAAACTGTGGAAAATTCTGAAAGAGATGGGAATACCAGACCACCTGACCTGCCTCTTGAGAATCTTGTATGCAGGTTCAAAAAGCAATAGTTAAAACTGGACATGGAACAACAGACTGGTTCCAAAGAGGGAAAGGAGTACATCAAGGCTGTATATTGTCACCCTGCTTACTTAACTTATATGCAGAGTACATAATGAGAAACGATGGGCTGGAATGAGCACAATCTGGAATCAAGACTGCTGGGAGAAATATCAATAACCTCAGATATGCAGATAACATCACCCTTATGGCAGAAAGTGAAGAAGAGCTAAATAGCCTCTTGATGAAAGTGAAAGAGGAGAGTGAAAAGTTGGCTTAAAACTCAACATACCAAAAACTAAGATCATGGTATCCAGTCCCATCACTTCACGGCAAATAGATGGAGAAACAGTGGCTGACTTTATTTTGGGGGGCTCCAAAATCACTGCAGGTGGAGACTGCAGCCATGAAATTAAAAGACTCTTACTCCTTGGAAAAAAGGTTATGACCAACATAGACAACATATTAAAAAGCAGCGACAGCACTTTGTCAACAAAGGTCCATCTAGTCAAGGCTATGGTTTTTCCAGTAGTTATGTATGGATGTGAAAGTTGGAGTATAAAGAAAGCTGAGCACTGAAGAATAGATGTTTTTGAACTGTGGTGTTGGAGAAGATTCTTGAGAGTCCCTTGGACTGCAAGGAGATCCAACCAGTCCATCCTAAGGGAGATCAGTCCTGGGTGTTCATTGGAAGGACTGATGCTGAAGCTGAAAATCCAACACTTTGGCCACCTGATGCGAAGAGCTGACTCTTTTGTAAAGACACTCATGCTGGGAAAGTTTGAGAGCAGGAGGAGAAGGGGACAGAGGATGAGATGGTTAGATGCCGTAACCAACTCAATGGATTTGAGTTTGGGTAAACTCAGGCAGTTAGTGATGGACAGGTTGTCCTGGCATGCTGCAGTTCAGGGGGTCGCAAGGAGTCAGTCATGACTGAGCGACTGAACTGCATTGAACACAACATTGTAAATCAACTATACTTCAATTAAAATGTAACATGACTGGGAAAAAGAAGATTTGTATATTTCAATGTATGTAAAGTTTATATCCAAAGAAAATTGCTGTAAACAAGCACAGCTCACTACTTAATGGCAGGCTTACTGAAATACTTATGGAGAGACATACTGATGTCTGCAATTTACCAGAAAATGCACCAAGGAAAAAGGTTAATTCATGATTGGACAGAGACATGGACAAATGGTTATATACATGACAAAGGAAGTATTGTAAAATTGTTACAGAAGCAGACCCCTACACATGCTGTCTACAAAAGACCCACCTCATACCAAGGGAAACATACAGAGTGAACATACAGTTTTGGGAAAAGGTATATCATGCAGATGGAGACCTAAAGAAATCAGGAGTATCAATACTCATATCAGATAAAATAGACTTTGAAAGAAAGGCTGTGACAAGAGACAAAGAAGGACACTACATAATGATAGAAGGATCAAACCAAGAAGAAGATATAACAATTATAAATATCTATGTACCCAACATAGGAAAAGCTCAATGCGTAAGGCAAATGCTAACAAATAGGAAAGGGGGAATTAACAGTAACACAATAAGAGTAGAAGACTTTAATATGCCACTCACACGTATGGATAGATCGATCAAACAGAAAATTAGCAAGGAAACACAAAGTTTAAATTATACAATGGACCAGTTAGACCTAATTGATATATACAGGACATTTCACCCCAAGACAATGAAATTCAACTTTTTCTCAAGTGCACGTGGAACATTCTCCAGGATAGAGCACATCCTGGGCCTTGAATCTATCCTTGGTAAATTTAAAATAATCGAAATCATTTCAACCAACTTTTCTCATCACAATCAGTTAAGATTAGATGTCAACTTCAGAAAAAAAAACTATTAAAAATGAAAACATATGGAGGCTAAACAACGTGCTTCTGAATAACCAACAAATTACAAAAGAAATAAAAAAGAAATTAAAATATGCATACAAACAAATGAAAATTAAAACATGAAAACCCAAATCCTATGTCATTCAGTAAAGCAGTGCTAAGGGGATGGTTGATAGCAATAAGAGCTTACCTCAAGAAACAAGAGAAACATCAAAAAAGACCTAAATTTACACCTAAAGCAACTAAAAAAAGAAGAAATGACGAACCCCAGGGTTAGTAGAAGGAAATAAATCATAAAAATTAGGGCTTAAAGAAGTGGAAAAGAAACAAACCAGGCTATAGAAAAAAATCAACAAAACTAAAAGCTGGTTCTTTGAGAAGATGAATAAAATAGACAAACCATTAGCCAGAAACATCAGGAAAAAAAGGGAGAAGAATCATATCAACAAAATTAGAAATGAAAATACAGAAATAACAACAGACAACACAGAAATACATAGGATCACAAGAGACTACTATCAGCAGCTATATGAAAATAAAATGGACAACTTGGAAGAAATGGAAGAATTCTTAGAAAAGTATAACCTTCCAAAACTGAACCAGGAAGAAATAGAAAATCTTACCAGACCCATCAAAAGCACAGAAATTGAAACTGTAATAAAAAAAATTTCGAACAAACAAAAGCCCAGGACCAGTTGGCTTCACAGGTGAATTCTACCAAACAACTAAAGAGCTAACACCTATCCTACTCAAACTCTTTCAAAAAATTGCACAAGGTAAACTCCCAAACTCATTTTATGAGGCCCCCATCACCCTAATCCCCAAACCAGACAAAGGTACCACACAAAAAAAGAAAATTACAGGCCAATAACCCTGATGAACATAGATGAAAACTCTTCAACAAATTCTAGCAAACAGAATCCAACAACATATTCAAAAGGTCAGACATCATGACCAAGTGGGTTTATCCCAGGGAGGCAAGGATTCTTCAATATTTGCAAATCAATCAATGTGATACATTGCATTAACAAACTGAATGATAAAAACCATTTAATGGCACCCCACTCCAGTACTCTTGCCTGGAAAATCCCATGGATGGAGGAGCCTGGTAGGCTGCAGTCCATGGGGTCGCTAAGAGTTGGACACAACTGAGTGACTTCACTTTGACTTTTCACTTTCATGCATTGGAGAAGGAAATGGCAACCCACTCCAGTATTCTTGCCTAGAGAATCCCAGGGATGGGGGAGCCTGGTGGGCTGCTGTCTATGTGGTCGCACAGAGTTGGATATGACTGAAGCGACTTAGCAGCAGTAGCATAGATGCAGAGAAAGCCTTTGACAAAATTCAACGTGTATTTATGATAAACACACTCCAGAAAGCAGACATAGAAGGAACACAACTCAACATAATAAAAGTCATACATGATAAAACCATAGCAAACTTTATCCTCAAAGGTGAAAAATTTAAAGCATTTCCCCTAAAGTCAGAAAGAAGATAAGAGTGCCCACTCTCACCACTACTATTCAACATAGTTTTGGAAGCTTTATCCATAGCAATCAGAGAAGAAAAAAATTAAAGGGAATCCAAACTGGAAAAGAAGAAGGAAAACTCTCACTGTTTGCAGATGACAGGATCCTCAACACAAAAAGCCCTAAAGAAACCACCAGAAAATTACTAGAGCTAATCAATGAATATAGAAAAATTGCAGGACGTAAAATTTATACACAGAAATACCTTGCATTTCTATACACTAACAATGAGAAAACAGAAAGTGAAATTAAGAAATAATCCCTTTCAGCATTGTAATGAAAAGAATGAAATACTTTGGAATAAAACTACCAAAAAAAAAAAAAGCCTTTATATAGAAAACGTAAAAACAGTGATGAAAGAATTCAAAGATGAAACAAATAGATTGAGAAATATCCCATGTTCATGGATCTGAAGAATCAATATAGTGAAAATGAGTATACTACCCTAAGTGATCTATAGATTCAATGCAATTCCTATCAAGCTATCAATGGTATTTTTCACAGAATGAGAACAAATACTTTCACAATGTGTATTGAAATACAGAAAACCTCGAATAGCCAAAGCAATCTTGAGAAAGAAGAGTGGAAGAGGAGGAATCAATCTGCCTGACTTCAGACAATTCTACAAAGCTACAGTCCTCAAGACAGTATGACACTGGCACAAAGACAGAAATATAGATTGATGGAACAAAATAGAAAGCCCCCAGATAAATCCACACATCTATGGACACCGTACCTTTGACAAAGGATGCAAAAATATACACTGGAGAAAAGACAATCTCTTTAACAAGTGGTGCTGCGAAAACTGGTCTACCAAATGTAAAAGAAGGAAACTAGAACAGTTTCTAACACCATACACAAAAATAAACTCAAAATGGATTAAAGATTCAAATGCAGGACTGCTGCTGCTGCTGCTAACTCACTTTAGTCGTGTCCGACTCTGTGCCACCACATAGACAGCAGCCCACCAGGCTCCCCTGTCCCTGGGATTCTCCAGGCAAGAACATTGGAGTGGGTTGCCATTTCCTTCTCCAACGCATGAAAGTGAAAAGTGAAAGTGATGTCGCTCAGTCGTGTCCGACTCTTCGCGACCCCACCAGGCTCCTCCGTCCATGGGATTTTCCAGGCAAGAGTACTGGAGTGGGGTGCCATTGCCTTCTCCCAAATGCAGGACTACAAACTATAAAATTCCTAGAGGAGAACATATTCAAAACACTCCCTTAAATCACAGTAGGATCCTCTTTGACACACCTCCCAGAGTCATGGAAATACAAGCGAAAACAAACTGGGCCTAATTAAACTTAAAAGCTTTTGCACAATGAAGGAAACTATGAGCAAGGTGAAAAGACAACCTTGAGAATGGGAAAAAATAATAGCAAATGAAGCAACTGACAAATAATTAATCTCAAAAATATACAAGCAGCTCCACTTCAGAATAATAAATGACCCAATCAAAAAATGGGACAAAGAACTGCAGAGACTTTTCTCCAAAAAAGACATACAAATGGCTAACAAACACATGAAAAGATGCTCAACTTCACTCATTATCAGAGGAATGCAAGTCATAACCACAATGAGGGATCATCTCCCGCTGGTCAGAATGGCTGCTATCAAAAGGCTACAAACAATAAATGCTGGAGAGGCTGCAGAGTAAGGGAACCTTCTTACACTGTTGGTGGGAATGTAAACTAGAACAGCCACTATGGTGAACAGTGTGGGGATTCCTTAAAAAAACTGGAAATAGAATTGCCATACAACCCAAAATTCCCACTGCTGGGAATACTGAGGAAACCAGAACTGAAAAGTACATGTGTACCCCAATGCTCATTGCAGCACTGTTTACAATAGATAGGATATGGAAGCAACCTAGATGTCCTTCAGCATAAAACAGAAAAGAAAACCGTGGTACATATGACTCAGCTACTAAAAAGAACATATTTGAATCACTTCTAATGAGGTGGATGAAACTGGAGCCTATATACAGAGTGAAGTATGTCAGAAGGAAAAACACCAATAGAGTATATTAACACATATATATGGAAATTAGAAAGATGGTAATGATGGCCACATATGTGAGGTGCCAAAAGAGACACAGATATAAAGAAGAGACTTTGGCACTCTGTGGGAGAAGGCCAGGGTGAGATGATTTGAGAGACTAGCATTGAAACATGTATATTACAATGTGTGAAACAGATCACCCATCCAAGTTTGATACATGTCATAGGGCACTCAAAGCTGGTGCACTGGGAAAACCCTGAAGGATGGAATGGAGAGAAAAGTGATAGGGGTTTCAGGATGGGAAAGACATGTACACCCATGACTAATTCAACTCAATATATGGCAAAACCACCACAATACTGCAAAGTAAATAGCATCCAATTAAAATAAATATATTAATTTAAAAGAAAAAGACCCATGTACATGCTGTCTAGAAGAAATCCACTTCAGACCTAAAGACACATGTAGACTGAAAGTGACAGGATGAAAAAATATATGTCATGCAAATGGGAATCAAAAGAAAGATGGAATAGCAAACCTCATATCAGACTTTAAACTAAAGAAGATTACAATAGATAAGGAAGAACACTAGATAGTGATGAAGAGATCAATACAAGATGAAGACATAGCAATTGTAAACATTGTAAATATCTATGCCCCCCCAAATTGTAAACATCTATGCCCCCAACATAGGAGCACCTCAATACATAAGACAAACACTAACAGACATTAAAAGAGAAACTGACAGTAAAACAATCATAGTCGACTTTAACACCCCACTCATACCAATGGACAGATCATCAAAACATAAAATTAATACAGAAACACCTGTCTTAAATGACACGTGAGATGAGATGAATCTCATTGATATCTTCAGGACATGCCATCCAAATGAAGAAGAATACACCTTCTCAAGTGCACATGGAACGTTCTCCAAGATAGACCACATCTTGGGTCCCAAATCAAACCTCAGTAAAATTAACAAAATTGAAATTGTATCAAGCATCTTCTCTGACCACAACACTATGAGACTAGATATCAATTAGAAGAAAAAAAAAAACTGTAAGAAACAGAAACACATGGAGATTAAACAACACGTTTCTAAATAAACAACAGGTTATTGAAGGAATCAAAATGGACATCGAAAATTTTCTAGAAAAAAAATGACAATGGAAACATGACAACTCAAAACCTATGGGAAGCAGGAAAAGCAGTTCTAAGAGGGAAGTTTGTAACAATACAATCCTAACTCAAGAAACAAGGAAAGCATTGAATAGACAACCTCAATTGACTCCTAAAAAAACTGATAAAGAAGAACAACAGGAAAATAGCCAAAATTAGTACATGGAAAGGAATCATAAAGATCTGAACAGAAACAAATGAAAAATAAATGAAAGAAACAATAGCAAAAAATAATAAAGTAAAAGCTGGTTATTTGAGAAGATAAACAAAATTGACAAACCTTTATCCAGACTCATCAAGAAAAATAGAGAGAAGAATCAAATCAACAAGATGCCTATCTGTCAGGAGCCATGTTAGTCATTGCTGACAAAATGGAGGCACGGCCTAAACCCCCTCTCCTTGTCCCGCAGGCACAGTCCCAGGATGAAGGAGTTAGGTCTTGTGATTCTGACTTGTTTTTTCCTTTCTTTGGTTGAGTTGGCTGGAAAGGATATTAAGGTGCTTATTGTTCTTGAGAGAAACATGAGAAAGCACAAAGCCTTCTGCAGTTGTGCCCAGAAAATATTCTATAAAGTAACCATTGACATTTGTTCAAGGATCTTTACAAAGAACGTTCCAGGATGAGCACGTAGGCTGCAGCTTGAGGCCATGGGAAGGATTGTTATCTGAGACCTGTTTGTGAGGGAAATGTTTATGGCAAAGTAAGTTTTCTGAGTTTAGGGTTTAGAAATAATTAAGAATAGTTAGAAGCTAAAAGTTTAAGGAATGTTGTAGTGTTAGCATATTTTACTATAGCTTGCAGGGATTAGGAATTTTAGAGATATTAATAGCACGAAGCCTTTTTTAGGAGATAGTGAGCTTAGGATACTAGGGGCAAGTAGGATTTAGAAAGATAAGAAATAAACTGAGGAATGTGGTATGCAGCCCAGACATGAGCATGAGTTACAATGTAATCACAAGTAAACACGATTCTGAGAGAATCACTGAAGCAGGAACTCTGAAGGGCAACAATGAGACAATACATCTGGGTGAGGGAGAACTGAAAATGTCAAACCTCTGACCTAATGTTTTTGTCAAAGTATAAAAGAAGACCTGATGCTTGAAATAAACATGCAGTCCCACACCTTGAGTCACAGGCTGCATCATTCTCCGCCAACACCGCTCATCTCTTCAGGCTGATTCCCTGACTGCTGGAGCTGGACTCCGGCAAGTGGCGCCTGAACAGGGACATCTGAAGGGTAAGTAACTTTGTGACTGCAATGCGGAGTGGTTAGCATTGTACCTGTGGGTGGCCGGCACCCCTCTGAAGTTTAGGCAAGGTGAGGAGGGTCCAGAAGGAATAAGAATATTCTCTAGGAAAATGGGTCTTTCTGCATCCAAGAATAGACAAATGTTTCTTGAAATATTACTTCACATGTTAGCCCATAGAGGCGTTAAGGTAAGCAATGGAAGACTGTCTAAATATCTAATTTCTGTCCAAGAGCAATGCCCATGGTTTTCTGAGGAGGGCACCGTAAATCTAGAAAACTGGACTAAGGTTGGAGATCAGTTACATTTGTTTTATACTTCGCATGGGCCAGAAAAGGTTTCTGTGGATGCTTTTGCACTGTGGAATATTAGGGACGTCCTGGACCTTTGGCATGAGGCTGTTAGATAGCCTATGGGAGAGGCTAGAGCGGTGGATGGTGGGTCTCTGCCTTCTGCGCAGATCATGTTTTCTGCCATTGACGAAGAAAAGGAGGGAGACTGTGCTCTACCTCCTGAGGAGGGGGAAGACTTGCAGGATGCTGCGGCCTAGCACCCTAACGAGACCCCTCTTCCTCTATGCAAACCTTTAAAAATTTATCCATAATTTTCTGATTTAAGGTGATTGCCGCCACCTCTGTGCCTCCCAGGGCCCAGGAGTTCCCCACTTTGCCCCCAAAGCCTCCCAAGAGCATTGTCTGAGGCTGAGGAAGATGAAGAGTTTTCTAAAACATAGGAGCTTTTGAAACAGACACATGCACAATATACAGAGCGTGCTCCCTTGAGAAAACCCCCTCAGGGGGGCCTCACCCAGGCTAGAAGAGAAGCAGAACAACAGGGGGACTTGGAATTCTCTATGGCCTTTCCAGTAGTTTTTACCAAAACAGAAAAGGGAGACGAGGAAAAGGGAAAATGGGAACCTGTCCCATATAAGCTACTGAAAGAGTTTAAACAAGCTTGTCATGATTATGGGTCTACCTCCCCCTATACACTCACCCTGCTAGATGCCTTGACTGGAAGATGGATGACACCATATGATTGGAGAATGGTTGCAAAGGCTTGCTTTCCTGGAGGAGAGTTCCTCCTGTGGTTGGCAGAGTATGATAAGTTGGCTAGACTACAGTCAGCGGAAAACAAAACCTCTAATGATACACAGCTCAGGACAGTGGGATCTGTGGCATTAAAAGGAGAGGGAGAATATGCATCTAACATAGCCCAAGCAAGGTTGTCTGAAGCACTTAATCAGATTATGGCCATAGGTATCTTGGCATGGAAATCTTTGCCCCCTTCAGATGGAAAATTATCCACTTTGAGTAATATCAAACAGGGACCTGGTGAGAGATATGAAGACTTTGTGGCAAGACTGAAAACTGCTGTAGAAAGAACTATTAAGAGTACTGAGCCAGAAGAGATAGTTCTTAAAACAACTGGCTTATGAGAATGCCAATTCTACCTGTCAGGCATTACTTAGACCTGTTAGAAGTAAAGGAAGTCTTTAGACTTACATACAGACCTGCCAGGAAGTAGGAACTTCCTTTATGCAGGGGGGTGCCTTAGCCACAGCCTTGAGGGGAGAACCTGCTGCCCAAGTTATTCAGGGAATGAGAAAGAAGATTAATCCTAATGGAAACGATTCTACAAATAAAAAGTGTTTCTCTTGTGGTCAAATGGGGCATTTTTGCCAGCACAAGCCATGCCAATACAAACTAAAACCAACCCTTCAAAGACACTTTGCCCCCGATGCCAGAAGGGGTATCATTGGGCAAAAAGACTGTAGATCTAAATTCCATAAGGATGGGACTGTGCTCACCCCCCAAGTACAAGGAAGTAATTTTTCCCAGTTTCAGGGAAACGGGCAGCAGGGGCACCCCAGCCCCAGAAAATAATAGGGGCAGTCGTGTTGAATCACTTTTCCCCCTTTGTTCCATCTCAGAACTCCTCAGAGCAACCCCAGGTAGTGCAGGACTGGACTTCAGTTCCACCACCACAACAATATTGACCCCGGACATACTGGTTACTCCGATTCCAACAGGAGTGGCTGGCCCCCTACCTGAGGGCATTGTAGGACTTGTGCTGGGGCGTAGCTCGCTCTCTCTTCAGGAAATTTCGGTGGTGCCTGGTGCAGTAGATCCTGATTATGTTGGGGAAATTAAAGTTTTGATCTTGCCACCCGCCAAAGCTGTTGAAATTAATAAAGGTCAAAGAATAGCACAGCTTTTGGTTTTACCTTATTATCAGACAAGAAAAACCTTGACTTCTCAAGCTAGGGGCCTCAGAGGATTTGGATCTAATGATCTAGCCTTTTGGGTGCAGGAAATTACAGCTTCAAGGCCTTTGAAAGATCCTTTAATTGAAGGAAATAGAATGTCAGGGCTGTTGGATACTGGAGCAGATGTCTCTTGCATTGCTGGAAAAGATTGGCCCTCATCCTGGCTAACACGTTTGACCAATGCCGGCTTGGTAGGAATAGGGTCAGTGCCCTCGGTTGCTAAGAGCTCACAAATTTTGACAGGGTCAGATGAGAAGGGGGCACAAGACACCTTTTGTCCATATGTGATTCCTACACTACCTTTTTCTTTATGGGGGAGAGATATATTATCTCAGATAGAAATTCTTTCAAACAGTCCAGATGGAAAGGTTACTAACCAAATGCTGCAAATGAGATGCAATACTGACAAGAGGCTTGGTAAAGATCATCAGGGAATTGTTTCTCCATTAGAAACAGTTCCTAACAAGAATAGAGAAGGTTTAGGATATTCAAATTTATCCTAGAGGCTGTTGCTCTTGCTGCTGACCCTATTACCTAGAAAACCGGTATGGGTGGAGCAATGGCCCTTAACAGCTGAAAAGGTGCAGGCAGCTGAGGATTTAGTTATGGAACAACTGGCAACCGGCTATATAGAGCCTTCTAATAGCCCCTGGAATACTTCTATTTTTGTCATTAAGAAAAAATCAGGAAAATGGAGATTGTTACAAGATTTGAGAGCTATAAAGGCAACTATGGAAGAAATGGGGGCCCTTCAGCCAGGTCTCCCTTCCCCAGTAGCTGTGCCCTTTCAATATAATGTGATAGTTATAGATCTACAAGATTGTTTCTTTACCATCCCCCTGGCTGTTCAGGATTGTAAAAGCTTTGCTTTCAGTCTCCCTTCAGCTAATTCTAAACAGCCCTTTAGAAGGTTGGAATGGAAGGGTTTGCCTCAGAGAATGAAAAATACCCCCACCTTGTGTCAGAAATTTGTGGATCAAGCTGTACAAAATGTTAAAGTAAAGTATAAAGATCTATATTTGATACATTATATGGATGATATTTTGGCTGCCCATGAGGATAGAGCCTTGTTGCAACAAATCTTATCTGAATTGATTGAAGCCTTGGAAAACTGGGGTTTGAAGATAGCTCCAGATAAGATGCAAGTAAATCCTCCTTTTTCTTACTTAGGGAGGGTGTTAAATACCCATACTGTGAATCATGCCCCTTTGCTGCTGTGGAGAGATCGTTTACTAACTTTAAATGATTTCCAGAAATTATTAGGGGATATTAATTGGAAACGCCTACATTTAAGACTGACTAATGCAGATTTAAAGCCTTTGTTTGACTGCTTAAGGGGCGATCCTAATCCCAGTTCTAAGAGAGAATTGACTAGTGAGGCAGAGTCGGCTCTTGTCAAAGTGGATGAGGCTTTGAATGATCAGTTAATTAAGAGTAATATTACCAGATAGTGGGATTTAATTATTCTCCCCACAAAACATACACCTACAGGATGCTTGTGGCAAGAAGGCTCATTGGAATGGCTCCATCTACCAGTGACCCCAAGAAAAATAGTTTTGCCTTATCCCAGCTTGGTGGCACAATTAATTATAAAAGGTAGGAAAAGAAGTGTGGAACTTTTTGGAAAGGAAGTAGCAAATATAGTGATTCCATTTAATAATGATCAACTGCAATTTCTTTTTCAAAATAGTGATGATTGGTAAGTTGCCCTGATAGGTTTCAGGGGTCAAACTTGTTTCATTTGCCCTCAAGCCCCCTTTTGCATTTTTTTGAAAACACATTCTGTGATTTTTCCGAGGACATTTTCTATTCAACCTTTGGAAGGGGCAATTTTAGTTTTCACCGCTGGTTCCTCTAATGGTAAAGCAGTCACAATTATTAATGGGAAATCCCATGTTCAGGTAACTGAAGAGACATCTGCCCATAGAGCTGAGTTAAGAGCAGTTATTTGGGCTTTTCAACATTTGAGAGACCGTAACTTCAATCTTTTGACTGACTCCTGATATATTGTAGGGTTGTTTCCTCATATTGAAAGAAAGTGAAAGTGAAGTCGCTCAGTCGTGTCTGACTCTTTGTGACCCCGTGGACTGTAGCCCACCAGGCTCCTCCATCCATGGGGTTCTCCAGGCAAGAATACTGGAGTGGGTTGTCATTTCCTTCTCCAGGGGATCTTCCCAACCCAGGAATTGAACCCATGTCTCCCGG